>NW_028227260.1:119139460-119604460 GCF_978045245.1 Mus caroli | reverse complement strand
ATAGGAGGTTCATTCTATACACTAGCCTCGTGCACTGTGTTTACTCAACTTCTTTCTGGCTTAGCCATTTCCAACAGCTAAATTCAGTCTAGCCCATATTTTTAGTGCTGTAATCCAACCTGTTGTGTTCATATCAAACACAGAACCAACAAAACAGTTCCTAACTCCCAATATCATTGCAAAATTCAAGCAATGAGAAAAATCAAGACATTGGAAATCCATTAGTACCATAGAGATATTTGCCAATGAGAATTACCTAGGTGAACTGAAGAATTCAGAATTTAAAAGAACAATCACAATATTTGGAATGTAAATAAATAAAATAATTAATAAAAATCAGAACAAACCTATCAATTCACACAAAAAAATGTCAGCAAAGAAATCAAGGAGTTTAAAGAAGACAAAAAGAAACAGCTCAGTAAAATTAAGGAAAAAGAACTAAAAATGAATAAATTCCTGAGTGATTCCCAAGAAAGCATAAACATAAATCAGGAGGAAACAATGAAGACAATCCCAGTTTTGAAAATGGAAATCAATAATAAGAAATGATGATTACTTAAACTGAAATTAAGATGGAATTGAAAACTTCAATAAGTCAACAAGAAAACTCACAAGAAAGCTCTCTAAGTGGAACGGATCAAGCAGAATACAGAATATATGGATCTATAGATGACCTAGACCAAATAAAAAAGAATATGGGGAGGGGAAACCTACAGGACATAAATATTCAGGAAATGTGGGACACCATAAAAAGATAAAAATTGCAAATTAAATCAATAGATAAGGGAAAGAACCACAAGTGATTGGCATAGACCAGACAGTCAACATGATCATAGAAGAAACATTCCCACACTATGGAAAGAAATACCCATATACATACAAGAAGCACATAGAACATTCATAAACACAAAAATGCAAGACAAGACAAGAACTTCCCTACAGCATACCATAGTCAAAAAACTAATTGTACAAAGAAAACAGGAGGCAGATAGAAAACTGTATAATAATAGTTAAAAAAATTACATGTCACATATCAAGAAAAAAAATTCTGCAGACAAGGTTGGCCTTGAACACATGTAGATCAATATAGAGAAGAAAAAAATTCTATGATGTAAACAGCCTACAAGTTTTATACCTATATGAACAAATGCAGAGGATAAGTTAGAATCTTTGTCAGTTGTAAAATTTGAGACAACATTAAGGTCCATGATATATAAATGTCTAAAAAACAAAACAATAAAACACAAAGGGCTTTAAAGACAAACAACCTATTCAAAATGGAATCTGAACAGAGAGTCTCAAAAGAGAAACAAAATTGGCTAATAAATATCTCAAAAATGTTCAGTATCCCTACCAACTAGGAAAATTTAGACTAAAACATCTTTAAGATTTCATCTTATCCCAGTCATAATGGGAAACACAAACCGGCAATTGACAAAAAATCTGGGACAGATGTAGGGGGATATAAAACCCTTCTTCATTGTTGGTGAATTACAAATTGGGGTAAGCACTCTGGAAATGAGTGGAGAGAACCCTCAAAACATTAAAACTAAATCTAATCTGTCATACACATATACCATTGCTCAGCAGATGCCCAAAGAACTCACCATCCACTGATCAGTGCCGGGGTAGCGGAAGCGCAGGGTTGCCTGACACCCGCCAGCTACCCACGACCCCCGCCGCAGGATTTTGGGACTGCTGGTGAGTGGAACACAGCTTCTGCTCCAATCCAATTGCGCGGGACCTGAGACTGCATTAGTTAGGGAAGCAGAAACCGGCCTGAGTAGGGCCACAGGCCTCATCCAGCCGGATCAGTGCCTGGGTAGCAGGAGCTTGCAGGGTTGCCTGACACCCTCCAGCTACCCACGACCCCCTCCGCAGGATTTTGGGACTGCTGGTGAGTGGAACACAGCTTCTGCCTGAGACTGCATTAGTTAGGGAAGCAGAAACCGGCCTGAGTAGGGCCACAGGCCTCATCCGGCCGGATCAGCGCCTGGGTAGCAGGAGCTTGCAGGGTTGCCTGACACCCTCCAGCTACCCACGACCCCCTCCGCAGGATTTTGGGACTGCTGGTGAGTGGAACACAGCTTCTGCCTGAGACTGCATTAGTTAGGGAAGCAGAAACCGGCCTGAGTAGGGCCACAGGCCTCATCCGGCCGGATCAGCGCCCGGGTAGCGGGAGCACAGGGTTGCCTGACACCCGCCAGCTACCCACGACCCCCACCTCAGAATTTTGGGACTGCTGGTGAGTGGAACACAGCTTCTGCTCCAATCCAATTGCGCGGGACCTGAGACTGCATTAGTTAGGGAAGCAGAAACCAGCCTGAGTAGGGCCACAGGCCTCATCCAGCCGGATCAGTGCCGGGGTAGCAGGAGCTCGCAGGGTTGCCTGACACCCACCAGCTACCCACGACCCCCGCCGCAGGATTTTGGGACTGCTGGTGAGTGGAACACAGCTTCTGCTCCAATCCAATTGCGCGGGACCTGAGACTGCATTAGTTAGGGAAGCAGAAACCGGCCTGAGTAGGGCCACAGGCCTCATCCGGCCAGATCAGCACCGGGGTAGCGGGAGCGCAGGGTTGCCTGACACCCGCCAGCTACCCACGACCCCCGCCTCAGGATTTTGGGACTGCTGGTGAGTGGAACACAGCTTCTGCTCCAGTCCAATCACGCGGGACCTGAGACTGCTCTGGTTGGGGAGAGAGAAATCCGGCCTACATAGGGCCACAACCCTCTTCCAATCAGAAAAGCACCTGGGCAGCTGGAGCGCAGGGTCTGCTGACACTCACCAGCTACCCACAACACCCACCACAGGATCTTAAGACTTCTGGAGAGTGGAACACAGCTTCTGCTCCAATCCAATTGCACGCGGGACCAGAGACTGCATTAGTTAGGGAAGCAGAAAAACGGCCTGAGTAGGACCACAGGCCTCTTCCTGCTGGACCAGCACCGGGGTACCATCAGCTACCCACGACCCCCGCCACAGGATTTAGAGACTGCTGGTGAGTGGAACACAGCTTCTGCTCCAATCTTTAAACAGTGACAACTATAACAACTAACCCCAGAGATTACCAGATGGCGAAAGGTAAACGTAATAATCTTACTAACAGAAACCAAGACCACCCACCATCATCAGAACCCAGCACCCCCACTTCGCCCAGTCCAGGGCACCCCAACACACCGGAAAAGTTAGACACGGATTTAAAAGCATATCTCCTGATGATAATAGAGGACTTCAAGAAGGACGTTAATAACACACTTAAAGAAATGCAGGAGAACACTGCTAAACAGGCAGAAGACAATAAAGAGGAAGCACAAAAATCCCTTAAAGAATTTCAGGAGAACACTGCTAAAGAGTTACAAATCCTTAAAGAAAAACACGATAACATAATCAAACAGGTAGAAGTCCTTACAGAAAAACAGGAAAACACATCCAAACAGATGATGGAAATGAACAAAACCATACTAGACCTAAAAAGGGAAGTAGACACAATAAAGAAAACCCAAAATGAGGCAACACTGGAGATAGAAACCCTAGGAAAGAAATCTGGAACCATAGATACGAGCATCAGCAACAGAATACAAGAGATGGAAGAGAGAATCTCAGGTGCAGAAGATTCCATAGAGAACATCAGCACAACAATCAAGGAAAATGTAAAATGCAAAAAGATCCTAACTCAAAACATCCAAGAAATACAGGACGCAATGAGAAGACCAAACCTACGGATAATAGGAGTGGATGAGAATGAAGATTTTCAACTCAAAGGACCAGCAAACATCTTCAACAAAATTATAGAAGAAAACTTCCCAAATCTAAAGAAAGAGATGCCCATGAACATACAAGAAGCCTACAGAACTCCAAATAGACTGGACCAGAAAAGAAATACCTCCCGACACATTATAATCAGAGCAACAAATGCTCTAAATAAAGATAGAATACTAAAAGCAGTAAGAGAAAAAGGCCAAGTAACATATAAAGGCAAGCCTATCAGAATTACACCAGATTTTTCACCAGAGACTAGGAAAGCCAGAAGATCGTGGACGGATGTTATACAGACACTAAAAGAACACAAATTCCAGCCCAGGCTACTATACCCAGCCAAACTCTCAATTAACATAGATGGAGAAACCAAAGTATTCCACGACAAAACCAAATTCACACATTATCTCTCCACGAATCCAGCCCTTCAAAGGATAATAACAGAAAAAAACCAATACAAGGACAGGAACCATGCCCTAGAAACAACAAGAAGGTAATCCCTCAACAAACCTAAAAGAAGACAGCCACAAGAACAAAATGCCAACTTTAACAACAAAAATAACAGGAAACAACAATTACTTTCCCTTAATATCTCTTAATATCAATGGACTCAACTCCCCGATAAAAAGACATAGACTAACAAACTGGCTACACAAACAAGACCCAACATTTTGCTGCCTACAGGAAACTCATCTCAGAGAAAAGGATAGACACTACCTCAGAATGAAAGGCTGGAAAACAATTTTCCAAGCAAATGGCATGAAGAAACAAACTGGAGTAGCCATTCTAATATCTGATAAGATTGACTTCCAACCCAAAGTCATTAAAAAAGACAGGGAGGGACACTTCATACTCATCAAAGGTAAAATCCTCCAAGAGGAACTATCAATCCTGAATATCTATGCTCCAAATACAAAGGCAGCCACATTCATTAAAGAAACTTTAGTAAAGCTCAAAGCACACATTGCACCTCATACAATAATAGTGGGAGACTTCAACACACCACTTTCACCAATGGACAGATCATGGAAACAGAAACTAAACAGGGACACAGTGAAACTAAGAGAAATTATGAATCAAATGGATCTGGCAGATATCTACAGAACATTCTATCCTAAAACAAAAGGATATACCTTCTTCTCAGCACCTCATGGTACCTTCTCCAAAATTGACCACATAATTGGTCACAAAGCAGGCCTCAACAGATATAAAAATATTGAAATTGTCCCATGCATCCTATCAGATCACCATGGACTAAGGCTGATCTTCAATAACAGAATAAATAATAGAAAGCCAACCTTCACGTGGAATCTGAACAACACTCTTCTCAATGATACCTTGGTCAAGGAAGGAATAAAGAAAGAAATTAAGGACTTTTTAGAGTTCAATGAAAATGAAGCCACAACATACCCAAACTTATGGGACACAATGAAAGAATTTCTAAGAGGAAAACTCATAGCTCTGAGTGCCTCCAAAAGGAAACTAGAGAGAGCACACATTAGCAGCTTGACAACACACCTAAAAGCACTAGAACAAAAGGAAGCAAATTCACCCAAGAGGAGTAGACGGCAGGAAATAATCAAACTCAGGGGTGAAATCAACCCAGTGGAAACAAGAAAAACTATTCAAAGAATCAACCAATCAAGGAGCTGGTTCTTTGAGAAAATCAACAAGATAGATAAACCCTTAGCCAGACTCACTAGAGGGCACAGGGAAAGCATCCTAATTAACAAAATCAGAAATGAAAAAGGAGACATAACAACAGATCCTGAAGACATCCAAAACACCATCAGATCCTTCTACCAAAGGCTATGCTCAACAAAACTGGAGAACCTGGATGAAATGGAGAAGTTCCTAGACAGATACCAGGTACCAAAGTTGAATCAAGATCAGGTTAATGATCTAAACAGCCCTATATCCCCCAAAGAAATAGAAGCAGTCATTAATAGTCTCCCAACTAAAAAAAGCCCAGGACCAGATGGGTTTAGTGCAGAGTTCTATCAGACCTTCAAAGAAGATCTAATCCCAGTTCTTCACAAACTATTCCACAAAATAGAAACAGAAGGTACTCTACCCAACTCATTCTATGAAGCCACAATTACTCTGACACCTAAACCACAAAAAGACCCAACAAAGATAGAAAACTTCAGACCAATATCCCTTATGAATATTGATGCAAAAATCCTCAATAAAGTTCTTGCTAACCGAATCCAAGAACACATCAAAACAATCATCCATCCTGACCAAGTAGGTTTCATCCCAGGGATGCAGGGATGGTTCAATATACGGAAATCCATCAACGTAATCCAGTATATAAACAAACTCAAAGACAAAAACCACATGGTCATCTCCTTAGATGCGGAAAAAGCATTTGACAAGATCCAACACCCATTCATGATAAAAGTCTTGGAAAGATCAGGAATTCAAGGCCCATACCTAAACATGATAAAAGCAATCTACAGCAAACCAGTAGCCAACATCAAAGTAAATGGTGAGAAGCTTGAAGCAATCCCTCTAAAATCAGGGACTAGACAAGGCTGTCCACTTTCTCCATACCTATTCAACATTGTACTTGAAGTCCTAGTCAGAGCAATTCGACAACAAAAGGAGATCAAAGGGATATAAACTGGAAAAGATGAAGTCAAAATATCACTTATTTCAGATGATATGATAGTATATATAAGTGACCCTAAAAATTCCACCAGAGAACTCCTAAGCCTGATAAACAGCTTCTGTGAAGTAGCTGGATATAAAATTAACTCAAACAAATCAATGGCCTTTCTCTACACAAAGAATAAACAGGCTGAGAAAGAAATTAGGGAAACAACACCCTTCTCAATAGTCACAAATAATATAAAATATCTTGGCGTGACTCTAACTAAGGAAGTGAAAGATCTGTATAATAAAAACTTCAAGTCTCTGAAGAAAGAAATTATAGAAGATCTCAGAAGATGGAAAGATCTCCCATGCTCATGGATTGGCAGGATCAACATTGTAAAAATGGCTATCTTGCCAAAAGCAATCTACAGATTCAATGCAATCCCCATCAAAATTCCAAATCAATTCTTCAACGAATTAGAAAGTGCAATCTGCAAATTCATCTGGAATAACAAAAAACCTAGGATAGCAAAAACTCTTCTCAAGGATAAAAGAACCTCTGGTGGAATCACCATGCCGGACCTAAAGCTCTACTACAGAGCAATTGTGATAAAAACTGCATGGTACTGGTATAGTGACAGACAAATAGACCAATGGAATAGAATTGAAGACCCAGAAATGAACCCACACACCTATGGTCACTTGATCTTCGACAAGGGAGCTAAAAACATCCAGTGGAAGAAAGACAGCATTTTCAACAAATGGTGCTGGCACAACTGGTTGTTAACATGTAGAAGAATGCGAATCGATCCATTCCTATCTCCTTGTACTAAGGTCAAGTCTAAGTGGATCAAGGAACTTCACATAAAACCAGAGACACTGAAACTTATAGAGGAGAAAGTGGGGAAAAGCCTTGAAGATATGGGCACAGGGGAAAAATTCCTGAATAGAACAGTAATGGCTTGTGCTGTAAGATCGAGAATTGACAAGTGGGACCTCATGAAACTACAAAGCTTCTGCAAGGCTAAAGACACCATCAATAAGACAAAAAAACCACCAACAGATTGGGAAAGGATCTTCACCTATCCTAAATCAGATAAGGGACTAATATCCAATATATATAAAGAACTCAAGAAGGTGGACTCCAGAAAGTCAAATAACCCCATTAAAAAATGGGGCTCAGAACTGAACAAAGAATTCTCACCTGAGGAATACCGAATGGCAGAGAAGCACCTGAAAAAATGTTCAACATCCTTAATCATCAGGGAAATGCAAATCAAAACAACCCTGAGATTCCACCTCACACCAGTCAGAATGGCTAAGATCAAAAATTCAGGTGACAGCAGATGCTGGCGAGGATGTGGAGAAAGAGGAACACTCCTCCATTGTTGGTGGGATTGCAAGCTAGTACAACCACTCTGGAAATCAGTCTGGCGGTTCCTCAGAAAATTGGACATAGTACTACCGGAGGATAAAGCAATACCTCTCCTGGGCATATATCCAGAAGATGTCCCAACCGGTAAAAAGGACACATGCTCCACTATGTTCATAGCAGCCCTATTTATAATAGCCAGAAGCTGGAAAGAACCCAGATGTCCCTCAACAGAGGAATGGATACAGAAATTATGGTACATTTACACAATGGAGTACTACTCAGCTATTAAAAAGAATGAATTTATGAAATTCCTAGCCAAATGTATGGACCTGGAGGGCATCATCTTGAGTGAAGTAACACAATCACAAAAGAACTCACACAATATGTATTCATTGATAAGTGGATATTAGCCCAAAACTTAGGATACCCAAGATATAAGATACAATTTGATAAACGCATGAAACTCAAGAAGAATGAAGACCAAAGTGTGGACACTGTGCACCTTCTTAGAATTGGGAACAAAACACCCAGGGAAGGAGTTACAGAGACAAAGTTCGTAGCTGTGATGAAAGGATGGACCATTTAGAGACTGCTGTATCCAGGGATCCGTCCCATAATCAGCTTCTAAACGCTGACACCATTGCATACACTAGCAAGATTTTGCTGAAAGGACCCAAATATAGCTGTCTCTTGTGAGATGATGCCGGGGCCTAGCAAACACAGGAGTGGATGTTCACAGTCAGCTATTGGATGAATCACAGGGCTCCCAATGGAGAAGCTAGAGAAAGTACCCAAGGAGCTAAAGGGATCTGCAACCCTATTGTTGGAACAACATAATGTACTAACCAGAACCCTGGAGCTCTTGTCTCTAGCTGCAAATGTATCGAAAGATGGCCTAGTCGGCCATCAATGGAAAGAGAGGCCCATTGGACTTGCAAACTTTATATGCCCCAATATAGGGGAATGCCAGGGCCAAAAGAATGGGAATGGGTGGGTAGGGAAGTGGGGGGCGCTATGGGGGACTTTTGGGATAGTATTGGAAATGTAATTGAGGAAAATATGTAATAAAAAAAGTAAATAAATAAATATATTTAAAAAAAAAAAAAAAAAAAAGAACTCACCATCCTCCTGTGTAGATCCTTGCTTAGCCACGTTCATTGTCACTTTGCTCACACTAGCCAGTGAGGTAACATAGACCCTTAAAGACAAATGTCCTATGATCTTTCTCATCTACAGCTCCTAGTTCTAATCCTTCAGATCTGAGTATTCAATGTGGAGCAACAGAGAGGGAGATAGTAGTATACTAAAGATTTGAATGAGAAAATTAGAAAAATGGAGAAGGGCTTTCATTAAAAAAGGGAGGAAAGTCAATACAGTAAGGGTGTATGAAAAAGTCAAGAGATACATGGGAGTGGTTGGAAAGAGGAAATGGAAGGGGCAAGTATTGTAATAGTATTTTATCCTTAAAATACTATTACATAAATATAATAAATAAATAAATATAAATATATAAATATATACTGCAATAATATATAATAAAATGTAATATATATAAAATATGAATAAAATATAAAAGAAAAGGGGGTCAGGAATTTGAGAACTAGTGGGGAACATGAGAGGGCCTAAGAAGAAGAGTAATTTAGTAATTTCAGTATACATACATGAAAATATAAAAAACAATATTCTGTAGAAAAAATATATATGATGTTGGGTGGTGTGTGGACCAGGGGTCTAGGAGTAGTTGAATTTTGAGAAATGATTCATAGATATAACCTAAATATATTTTTATAAATGTATGAAATTATCAAACAACTAAAAAGGGGGAAAAACAATAGGCTGAAGCATACACTTAAACTCTGATATACCATTGAAAGTTACACATACTGGCTTATCTCATAGGTTCTATTCCCCAGTCCTCACATGAAAGCTCACACATTTCTGTAACTCTAGTTCCAGATCCAAAACCATATTCTGGCTTCTGTGGGCACCAGACAATCATGTATCACACAGACACATACGCCAAATTTCTATACACATAAAATAACCTTTTAAAAGATACCATCAGACTTCTAAAGTAATACAAATCCTAAGTACCCTATTAAATGGCAATAATTTATATCTATTTATACATGGTGGTATTAAATTAGGTATTAGATATTTAACCAAACTCAAAACTAAGCAAGTATAAAAATTTGAGCAACTTGTTTGTCCACCAGAACTAGATGGTAAGGCTCCAAGTGAAAATATAGCATTTTATTAAGACATAGGAAAATCAAGCTGTAACTTATCTGAAAACTTCTTTCGGCTAACAAGCTTTGACAGTGCTAGCAGGTAATATGCAGACCACTGGGAGAGAAAAAGCATCAGTGACATCACCCACTGGTGAACACTACATGCCACAATATTAACCCATCAGTCAGTCAAGATGTGCTCATTAAATAAATAGTGGCACCAAGATTATTCTAGTAACCAATTGTTTTCAAATTGATTTGAGACTTGTTCCACAGGGAATTTATGTCTGTTACTACAAATCTGGTCAAAAGTCCAAAGCTCAGGAGGTCATATGTATTATGGAGGAACCGTATTGCTAAATAGGCACGTTGTGAAATTTTCTTCTAGATATATGTTTATATACAGACATTAGTACTACCTTCAATCTTGGCCAGAGAAAATTTTCTCTGTAATGGTCAGCACTTAATCCAGAGACTCATAACTAATCTGTCCTGAAAACAGAGACTATTGAGTGTTAAAGCCTAAATGAACATCTATATCAACCCCAATCACAGATCTGAGAACATTGTGAATCAGGGCACAGAAATAAAGTAAGATATAAACAAATGAGTGAAATGTTATAAAATATTGTATCCTGGACATGATATTGTCACTGTACTCACAAATTTACTATAGCTGAAGTTACCTTTATAAGACCAGGCCCAACTAGATCTAACAATTTCCACTAAGTTTCAAACAACCACAACAATAATTGGCTTCCTTGTATTACAAAAATATGATATGACAGCAAGGGGAAAGAAGACAGATTGGGGATGATTAGCAGAGTTAGAAAGATGGGGTGCAAATGATCCAAATACCTCTTTTATACATAGGAAAATGCTAAAAATAAAAATATATCCTATTCATTACTTTGAGCACATTATTTAATTTTCTGAAAATTCAGACATTCTGTCTTTAAAATTGCAATGGAATGACAATGACATTGTTAGGTTGTTGCTATGACAATTAAGATACAGTATATGGCATAAGAAAGGTAGTCAGAAATTTGTGGTTCTGTCCCTTACCATTTTGTGTTTTCTGTAAGAATACGAGAGATTCTGTAAGTATATAATATATAATATATAATATATAATATATAATATATAATATATAATATATTACATATTTTTCTAGCCATTTCCTTTTTTTGTCAGTTCATATTTTATTAACCTTTTTAAAATTTTTTTACTAGACATTTTCTTCATTTACATTTCCAGTGCTATCCCAAAAGTCTCCCATACCCTCCCCCCCCACTCTCCTCCCCACCCACTCCCACTTCTTGGCCCTGGCGTTCTTCTGTACTGAGGCATATAAAGTTTGCAAGGCAAATGGGCCTCTCTTTGCAGTGATGGCCGACTAGGCCATCTTCTGATACATATGCAGCTAGAGACACGAGCTCCGGGGGGTACTGGTTAGTTCATATTGTTGTTCCACCTATAAGGTTGCAGATCCCTTTAGCTCCTTGGGTACTTTCTCTAGCTCCTTCATTGGGGGGCCCTGTGATCCATCCAATAGCTGACTGTGAGCATCCACTTCTGTGTTTGCTAGGCCCCAGCATAGTCTCACAAGAGACAGCTATATCTGGGTCCTTTCAGCAAAATCTTGCTAGTGTATGCAATGGTGTCGGCATTTGGAGGCTAATTATGGGATGGATCCCTGGGTATGACAGTCTCTAGATGGTCCATCCTTTCGTCTCAGCTCCAAACTTTGTCTCAGGAACTCCTTCCATGGGTGTTGGCACAACTGACAGTTATCATGTAGAAGAATGTGAATTGATCCATTCCTATCTCCTTGTACTAAGGTCAAATCTAAGTGGATCAAGGAACTCCACATAAAACCAGAGGCACTGAAACTTATAGAGGAGAAAGCAGGGAAAAGCCTCGAAGATATGGGTACAGGGGAAAAATTCCTGAATAGAACAACAATGGCTTGTGCTGTAAGTTTGAGAATCAACAAATGGGACCTCATAAAGTTGCAAAGCTTCTGCAAGGCAAAAGACACCAACAATAAGACAAAAAGACCATCAACAGATTGGAAAAGGATCTTTACCTATCCTAAATCAGATAGGGGACTAATATCCAATATATATAAAGAACTCAAGAAGATTGAATCCAGAAAATCAAATAACCCCATTAAAAAATGGGGCTCAGAGCTGAACAAAGAATTCTCACCTGAGGAATACCGAATGGCTAAGAAGCACCTGAAAAAATGTTCAGCATCATTAATCACCAGGGAAATGCAAATCAAAACAACCCTGAGATTCCACCTCACACCAGTCAAAATGGCCATTTCTTAAAATGATGTGAATTCTAAGCACTTTTAAATGTAATGTGTTTAACTGTCTGTGGGTACTAGAAATTAAATTACAATTGGCTATGAATAATACACTGCCTACATTTGATACCAAGTCCCTCCACATGGAGACATATGTCCAAAACATCTTTATTATTTGTTGAGATTCTACTGGAGGAGCACTGCTCCTGATCTTTGTGTTCCTGTCATCTCCTTTTACATTGAATAGTTCTGGCAGAACTGATGTTCTGCAGTTCCAATCACCATGAAGGAGCAATTTAGAAAGTCTAATAAATAAACAACATCCAGCCATGCTCCTTTAGTTTTCACTTCTCGAAATTCAGACAGCAAACATAATTGAAATCTAATTGGCAGAGGAAGGAGAAAATGGAAGAATATTTTGATAGCAAGTTAATTCTAAATCTGCTCAGTCATGCACAAAGCCCTTTAGATCTTATAGAAGATTAATCTCTGTATAAAGACTTACACTTTGCTGAATGTTTTGAATATGATCAGAAAAATCACACACCCATACAAGAATAGGATCATGGGATAAGTGTAAGATTTAGCATACTACACAAAGCATTATTCCTGGGATAGGACATTCTCTATGGTTTTCCTGTTTTTATACATATCTGATTAGTGGAACTGACATCATTCTTTCAGATTATCTTTTTCAATGGTATTTGTGTATTAAACAACTTTGAAAGGCAAAGATACTGTCTTATTTCAGGACACAAAGTACATTTGTTTGCTGTGCAGAACAATAAAGAAAATTGTTTTTTCCAGTGCAAAGTGTTCGAGAAGTTAACATATAATATCAGTATATCTAAACCCAGAGTTCTTTGTCTATGAATTACACTTCTATGTGTGCAACAGATGCTAGCTCATATAACAGGATTCCTATGATAGCCAATGAACACAAGGAAGATTTGAAAATACAATCATGTTACCTCCTGAACCATCAGTAATAAAGTACTTTGTTTCTGATCCAAGAATCTCATGTCTTCTTACAGCTTCCCTGAAACCGTTGCCAAGGAATATGCAAATCTGAAAGTAGTATTAAATCTAAGACACTACACAGTTATTAATCATGTTATTAAATTTATAAAATTTCTATAAAATTCAGTACTTTTACTTGTATCACATGAGTTTTACTCATAATTCATGATTCTATTTTTAAAAGATTAAGATTTTAACATTAAATTAGATAACAGTTTTAAATGTTACTTATAAAATTAAAATATTAAATTAATATTAAAATAATAACCATCATTATCATATCATTTTAGCTACTATTAAAGGCATTTTAATTTCCCCTTTACTTAACCCTTCATTCCTCAATAGGTAATGAGTAAAATAATTTGCTGCTTAATTTTTACTCCTTATTAATCTATTACTCGAGGACAATAATAGTTTCCACAACATTCTCTCCACTTCCATTTTAGGAGTCTCAAATTCATTAACTACATAAGAGTTAGACTGGATTTTATAAAATATATACACATTTCCTGTTGACACTTTCTGTGTCTTCCAAGTACATGTTGAGTAAAACATAAAATCATCAACTATTTTTAAATATCTTTCATGATCTGGTCTCTGGCCCTTTAGCAGTATGATATTTATTTATACCAGAATATTACATGCACTTGAAATACCTGAAATACGCGTACACACACACACACACACACACACACACAATTTCTTTATTTAAAGTACCATATTCTTTTTCATATCTGAAATTTGCCATGTGTTCTTTTATCTGCCTTACATTGCTTCCCAACATCCAAGTCTTTGCTCATTAACTTACTCTTTCAGTTATTTTTTGATTGCATTGATAAATCATCATGCCCAAGGCAACTTATAAAAGAAAGTGTTTAATTTGGCTTATGGTTTCAGAGACCTGGAGTTCTCAATGGGCAAGAGAATAAAAAAGTGTGAGCTCACATCTTGATCTAAAACTAAAAGCAAAGAGAGGGAACACTGGGAATTGTACCAGTATTTGGAATCTTCTAAGCCTGCCCTTATTAACAATCTCCTCCAATAAACCATGGCACCTAATGCTTCTTAAATAGTTCGACAAATTGATAAATTCAGAAATATGGGCCTATAAGGTCCATTCCCATTGAAATAACCACATTCCACTCTCTGTTACCATAGGCTTGTGGCTATACCATAATTCAAAATGCATTTAGTACAACATTAAAAGTCCCCATAGTCTTTCAGCCTCCACACTATTTGAAATTTCAACTCTTCCAAGGTCCCTCCCACTTCCTCAGGAGCCCAAATCCATATCTGCTTTCTCAGATTAGAAAACAAATAGCCTGATGTGGTGGTGCACGCCTTTAATCCCAGCACCCAGGAGGCAGAGGCAGGTCGATTTCTGAGTTTGAGGCCAGTATCATCTACAAAGTGAGTTCCAGGACAGCCAGGGCTATACAGAGAAACCATGTCTCAAAAAACCAAAAAAAAAAAAAAAAAAAAAAAAAAAAACCCAAAACAAACAAACAAAACAAAAACAAAAACAAAAACAAAAACAAACAAAACAAAAAACCCCAGACATTTTAAAAGATTAATAATAAGCATATAATATTAAGTATTAAATAAATAAATAAGCAATCCAAGCAGAATAGTACCAAGTAAACAGAAAACAATGAACTGAAAAAAACATACAAGAAATATATATATAGACACAGAGAAGCACAGAAATCTCATAAAACCAGAAACCATAATATATAAGCAAAAGATCTATAAGGGAAAAAAGCCCTTTTTGAGAAAAAACCCACAACAATAACAGCAAAATAATAACACTGAGCAAGATTTATACTGTTTATCTACTAGTGAGTATGGGGCCTGCCCTTAAGTGAGGTTTGTATCCCCACTGAGATTCCATTAGGAAGAACTATTTTTTTTTCTTTTTGTCAGTTGTTATGAATTGGAAATAGCACCTCATTAGGCATGCAGATTTGTGTCTATTTCTCCTCTAAGCAGTGGGAACCCATCTGAATTAGACCTATGTCGGCCCAACTTTCCTAAAATTAAGTTGAATAGCAGATAATAAATTCTATATAATCTGAAATAATGAACAACACCCTTATTTAGTAGCATTACTTTCACTTTGGGAGTCAAAGTAGGAAAATTCTATGTAAAAATCTAATTTCCTTGAAAAATAAAATGCATTAGAGTTAGGAAGACTTTTGTAATATAGGATTATCTCTTTACTGATGCATTTCTAAAATCTTAATATTTTATATTTTATTAAAATATAGCACTCATGACTTCAGTATTTTCAGAAACCCTAACAAGATTGTACATCTAGGCATCTTTTCTAAGACAATTCTTATGTAACTCCTATTCTGATAGGCAGGCATTTTCTTTTCCCTTGAGCTTTATGTTATGACTCCAGTTGTTAAGAAAGGATGGAGTAACACTGCTCAAATTCTCTTCAATACTTGCCAACCTCCCTCCAGCTAAACTCTCATTAAGGGAAGCCCTATCAGTGGGTTCCATCACATAAGATGACCAACATTTCTTCATTCTGGATTGTGGGCTGCAGGAACAAATTGTTTAATGAACATGAGAATTCAGCACTCAGCAAGGAGGGAGGTTTGGCTGGCAGGCACTTCCATTTCCTACTGGGCAAATGAAAAAAAAATCTAGAAGAGCACATTCTCAAATCTTAGCACTCCATTTGACTGCAGATTCAGATAGAGCAAAGAATTCTTATTATTCTAACAACAATTATATCCTTCTGAAGGCTATTTAGAACTCAAAATTACTCTAAAAGGATGGGGAAGGATGAATAGAATCACTAGTCATTCAAAATATTATTTTCACAAATAGAGGTATGCTCTTGTGCAGAAAATTACAAAAACATTTCAAGTCTATGCTAGCTTAGAAGAAAATATTGGGTTAATATGAACCAAACAATTGAACGTTTATTTATCATTGTATAAAGTCGTATTTGTATAAGTAGACACATTTGATAAAATAGCAGGCAGAAAACTGTACCAAATGAATGATGAGATATGATACATCTGTGGAAAATCAGAATGTAATGGATCTCATCGGTTCACTAGATAATAGAACAAATGAATCCAGAGTGCAGGGGCTTTGACCTCATTCTCAAATGAAACATTTTATATCTTGGATATAAAATGCTATGGATTTAGCTTAATCCTTAAAATTACATCCTTAACATTACAATGTCCTGGGTTGAAATGCTTAGAGTCTTTCATTTGTATCATTGAAAACTACTTCATGGCATATATTCCTGATTCCTGAAAATGTTTTATTTAGGTGAATACCTCTAGATGATATAACAGGCCAACAAATAGTAAGCACAGGAACCAGAAATAAATTGCTTCTTTTGGAGTTGTTGGCCCATAGACCCTCACCCCCACCCCAAACATTAAAGATTATTCCCCGTGCAGCTGCAGAATTTTAAGTTAAGGTCTATTGTTGAAGAACCACATGTTTATCGGAGAGAAATCATACTGGTACTCACTTGAAAGCCTCATCCCTACTGCCTAGCTTGTATAGCACTAGAAGGTACTATGCAAGCTACTGGAGGAGAAAAGTAGGCACTGACCTTATTCAGCTGTGAATCTTAAGAGCTATAACAAGAAGCATGCTTGACAGCTGCTAAATAAGGCAGAGTTAGATTTTTTCTAAGGATGCAGCCACTTGTGGATTGACCAAGATTCAGTGGTAGGCCACATACCCAAGAGTACCTGGACAGCACTAAATGTGTTTTAAAGATGATACAATGTTGGATTGGTATGGAAGTACCTAGCCCTGGTGAGGACAGAGTGACATGGATCCTTCCCCGGGGCCCTGGCCCCAGTGTGAGCCTCCATGAGTGTCAATAGCTGCTGGAGGTATAAAGCTTGTTTGTATAATAATGTACATATTTTCTAAACCCACTAGCAGTGGAGGACACCTTCTTTATAAAATGTCCTCCCTGTTAACATTAATGACTCCAAGATGAGTAGAAACAGCAGGAGTCCAAGAGTCAAGGGTGTGGCTATGTCTCAGCAAAGTGGTAAGTGCTGAGACCTGCAGGAAAGCCATTAAGGCTATGGGAAAGAGCTCTAAATATATGAGTTTGAAAACATATTACTTCTTAACTATGCAAAAACTAAGAATGCGATATGAATAATAGGAGGAGCTTCACAAAGCTAAAGGAACAAAGGCAACTGTGTTGTGAGCCAACTTGTTAGAGATTTAGAAAGTGGTGATCTCAGGAAAAACTCCCTAGATAAGGTTTATTTATTTATTTATTTATTTATGATTACAAAGGCAGAAAGATTCCTGAGTTCAGGATTAACTTAGGGCAGAAGAGGGTTAGGCTCAGGAATGGTGGAAATAGTAATTCCAGTGTAAGGTCCCACTCAACTACTTTATCTTCTGTGCTTAACAATGGCAGACAGATTTCTGAAATCATTTGAATGTTAAGAAAAAAATATATGCTTGCTGTCTCCTAAGAATCACTGGCTAGGGTCACAGGATGCTGATTTGCAATATAATCAAAAGGAAAACCTGGAGTAAATGACAGGTTGATATGCAAAATAAAAGACTGGACTTGTTTTCTGCAGGAGATGAGCTATCCAGGGAATGTTTTAAGATAAAAAAAGAGAGAACTAATTGGAGAACACACAAACAAACAGAACATGGATGGAGAAATCTCTTAGAATAGCAAACAAGCAGAATAAAGACAGAGAAATCTCCAGAGAGAAAGCAGACCATACAGAGAAGCAGACTCGAAAGCTGCATTAAGCAGAACACAGGTCTTCAGCTTGAATCCACTATTTGACTTGGAGTCATTCTTTTTGCTGCTTCCAAACACCCCTTCTCTCAGACTCCCTCTCCAAACCAAGGCTGGAAGGAGGTAGTCAATCAGGGAAGAATGAGGGAGTTGTGAATATGATCAAAACACATTGTACAAAAATCTCAAAGACCTAGTAAAAATGAGGGGAAAATGCTTTTGTTATGCCTTATACACGTAGAGTACTTATATTACCTTGACAAGAAAATTTGACATTTTTATTCCTTGCAAAAAATCACGCCTTAGTTTTTATTAATAAAATTATCATATACTTTTTCATACAGGTATCATGTTAATGTGCTTTTAAGAAGTTTCAAAAAAGCTGATGTATTAGAGGTATGTATTACAGGTACAAGTCTCCTCACCTCAACGCATTTCATTTCACCAATATTATATCTCATAAAAACTGATTATTTTTTCTACCAGGCCAAGTATTCTAAGTAAATTAAAAATGAACAAAGTATAGAAATTGGTTGTTTAAAGTTATCATTTATTCTTAATAAGTACTTTTATAACTATGAGGATTTACTATTAATTTGGCAATTAACACAACATATGGTTACCTTTTTAACAGATAAAATAATTGCACATAGGCATCCATTATAACATGAAATTTCAATATCTGTATATATTTAATGATAAAATTGGTAAGTCACAAAGAAACCATAGATGAATGGCTAACTGAGTTGCCTATTTAGCATGTTGAATCAGATACTGGCCTCCAGGTTCTCTTAACATTTCTCAGAATTGCAAGTACCTCTTCAGGCCCTGAGCGTCTCTTCCCTTTCCCCAGCTTCTTTATTCCTACAAACATTAGCCATTTTGGCTACTCATCCTCTTAGCTCTTGATTCTTCTGAGTTCTGCTCTGGGTTCCCCTTCAGAATCTCTCTGCCTGTTTTACTCTCTCCTATTCCCTCTAGTTTCTGTTTGTTTCTCAGTCTTCTCTTGTGACTTGGTTCTGTCTGTTAGCCTGGTTCAGTCTGTACACTTCCAGATGTCTCTGGCTGTTTTTTCTTCATATCTACCATAAACCTTCTCCTCAACTTATACCAAGGACCAGTCATGTCCTCATTTCCACTAACGAATCAGATAAACAAACAAATCTGTCACTTCAGACATGTATGATAACCTTGTGATATTTGGAATATTCAAAATACAGTCTCTATTTACTAGTTATTGTGCATATAGTGACAATGAACAATGTATCTCCTGAGCAAGGAACTGTGAAGTAGTAAGTCAAATACTTTGAACATATGCTAAAGAGAGGGCGGGTCACATGTTAGATCTACTTTATTTTCTGTTTTTTTTTTATTGAATATTTTATTTACTTTTCAAATGTTTTTGTTTTCCAGGTCTCTCCTTCAGAAACCCCCTATCTCATCCCCCTCCCACTGCCTCTATGAGGTTGCTCCCCAACCCCCCCACCCACCCACTCCAGTCTTCCCAGCCTGACATTCACCTACAATGGGGCATCAAAGACACTCAGATCCGAGGGCCACTACTCCTACTAGTGTCCAACAAGGCCATCCTCTGCTACATAGGTGGCCTGAGACATGGGTCCCTCCATGTGTACTCTTTGGTTGGTGCTCCAGTCCCCAGGAGCTCCAGAGAGTCTGGTTTGTTGACACTGTTGCTCTCCCCTTGGGGCTGCAATCTCCCTCAGCTCCTTCAGTGTTTTCTCCAACTCCTTCATCAGGGAACCCACACTCAGCCCATTGGCTGTGAGCACCCACTTCTATATTTGTCAGGCTCTAACAGAGCCTCTCAGGAGACAGCCATATCAGACTCCTGTCAGCAATCACTTTCCAGCATCCATAATAGCGTCTGGGTTGGTGACTGTATATGGGATAAAACCCCAGGTGGTACAGTCTCTGGATGGCTTTTCCTTCAGTTTCTGTTCCACACTTTTTTCCTCCTATGAATATTTTGTTCCGCGTTCTAAGAACCACTGAAGTATCCCCACTTTGGTCTTCCTTCTTTTTGGGCTTCATATGGTCTGTGAATTGAGTCATGGGTATTCTGAACTTTTGAGCTAATATCCACTTATCAGTGAGTGCATACCATGTGTATTCTTTTGTGACTGGGTTACCTCACTCAGGATGATATTTTCAAGTTCCATCCATTTGCCTTGGAATTTCATGAAGTCATTGTTTGAATAGCTGAGTAGTATTCCATTGTGTAAATATACCATATTTCTCTATCCATCCCTCTATTGAGAGACATTTGGGTTGTTTCTAGCTTCTGGCTATTAGAAATAAAGCTGCTCCTTATTTATAATAGCCAGACGCTGAAAAGAACCCAGATGTCTCTCAACAGAGGAATGGATACAGACAATGTGGTACATTTACACAATGGAGTACTACTCAGCTATTAAAAACAATGAATTTATGAAATTCTTGGGCAAATGAATGTATGTGGAGGATATCATCCTCAGTGAGGTAAACCAATCACAAAAAAGTCACTAGATATCCACTCATTGATAAGTGGATGTTAGCCCAGAAACTTAGAATTCCCAAGATACAATTTGCAAAACACAAGAAAATGAAGAAGAATGAAGACCAGCACGTGGATACTTCATTCCTCCTTAGAATAGAGAACAAAATACCCATGAAAGGAGTTACAGAGACAAAGTTTGGAGCTCAGATGAAACGATGGATTATCCAGAGACATCCCCATCCTGGGATCCATCCCATAATGAGCCACCAAACCCAGACACTATTGCATATGCCAGCAATCTAATCTACCAACTTCCTTCATTATAACTAATTAATCACGATTCATTTATTCACATTAGTAATCCTTGTATTATTCTATAATAGGCTGTCCAAGCTTTCCTGAAGCTGATGTGAGTAAGAATTAGGGCTTCTCTGCTGATCTGTGGTGATAAATCTACAGAGTTTATATATGTAGTTGCTTGGCTGTTTCATAGAATGAAAATCGTGGGATATCAAAATGGCTGTGAACATAAAGATCTTACTATATCATCAGTAAGATATAGTATGAATGCACTTTTCACAGAACAATGTAGTAGTATAATAAGCACTAGGCCAATACTTGTGACACACATGATTCTACAATAGTAAGTGGCTCAAGTATATATAGTTTATGTGGGGAATGCCAAGGTTATGCTATTACCCTTTTGAAATGAAGTGAAGTACCTCTTAGTTCAGGTTTGCACTCTAGAAAAGCTATGTGGTTTGTTCTATTCTTTGTAATGTCATAATGGATCTCTATGATATTTAATATCTGACAGACTCCTCTACCATTCAGCTGCACCACTTCAAATGTTCCAGTGAAGCAGCTGTTGTAATGTTCTTATTTTTGTCCATTATCATACCAGTAAGTATCAACCATTTTGTCTATGTCACCTCAATAATTCCATAAAAGTACTTCTTATCATTAGTCTATCACTTCCTGAATTAGTTCACAACTGCTCAGGCTACAAAGGGCACAATTTAAATAATGGATTGATGATGATCAAAGTATAGTATATACATATATAAAATGCCATAATAACTCATTGGTTTATACAATAAATAAATGATAATAAAATGAAATGATTAATAATACATAATATCTATTACTTATAAATTTTCATCTTAAAAGTTTATGTCATGGGCAATAATAGTTTGGGATTTTGATCATTTATTATTTTTGTTGTTGTTGTAAGAAATATGAATAGAGCCATAGACTACGAAAAAAGGGCAACAACACACAAGGAAAATCATGGATTTACACAGTAATATGGATAAGCATAATTTCAATTTTTCAGTTTTCCTCTTTTTAAGTATAGATAGGCTTATATATTCAAAGAAAATAAGCATAAGTACAACCAGCAGGGACTCAGCTGTTATTCTGATTATTCATATATTTAATTTTGAAATTGTGGCCTTTCTAATTTCCATTTTCATAAATTTAAATATATGCATGATATTCATTTACTATAAAATGCAGAGCCGAATGGAAACTAATTTCATTACATCTCAAAGAAATCTTAGCAAAACTGTCATTATCTACATGATATTATACTATCTAATGGCTTTAATGCTTTATGAGTCCTACTTAGGTCAAAAGTATCCTGACAAATGTCTTTTTAAATTTCTTTTATGTATTTCATTGCAAAAGTAAAATGGCACTTAGTGAAACACTCAAACAAAACAAATGCAAATGAATATAAATAGAAAGTTCCTAGCAAATATACTCTCTCCCATTAAAACAAATGCCTCCTTCATTTTTCCCAAGATTTAGTCTAAATCTTCATGACTACTATATATATGCATATATGTGTGTGTATATATATATGTGTGTGTGTTATTTAATATCTTAGAGACTCCTATACCATTCAGCAGCACTGCTTCAAATGTTCCAGTGATGTAGCACTGTGTATGTGTTAGTGTGTGTGTATAAGCTTCATAAACTCTTTCAGGCAGGCAGTGAACACTGGTTAAATAGTATATGGATAGCTTGGGTATACAATGCACATCTCTGCGTGTCCACATTATATAAGACTTTAAATGATGAAACAAAAGTGTTTATCTGTACATATAGTTACACATACCTGTACCTGTTCAATACAGAGAGTTAAATAAGTTCATTTTAATTTAATCAGAAATTCTCTCCCAGTACCTTTATATGATGTATCGTTTTCATTTTATCATTATTTGTCTTATTTATTTTTGTTTGTTGTATTGATTTCACAAAAGTATGAAGGACTTTCAAAATCCAGAAATAAGTAAAACTACAGAAAATCATTTTAAAATAGGCAAATCATGGCAGCAGTGAGGGGCCACCAAGTAAAATTCTACCCCAATTCTCTGCCTGCAGATCCCTCCTACCACACCTAGAGGTAGTAAGTTTGGCCTTGTCCCCTCTGTACATAATTCCTTAGGCCACAGTTATGCCTGAATCCCTGGAGGTCTGCTTGATATCTGGGACAGATTCAATGCAATCCCTATCAAAATTCCATCTCAATTCTTCAGAGTTAGAAAGAGCAATTCTCAAATTCATTTGGAATAACAAAAAACCCAGGCTAGTGAAAACTATTCTCAACAGTGAAAGAATTTCTGGACCCAGAAATGAACCCACAGACCCATCTGTTCTTTGACAAAGAAGCCCAAATCATCCAGTTGTAAAAGGACAGCATATTCAACAAATGGTGCTGGTTCAAGTCAACATCAGCATGTAGAAGAATGCAACTTGATCCATTCTTATCTCCTTGTACAAAGCTCAAGTCCAAGCAGATCAAGGAACTCCACCTAAAACCAGATACACTGAAACTGAGGAGAAAGTGGGGAAGAGCCTTGAACACATGGGCACAGGGGAAAATTTTGTGAACATCACACCAATGGCTTATGCTCTAAAATCAAAATTAGACAAATGGGACCTAATAAAATTTCAAAGATTCTGTAAGTCAAAGGACACTGTCAATAGGACAAAACAGCAACCTACAAAATGGGAAAGGATCGTTACCAACCATAGATCTGATAGAGAGCAAATATCCAAAATATACATAGAAGCAAAGAAGTTATACTCCAGAGAACCTATTTTTAATAGTGTACACAGCTAAACAGAATTCTCAACTGGGAGTCTCAAATAGGTGAGAAGCACTTAAAGAAATGTTCTTCATCCTTAGTCATCAGGGAAAAGCAAATCAAAACAACCCCGAGATTCCACCTCATACAAGTCAGAATGGCTAAGAGCAAAAACTCAAGTGACAGCACATGCTGACAAGGATGTGGAGAAAGAGAACCACTCCTCCATTGCAGGTAGGACTGCAAGCAGGTAAAACCACTCTGGAAATCAGTCTGGGGGGTTCTCAGAAAATTGGAGACAGTACTACCTGAGGACCCAGCAATACCTCTCCTGGGCATATACCCAGAAGATGCTCCAACATGTAATAAGGACATGTGCTCCACTATGTTCATAGCAGCCTTATTTATAATAGCCAGAAGCTGGAAAGAAGCCAGATGTCCCTCAACAGGAATGGATACAGAAAATGTAGAACATTTACACAATGGAGTACTACTCAGCTATTAAAAACAATGACTTCATGAAATTCACAGGCAAAGGCTTGGTCTAGAAAATAACATCCTCAGTGAGGTAACTCAGTCACAAAAGAACACACATGATATGTATGCACTGATAAGTGGAAAAGTATCAGAATCCTCATGATACAACTCATAGACCACATGAAGCTCAAGTAGAGGAAGAGCAAAGTGTAGAATCATCAGTCCTACTTAGAAGGGAAAATAAAATTATGTGATGTAGACATAGGGAGGAACCTGGGAGGGAGAGAGGAGGAGAGGGAAAATGGGGGTCAGGATCAGGTACAAGAAAAGATGGGAGAGAAGTACAGAGGGTCAGAATATTGAACAGAAATATGTAGCAGTGGAGGATAGGGAACTGGGGGTAGCCACTAGAAAGTCCCAGATGCCAGGGAAGCAAGAGGTTCCCTGGACCCAAATGGGATGATATTATCTTAAATACCCAAAAAAAAGGGAGAGGAAACTAGTAGAGACCGAATCCAGTGATTAGGTATGGCCCCCAGTTGAGGGATGCGGCCATCCACTTCAAATTTTTAACCCAGTATTGTTCTTATCTAAAAGAAATGTAGGGAAGAAAATGGAGTAGAGACTGAATAAAAGGCCATCCACAAATTGCCCCACCTAGGGATCCATCCCATCAGCAGACACCAAACCCAGACATTATTGTTGATGCCATATGTGCTTGCTGACAGAAGCCTGGTGGTATAGCTGTCCCTTGAGAGGTTCTGCCAGATAACCAATACAGATATAGTTACAGTAAACCATCAGACTGAGTCCAGGTATCCCAATAGAAGAGAAAGGGGAAGCATTAAAGGAGCTGAAGGGGATTGCAACCTCAAAAGAAGAACAACAATATCAACTAACGAAACCACCCAGAGCTCCCAGGGACTAAACCACCATCTAAAGAGTACATATACCTCTCCTGCGCATATATCCTGAAGATGTTCCAACCGGTAAGAAGGACACATGCTCCACTATGTTCATAGCAGCCTTATTTATAATAGCCAGAAGCTGGAAAGAACCCAGATGCCCCTCAACAGAGGAATGGATACAGAAAATGTGGTACATTTACACAATGGAGTACTACTCAGCTATTAAAAGGAATGAATTTATGAAATTCCTAGGCAAATGGATGGATCTGGAGGGCATCATTCTGAGTGAGGTAACATATTCACAAAGGAACTCACACAATATGTACTCACTGATAAGTGGATATTAGCCCAAAACTTAGGATACCCAAGATATAAGATACAATTTGTTAAACGCATGAAACTCAAGAAGAACGAAGACCAAAGTGTGGACACTGTGCCCCTTCTTGGAACTGGGAACAAAACACTCATGGAAAGAGCTACAGAGATAAAGTTTGGAGCTGTGAAGAAAGGATGGACCATCTAAAGACTGCCATATCCAGGGATCCATCCCATAATCAGCTTCCAAACGCTGACACCATTGCATACACTAGCAAGATTTTGCTGAAAGGACCCAGATATAGCTGTCTCTTGTGAGACAATGCCGGGGCCTAGCAAACACAGAAGTGGATACTCACAGTCAGCTATTGGATGGATCACAGGGCCCCCAATGGAGGAGCTAGAGAAAGTACCCAAGGAGCTAAAGGGAACTGCATCCCCATAGGTGGATCATTATTATGAACTAACCAGTACCCCAGAGCTCTTTAGCTGCATTTGTATCAAAAGATGGCCTAGTAGGCCATCACTGGAAAGAGAGGCCCATTGGACTTGCCAACTTTATATGCCCCAGTACAGGGGAATGCCAGGGCCAAGGGGTGGGGGTGGGTAGGTGGGGGACTGGGGGGGGGAGTGTATTTGGGACTTTTTGGATAGCATTGGAAATGTAATTGAGGAAATTACCTAATTAAAAAAAAAACCAACACACACAAAAAAAGAGTACATATATATGGACAGACCCATGGCTCCAGCTACATATGTAGCAAAGGGTGGCCTTGTCTGGCATCAGTGGGAGGGAAGGCCTTTGGTCCTGTGGAGGATTGATGCCTCACCATAGGGGGATGCTAGAAAGATGAGGCTGGAATGGATGAGTGGGTGCCAGAGCACCTTCATAGAGGCAAAGTAGAGGGGGATATGATAAGGAGGTTGTAGAGGGGAAACCAGAAAGGAGTACAACACTTGAAATGCAAATAAATGAAATAACCAATAAAAATAGTGAAAATGTTTTGATTCTTTCTGATATAATAAATAAATATTTTCCATTTTTTCCACCAGTCTTTCTCCAACACATTGACCCAAGAAAAATGAAGACATACTTTTTCATCTAGAATAAAAATAAGAATTTTTACAGAACTTTTATAAAATATGATCTCAAGCTATAAAAAAGAAATGTCTAAGAACAGATAAAAACATAAACAAATTATAATACATATGTCAGTGGTTTACTACTGAAAAACGAAAAAGAAATTAGTGAAAAAATTACTGATAATGTAACATCATAAATGAATGCCAGAAATGTAGATAAGAAATAAAAGAGATAAATATAAACGATAATTTATCCAGTAACATTAAATTTAAATAGCATGTTATTGATTGCCATGGGGAAAATGAGAGAAGACCACAAGTGGACAGCATGTAGAAATTTTCTTAAAGTTTAAGAATCAGTTTTTTTAAATGTTGCTTTCCATGAAAGTTTCACAACCCTATTTATGTATTTCTCATAATTGTCATAGCTATCAACAAAACATACAACAAATAAATTTATTTTTATTAATCATTCAATTCATTTACATCTCAAATGATATCCCACTTCCCGGTTACCCCCTCTACCAACACCTCGTCCCATGATATCACACTTCCCAGCTACCCCTCCTCCAACCACCCCAATCACACAACTTCACTCCCTCTCCCCTTTGCCTGTATGAGAGTGTTCCCCCATCCAACTACACTCTCCCCACACACACCTCTCCAGCTTCCCCTTTCACTTGGGAATCAAACCACCCCTGTTCCAAGGTCCTCCTCTTCTATTGCTGTCAAGCAAGGCTGTCCTCTGCTACATATATATCTGAAGCCATGGATCCCTCCAAGTATACTTCTTGGTTGATGGTCTAGACTCTGGGAGAACTGGGTGGTGAGGACAGCTTATATTGTTCTTCCAATGGGGTTGCAATCCCCTCTGCTCCTCCAGTCCTTCTGCCAGATCCCCCACCAGGTTTTCTGAGTTCAGTCTGATGGTTGTCTCCAAGCATCCATATCTGCATTGGTCAGTTGCTGGCTGGACCTCCCAAGGAGCAGCCACACCAGGTTTCTGTCAGTAAGCATCACTTGACCACTGCAACAGTGTTGGGTTTAGTGTCTACAGACATGATGGGTCTCCAGGTAGGGTAGTCCCCAGTTGTTCCTTTCCTTCAATCTCTTCCATTTTTTATCCCTGTACTTCTTTTGGAAAGGAACATTTCTGGGCTAAAAACTTTGAGATGGGTGGGTGGCCCCATCCCTCATCAGGGGCCGTGCGTATCTACTGGAGTGGTCTTCAACAGTTCTTTCTCCCCCTTCTTTGCACACTTCAGCTAAAGTCATCCCCACTGGGTTCTGGGACCCTCACTTTTCCACGGTGTATGGGTCTCTCCATTGGCTATCCCCAGTTCTTCATCACTCCTGGTACATATATTATTTTTTCAATTTCCTGACCCTCTGTACCCCCCTGACTTATCTTCCAGTTCCTGATACTCCCCTCCTTATTTCTTTCCCCTCCTCTATCCCTCCCAGTTCCCCATCCCTTCACATCCCACAATTGTCCTGCTCCCTCCTCAATGCAAGACTGAAGCATCTACACCCTGGTCTTCCTTCTTTCTAGGCTTCATATGATCTGTGAATTGTATCTTTGGTATTTAGAGCTTTTGGGCTAATATACACTTATCAGTGAGTACATAACATGTGTGTTCTTTTGTGTTTGTGTTACCTCACTCAGGATGATCTTTTATAGTTCCATCCATTTGCCTAAGAATTTCATGAATTCATCATTTTTATAGGTGAGTAGTAATCCATTGTGTAAGTGTACCACATTTTCTGTATCCATTTCTCTGTTGAGGGACATCTGGCTTCTTTCCAGCTTCTGGCTATTATAAATAAGGCTGCTATGAACATGGTGGAGGATGTGGTCTTGTTATATGTTGGAACATCTTTTGGGTATATGCCCAGGAGTGGTATAGCTGGGTCCACAGGTAGAACTATTTCCAATTTTCTCAGGAACTGCCAGAGTGATTTCCAGAGTGTTTGCACCAGCTTGCAACCCCACCAGTAATGGAAGAGTGTTCCTCTTTCTCCACATCCTCACCAACATCTGCTGCCACCTGCATTTTTGATCTTAGCCATTTTAATTGGTGTGAGGTAGAATCTCAGGGTCATTTTGATGTGCATATCTATCCCTGATGACTAAGAATGTTGAATATTTCTTTAAGTGCTTCTCAGCCATTTGAGATTCCTAGGTTGAGAATTCTCTGTACTCCACTTACTAATAGTGTTCTTTGGCTCTCTGGAGTCTACCTTCTTGAGTTTTTTTTAATATTTTAGAAATTAACCTTCTATCCAATGTAGGGTTGATAAATATATTTTCCCAATCTGTGGGTTACCATTTTGTTCTATTGACAGTGTTGATAAATATATTTTCCCAATCTGTGGGTTACCATTTTGTTCTATTGACAGTGTCCTTTGCTTTACAGAAGCTTTTTAATTTTATGAGGTCCCTTTGTCGAATGTTTCTCCTAACGCATAAGCCATTAGTGTTCTGTTCAGGAAGTTTTCCCCTGTACCAAAGTATCAGAGGCTCTTTGAGATTTTCTCTTCTATTAGATTCAGCATATCTGGTTTTATGTGGTGGTAAATAAATTTCTTACAAGCATTTTTACCATTGGCAGAATGATAGACAGAATCATAATAATATCTATATTTACCATTCTGATAAAAATATCTCTGGCATTTTTGAGTCAAACAAAATATAAAACTGTGCATTTTTGTTTATTTTTTATTGTCATTCTGGATATTTTATACACTTTGCATGCTGCAAATATTAGTACCATTGATCATTGTTGATGAAATCATAAAATAGCTCACTGGTCCTTATTTCTGTTCTTCTTACTGAAGAGATAGTGTATTTCCCTGGTGTGTATAGCATAAAGGTCTTCAGTTCAAAGGATTAGACAAAACACATACAAAGAAGGACACAGATGGCCATCATAACTCTAACTGTTTTCAATTCATGTGGATAAGGTATTATTTGGAGTTCAGGACACTATTTATTAAGAAAAAAGAAAAGTTCGTAAGTTAGTTGACAATTGGCAACTACATCTTCCACAGAAGAAAATGGGAGTGTCTGTTATTTCCACTTTTATTATAAACTCTAAAATGATTATGTTTCCCTGTTGCTAAGACTTTTAAGAAGCTTGTTGTGCAGGTTCTAAGGCAAGCTTTTTAGGACCTGTGGTATTCTCCAGTAATTATGTATACTTATACTCCTGGACACATTTTAATATATCTTTATATTTAGCATCATGATATAAGCCAAAGGAAAGCTCAGATGAGACAGAACCAGTTTTAGTATCTTCTTTTCATAGACGGAAAGTGAAACTCTATGCATAAGATTACATATATCAGAAGAAACCTAGCTGGAAAGAACATTCAAATTTTGTGATTTTCGTACAATTATCAAAATATTTAAATAAGAGGGACAACATTATTTGGTTTTACCTGATATTCAGCACTTATTTCTTCTGGTCTTTGAAAGAACAATGTACTGAAAAGAAATGAATCATTAATATTTTGAAATGCATAATTCAAGACATTCAGATATAGAATTATCAACTCTTGTTATGTTGCTTATAATTATATATAATTGTCAGTTACTGTCAGGAGTAAAATGGGTATTTAGCAGCATGTAGGTTAAGGCAGACCCCCAAGAAGATTGATTCCTAGATGAAAGAGCCTTAGCTTTCCACTAAGCATAGTTGACTTGAAACTCCATGGACATTGGTTCAACTTCTCAATGGAAAAATCCTTTGCTTAATTCTAGCCTTAAGTTACAAATACTCATGCCTTTCTAATATGAACTTCTGTAATTTATTTGTTCTTTCTGTATTTCCATAACAGAATATTACAAACTGAGTAATTCATAAAGAACAGAGATTTGTTTCTTACTATTCTATAGACTGGGAAAACTCAGAGTGGTTGATCAGCATCTGTGAAGAGCTTTAGTACTTTATCACCACATATTGGAAGGTCAGAAGACTGGGATACAGTAAAGGAGAGAGGTATAAAAGGGAGGGCAAGATAAGAAGACAAAAAGAATGACAAGGTGAGTGAGAACTCACTGTCTCAAGCCTTTTACTAGTAGTGTCAATCCTTTCATTAAGATGAACACTTCATGGTCTAAACACCTCTATTATTATAACTCACAATCTAATGCAGTTAGACTAAGAAAGAATTTCTCAATACTATTTTTGACATGTCTTCCAAGTATAGCGTTCTATTCCTGGTCCTCCAATATTCATATTCTCAAATGTAAAACTTATTTATCCCTCTACAAATCCCAAAAATCTTGACTTGTTCCATCACCAATTAAAAAATCCAAAGTTTCATCTAAGCCAAAAATATATAATTCTAAAAGTGTGAATCACTGTGGAGCAGTTAACTGTGCACAGACAGCTTGGTCCCCAGTCAAGCATAGGCCTTGAACTCTGGAAAAGTGGTGGGCAGTGACTTCCACCTTCATGGGACAGTAGGAGTTGAGCCATGCCTCCTGGGCCCCTGGCTCCTGTAGTAGCTACAGCTTCCCACAGTGCCCCACAGAGAGGTTTGTGGCCATCAGTTACCTAGGACCAGCACCAAACCCTCCCACATACAAATAAGGTTTCTCTAAAGCTCTCAGACCAAGCCAATGAGAAGTACCTGTTGTCAATCCCTGGCCCAGCCCAAAACTGTATATAAGAATCCTTACCAGAAGGATTAAAGGTGTGTAAGTACTACTCCGTCATCTGAGAGCTTCTGTCCTAAGAGCTGTAACACTTCGAAAGAGGTCTGCTCTCTGAAAATGCTACCAGAAGCTCTGAAGCACTCCTCACTGGCTAGTGGGCATCTCATAGGCCCAGCCTGACTCGTGTGAGTAACCGAGTATCCAGGACAGCACAACAGAGACAGAGGTGGAGACAACTGCAGCAACCAAAGAGGTGGAAATGACTTCCCCTCCCTGCCCACACTGTTCCCTTTGCTGGAACTCTCACCCCAGGCCAGGCCAGAGATCTCTATGGAAAGCCTCTGGTACACAGCCCCACAAATCATAGTAAGGCCAGTTCCCTCCAGCCTATGAAATATAGATAAGTTGTTCAACTTACCTATATACAGTCATATATCCTTTACGATGATAGTATATTTTGAGAAACGTGTCATGAAAGGATTTCATCATAGATTGTACATGAACAAATTAAGATGATCATGATGTCATTAAGCACTATAACCAAATGAGACCACTACTATGTATGCACGCCCATCTTTGAATAGAACACATTTAAACAACTTGTAATTATGCAATTGAGAGCAAGTGTTGGTTACTACAAAAATAAGAATAAAAGCATGAAATGATAGGTAACTGGTTTCAAGTTAATCCAAAATCCAACAAGGTGAAAAACATTCAACCTAAAGCTGGTAAACAGTATTTTTTATTCCATTTTTTTATAAAGCTGGTAAACGGTATTTTTTATTCCATTTTCTTTTTTATTTCTGTTAAGACATTGGCAAGGTATGGGTCTTAGACAGCTTTATCTCAGTGTTTTTTTTTTTTTTTTTTTTTCAGGTTCAATCCATGCTGTAGCTTTATAGCTGCAGGTCTTCACATTTCTTTAAATTTTATATGTATGGGAGTTTGCTGCATGTATATATGTGTACAACATAAATGTCTGGTGTTTACAAAGCCCATCATATCTGCTGTAACTGGAGTCATAGAGGGTTGTGGGATACTGGTATTAGAAATCCAACCCTGGTCTGCACCTTAGGAACCAGTACATCTTTCTGGCATCTGGTTGGGAGTTTTATGCCTGAATTCCTCTTATAGAACTTTGTTGCTAGCTTTTGAGGTACAAGGTTTTGGCAAGAGTTCTATTGCAATGTCCCCACAAAAACAAAGTAGAACACCTTTGAGTACTTTAAGCCTTATATTTCTGCTTAGCACCATTTTATTCTGGTTCTATAATAGCTCCTTCACAGAAAAAAAAAAATGCCTGGTACCCCTGACCACTCTTGACATGAAAGCAGAGGAATCAGTGTCCCTTTAACTCTTTCATTTTCTGTATCTACAGATGTACAAAGCACATAATGTCAAGAAATGCCACTTGTGTCTTCTTAAGTTTTAGTTCACACTGTTCTTAAGCCTTTTGAGCCATACACTGGGGCCAAGAGAAGGCTGCACCAGAATGCAAGGAAGAGAAAATACAAGTGACCTCCAAACATGTGATCCAGTATTCCAATAGTGTACTGTGTGTCCTTTTGACATATATCTTTTCTCCAGGCCACTCTGGACCTGTGATGAAAGGGATTTTATGAACATATCTCCAAGCATTCAGGATCATTTTCATATTGTCTCTACAAATGTTTTCTTTCTACCTATTCTAAACTCCTCAACAAACGGTTGTTTCATCTCAGTTTCCTCTTTTTAAAATCCTATTTCACAACATACTCTGTGGGCAGCTGAAATAGCCTTTGAATCCCTAAGGTGAATCTCCCTTTTGATTACCAATTCTAACTTTCATCATTTTTCTCTTCTCAATATACTGTGTGCAATTAAGACATATAGCTACTTCACTATTTTGCTTAGAGGTTTTGTCCATGAGATATCCTAGATGATTACTTCCTAAATTATTCTTTCACTTTATTATAGACACAATTAAGAACAGGCTTTACCCATTTTATAACAAATATACTCTTTACTTGTGTCTCAAATGCCTTATCATTCATTTCTATCGGTGAGTTCATCAAAATGACTTTTACCACTTATATTCTGAAAAATGTTGTGAGACTATGAGAGCAAACTCTATATGTTTATTGTATTCTGCACTCTCACTGAATTGCACTATTATAATCTTCCATTTATGGCAATGCAGGCTTTTTAAAGCTTTCTCCTCTAAAATTTTCTATATTCTACCCATTATCCATTTCAAAGGCTATGTCAGTGATTTCAGAGAATATGTTAGGAATGGCCTCACTTCTCAGTGTATTTTACCTTAGTTAATTTGATAATGATATAAAAGAATACTACAGACTAATTGAGATGAGGGAGATAGATAGATAGATAGATAGATAGATAGATAGATAGATAGATAGATAGATAGGCAGATAGGGACTTGTCTTGCACCTTTATGTAAAGAGCATTAATCTATTCTTATGACTTCATGATGTAAACAGTTTCCCACATCAAATTTGGTACCACCTACTAATTCTGGGGATTAACTTCTCCCTGTATTATTTATCAGTAGTCCACTATTGACTGCCTGATTTCATTGTTAGGTACAGGGCTATATATTTTTTAATAAGGTCAATGTCTCACAAAGCTCTGGGATAGGCTATAATTAGAAGTAGTCTGAATTCTATTTTATCTATAGCATCTATTAGATTAGAGGATAGGGCATATAGAAAAATCTAAATATGATTTTTCAGTAAATTAATGCATGGATCAATGATGTATACAAGTTTGTACTTTAAGGTATTTTGAAAATTATTGTTGCTATGGAGATGAAAGTGGAGGCCACAGTTTCCAAGCATACTGAGAAACATTTGTAAGTACTCATGGGATTTTTAAAAAGCCACAAATATAGCTGTAATTGTGCTCTGACCCAGGCTAGAAAAGGAGCAGATCATCTAGGATCATGGAGTCCTTATGATTCTTTAGGGCTTTTTTCTAACTATCAGAAAAACACAGTTCAGTAGCTATTTTTTAAATGAGCATAAGCTCTGAATGACTTTGCATTTTCCCCATTTTGGCTTGAAAAAAAATGGCACACAGATTCTAATTTTCCCTTCTAAAGTCCTCCTGGAAACTCATGAAACTCACAAATGTTGTCAATCTAAACAAATATCCTTGATTGAAATTTTCCTTCCTGAGCACTCATTGAGGATTTTGCATTTAGGGTTTTTTTTTATAACATAATCTGCATAACCTTGAAGAGTCTTTTCATCTGTTAGCTGATTAAAATTAGTTTTCACAGCCCGTAAAGCAAGACATAACTCCATGCTACGGCTATGTGTATTTAATAGGAGAAATATGCTTTATGTGCCCCATTAAGTCATTTGTGAAATTGCATTAGTGCCATGCCATTCGGACAGCTCTTTCAGATATATCCATGGCCTTCTCTTGACAGACAAATTAACAGTTTCATCAATGACCTTATAGTACAAAGAAAAACATCTATCTGATGAAAAATTATAAAAGAAGTCAAACACAGATTTTAGCACTGTGCCAGATACAGAAACAGAACAATATAATATCATGTTTCTTAATGGGTTTTAATGACATTTAGAAACATTGTTAAATTATAAACATTTATGAGGTTAAAATCTTTAAATATATAGTACAACATGTAACAGATGGTTGTATGAATGATGTTTAAAATGTGGGAACAGTATAAACCTTAAAAAATAATAAAAATATTTCATATTTCCATAGTATCAAAACTTTTGTGGGCTGGTGAGATGGCTCAGTGGGTAAGAGACCCGACTGCTCTTCCGAAGGTCAGGAGTTCAAATCCCAGCAACCACATGGTGGCTCACAACCATCCATAACAAGATCTGGCACCCTCTTCTGGAGTGTCTGAAGACAGCTACAGTGTACTAACATATAATAAATAAATAAATCTTTAAAAAAAAAACTTTTGAATGAGAAACCTATTGTTACATATAGATGGTATTCATGTGACAAATGTTCCTACAAAAATAAATCATTTTTATATGTAATGTTTGTTGTCTACTTATAATATCTTTGCTATTATATGAAACGTTGGCATGACAGAAGATTAATATATTTTAAGTTTTCTCAACACATTTAATATGATTTGGGGGTTTATATTTCAGATATCAGTTCCTGTTCTCTGTCTTTATTTTCTGAACATTTTGCTGATAGTATGTACTGTTCCTGTTACAATAAATCAGAAGGAACAATTTCCAGTGTCTTCACTGTCCCAATTCATCCAACAGTATTTTTTTAATCCAGTATCCCTCTGATACATTTTACTGTCTCTGTACAGCATTTTCTAAAACTTTATGCCATGTTAACTATGGCATGACTGTTACAAAAGTGAACAGCATCTCCTATATGTCCAACGTAGTACAAAATGTCTTCTTCCAAGAACTTTTCACACAGTGTCTACTATATCCATTTAATGAATATCAATTGCTACTATTAGTTATAATTCCATTGAAATACTTCTCACAAATTTCCAAATAGAGCATGAATTATTTATAGGAAATATGGAACATATGTGAATCTTGAGCTTCATTAACAGACAAGTTTGAGATTAAAGCCTGGGCCTTCCACTTCACTTTCTACGTGAACTTGAATAAATAACTTCACAACTAAAGGATAAGAAACGATTTTAAGAACCATAGGTAATAGAGTTTTACTCCAAAACAATCTTTTCTGTACACAAGAGGGTCACTGCACACATGAACACCCAGTGGATGTGACAGCACACATGGATCCGGCACAGAATCAAGCCACCCAAAATTTTATCATGTATAGTGAGGAATTCATGAAGTCCTACCCGCTGGCTAAGGAGATTAAGTCATTTATGACTTCCAGTGGAGGTAAAATCATGTTTCTTTGGTGATATAACCACTGGTAGGTTGCCTATATTACAGTGGACAGCACTACAGTTATTCACATACTGGGAGCACTAAGTAGTAGACTCAGTGGCTTTCTATCTGGTCTGTCCATGTTAATAGTCTGTTCTGCCCATCCCTAACAAATTATGTTGCAGCCCAGAAAACAAAGTATGGATAAATTCTAAACAGAAATTTTTAAGAGTTTTGCAAGGGAAAATGCTATATTACTGACTTCAACTTACCCATAATCAGAGAAGACATAAGAAAAAACTGTTCTCAAGCTATATGCTATTTCCAAAACTTATGGGATATTTTGTTTAACGTTACTTTCAACTATTAGCTGCTTTAAGCAAATGTTTATAACAAGACACACATATACACATACATTATTCTGGGTCAGGTCCGAGACATGAGAGAGTACATAACTTACAATTAAATTCTGCATTTATCTTAGGTTGTAAAAGCTGACTAGATGGAAAATACAAGACACAATAAGATTGATTACATTGTTCTCTTAAAGGTAGGTTAAATTTAAATAGACTGCAAATAGAGTAGAAGAGCAGGTTAAAATATAGTCTAAAATGGCATCAAGCATATTATTAATTTGCCTGTAAGGTCCAGCAAAAGTTATATCATTTCAAAAAAGATATTTACAAGAAATATATCACTATAAAATATCAAATTATGTCCCTAAACTCCTTACACCCATCTTTGACTTGGTGGTAACTCTAGTGAATCTGTCATAAGATTATTGAAAGTAGAAAATAAATTAATGAAGTTATTTAAATCACCACCCTGCTCAGAGAAGACAATAAATTATTAACACATATTAGAACTTTTTCAAAACTATTGTGTTGTCAATTTTAGATCCCAGTGAAATAGTTTAAATGTTAAAATATAGAAGGAAAACCATCTTATAAAAAGGATAATAAAAAATTGTTGTCCCTAAATATACAGCCACTAAATGTCCAAAAGTTTTAAAAGCTTATCATTGAACTGTATGTTCAGTACTTGCAATTGATAGTTTGTCTGTTTCTTTGTTTGTTTGTTTGTTTCTGAGTGATATGTTTCAGCATGATTTACATTGAACACTCTAAAATGATAAAAATTAAACACCTTTCACAATGGCCACAAATAGTATAAAACATCTTGGGTTAAAACTCTTACCAAGCAACTGTAAGATCTTTAAACCCTCCAAAAAAGAAATCAAAGATCTCAGAAGATGGAAAGATCTCCCATGCACAGTGATTGGTAGGAATAATATAGTGAAATGGCCATTTTACCAAAAACAACCTACAGCTTCAATGCAATCCCCACCAAAATTCCAACTCAGTTCTTCATCGAGTAAGAAAAGGCAATTCTCAAATTCATCTGGAATAACAAAAACCCCAGTATAGCCAAAACAATTCTTAACAATAAAATAACTTCCGGGGGAATCACCATCTCTGACCTCAAGCTGTACTACATAGCAATAGTGATTAAAAAACAAAAACAAAAACAAACAAACAAACAAAAACTAACAAAACAAAAAACGCATGGTATTGCTACAGACACAGAGAGTAGATCAATGGAATAGAATCAAAGACCCAGAAGTAAACCCAAACACCTATGGTCACTTGTTCTTTGACAAAGAAGCAAAAAACATACAATGGAAAAAAAGAATGCATCTTCAATAAGTGGTGCTGGTCAATCTGGCAGTCTATAAGTACAAAAATGGAAATAGATCCATATTTATTACCTTACACAAAGTTCAAGTACAAGTGGATCAAGAATCTCAATATAAAACCAGGTATACTGAATCTAACAGAAGAGATAGTGGGAAAGACCCTCGACCTCATTGGCACAGGGGGAAATTTCCTCAACAGAACTCCTATATGTCATGCTCTAATTTAACAATTGGAAAATGGGTCCTCCTGAAAATGAAAAGCTTCTACTAAAGGCAAAGACATTGTCAGTAGGAGAAATTAGTGACCTACAGGTTGAGGAATAAAATTTTTCACTAAACCCCACATCCAGTAGAAGGTTAATATACAAAATATATAAAGAACTCAAGAAGTTAACATTCAAAACTGTAAATAAGCCAATTAAAAAAATGAGGTATAGAGCTAAACAGAGAATTCACAACAGAAGAATCGCAAATGACCTAGAAGCACTTAAAGAAATGTTCCAAGTATTTAGTCATCAAAGAAATGCAAATCAAAATGACCCTGAGATTCTTCCTCACACCAATAAGAAAAAAAGTTAAAAACTCAAGTGACAGCAGACGCTGGCAAGGATGTGGAGAAAGAGGAACACTCCTCCATTGCTGGTGGGATTGCAAACTGGTACAACCACTCTGGAAATCAATCAGGAATTGATTTCCTGAACTCAGAAAATTGGAAAGATATCTACCTGAAGACCACTTATACCACTCTTGGGCAAATACCCAAAGAGTGTCCCACCATACCACAAAGATATTTGCTCCACCACATTCATAGAAGCCTTATTTGTGTAGCCAGAAGCTGGAAACAACCCAGATGTCCCTCAAAGACAGAAAACGAGGTTCATTTATACAATGGAATACTATTCAGCTGTTAAGAAGGAGGACATCATGAAGTTTGCAGGCAAATGGATGGAATTAGAAAATATCATGCTGAGTGAGGTAACTCAGACCCAAAAAGGCATGCATGGCATGTAATCAATAAAAAGTGGAAAGTAGCCAAAAAGTACAGAATACCTAGGATATAATCTACACATCATAAGAAGTGCAGCAAGCACAAATGCCCAAGTGAGGATGCTTCAATCCCACTTAGAAGGTGGAAGTAAACAATAAAAGGAGGCAGAGGGAGGGAGGAAACTGGGTGGAGGAGGGAAGAGAAAAAGTGGAACAAGAGAAGATAGGGGAGGAAGGAACAAGAGAGAAGCCCAGAGGGCCAAGAGAATGAATGGGAATAAGCAGCCTCAGGGAGTGGGAGGTGAGGGAACCCTCTAGAAAATACCAGACCCAAGATGTGACACACTCTCAGGACACATTGGGAGTGACCTTAGCCAAAATGCCCAACACTGGGGAAAAGGAACTAGAAGCATACCTTCAGTCGATAGAGTCTCAAGGGACAGGGTTACTAACCCAAAGTCCAAATTTCTGACCCAGAATTGTTCTAAGAGAATTACAAGGGATTACTTGGGATCCATATCATGGGGCAACAACAAGGCCTGACACTACTATGCTATGATGTGCTTACAGATGGAAGGCTGGCATGGCTGTCCTCTGAGAGCCCCTACCAGCAACTAAGACAGAAGCAGATACTTACACCCAACCATAGAACTAAAGTCAGGGTCCCCTATGGTTGAATTAGGGGAAGGATTGAAGAAGCTGAAATGGAGAGTTAACCCATAGGAAGACTAGCAGTCTTAAGTCACCCAAACTCTAGGGAGCTCCCAGAGACTGAGACACTGACCAGGGGCTGGTCTAAGGCCCCTGCCACATTGTAGTAGAGGTTTGCCTGGTCTGGTCTCAGTGGGAGAAGATGCAGTTAATCCTGGATAGACTTGAGGCCCTAGGGAAACAGGAAGCCTGGAGGGAAAAGCACCCTCTTGGAGGCAAGGGGAAGGAGGAATGGGGTGAGAAACTGTGGGAGTGAAGATCCCGTGGGGGCAATGACTAGAATGTAAATAAATAAAATAATTTAAAAAATATTAAGTCAGCCTGGCATGATGATTCATGCTTATAATCCCAGAGAGCTGAGGCAGAAGGAACCTCACAAGTTCAAGGCCAATTTTGGAAAACAAACAAACAAACAAACAAACAAACAAAAAACAGCTTAGCTAGGATTACATATGAAGACATGTTTCTTAAAATTGAGATAAGAATTATCATTTTAAAATAGATTTATTTCTATTCATTTTCTAAGACTAGTATCAGTTTACTCCTTCTAAAAGAAATCCATCATGCCAGTTGAGATTCTAAAGTACTTACTTCACCCAAAGGGTTGGAGAATGGTAGATCCCTGTTCAAATCTACTATCCAGGATTTGCAGAGCCTGCACAAACAGATTTGAAGTAGTCACCAAAGGATCAAGGTAGAAAATTGAAAAGATGAGAAAAACCTGGTAGAAAGTTATTAGGGTAACCAAATGGAAATGTGACACTGCAGACTCCTCTTTTCATAGTTTTCTTCTATGCCTGGAAGAAGTATACCTGCCTGTTTGAGGTTGAGTGGTTCTGATCCACTGTATTTCTATACCTACCTCACCCTAGACCCAAATGTAATACATCCAACCAATCACAAAATAGATCGCTAAAACTCTGAGGCAAAACAATCCTTTTCTATTGATAAATTTTCTTTACATGTGGTGTCACGTTAGAAAGCTAACACAACCTATTACATGGGATGTGATTGTTTTATTTATCATGAAATGAAAATACAAATACTGTTTGGCCAACACTATATATGGTCTGTAAAAGCAAAAGTATCCACAGAAGAAGTTTGCTGACCTGTGCAAGGTGGTCCTCATTTGGCATTTAATCCTATGCTGTCTTGAAACATTCTGCTTTCTCTGATTAGGGTGCAGGTAAAAGTGTCCTTACCAAGGAAAAAGGTAACTAAAATGAGAAAATTCAACCAAGGCTGTGTGAAAAAGCTACAAGAGCTCAGACTCCCTTGGTTAAGGTGAAGAAAGAAAGAAAACTACAAAGAGCCAGCCTTTAGCATCTGTTAAATGAGCTCAACCAGGATGAGCAAGAGGAACTTGACAAAAACAAGGGCAGCAGTACCACCAGCACCTCAAATGGTGACATAGATGTCAGAGAGGACCACAGAACCATCTGTCAAGTGTCCAGAGGTTTCCCTCCACCCTGACCACTGGGCAACTGGGAAGATAGTAACTTTGCAAATTCTGGTGGTCAGATGGTGGTGAAATAAAATAAAACTCTTAGGAGAAAACAAAAACAAAAGCAAAACAAGGACAAAACCCAAACTTTCTGCTTTCACTGTTATCAGTAAAGAACAACCATTTGTAATCACATTGTTGTTAGTGTATGTTAATAGTAACAGTAGCTATGATAACAATTTAAATATACTAAATTTTTGTCATTTTAACTCTTGAGGTAGATAATACTGAATTTTTTATATTACTAGTTAATCATTGAGATGCAACATATTGTCATGACAGGCCACGTGAATAGACTTGATCTGAACTTGTTTCTTTTATTTAATAACTTATTTCTAGTGCTACTTTGGCTCACCACTTTGCTCTCTTAAATCATTTACATTGTGTCCATATGTGTTTAACCCTAGATTACAAATTCCTTAAAGGTGAAGGCTGTGTGTCTTCCAAATTTAAAGCATGCTACATGAATAGTAGCTGTTAAATAAATATTTATTAAATGCATAAATAAATGGATTCAGGTCAGTGTTCAATCTTTTACAGGCCCACTGAGGGATATGTTATTAAAGAACATGACTTTATATTCATAATTTAAAGTCAGAGCAAATACTTCATAGTTTTTCTCCAAATCCTTAAATAAATCTTTCTATTTGGGCCTTTATTTCATTATGCTAAACTGAACCATGATTCAGAATTCAGAATGATGTTTTCAATAAATGACTTCCTCACCTATCCTACCTTCCTTCCTTTCATAAATATTTGCCATACTGCTTAATATATGCAAGTTAAAGTGGTAGACAAAATAAATATAGCTCATGTCCTCATGCAAAACTGCAAACTAGGCCCCATGCTTATTGTTTATATTTATCTAAACTAGGTCACTATCACATTTTAAAGCATGTTATTTAATTCTAGTTGATATGTAGACAACAAGTGCGATTAAACTCCACTTATGACCCAGGCAAACTTAGCTTAAAAGGCCAGTTGCCATGGGAATCTAATGAATTCCTGAGATATTTCTGCAGATCCTTGAAATTTAAGTATTTCCTAATCCTTTCTGGCACTGGAATACTTTTTTTGAAAATCAGGCATTTGGCCATTACTCCATTATTATGGCTCAATCTTCAAACCAATTAGGAGACATAATTTTTGTCCACATCTGGATAACCTAGTGACAGTTTCATAAAGTCAAATGAATGTTATGAATTTACACTGGAAATACTGATGCAATGGTATTTGTCATTTTAGTAATGAGATGAAAAATAAAAAGGTGGTTCCTGTTCTCAAGGGACCTACAGACTGAATACACATATTCTAACATATATGTTCTAAAAGCGCCATGTTTAAAACTACAAAACAGCAAATATAAATGCCATTAGTTTAGAAGTAAATTTAAATAACTATACTATATCTGTACAATGAAATATTACAGTCATCCATTGGATGGATCACAGGGCTCCCAATGGAGGAGCTAGAGAAAGTACCCAAGGAGCTAAAGGGGTCTGCAACCCCATAGGAGGAACAACAATAGGAACTAAACAGTACCCCCAAAGCTCCCTGGAACTAAACTACCAATCAAAGAAAACACATGGAGGGACTCCTGTCTCTAGCTGCATATGTAGCAGAGATAGCCTATTCGGCCATCAAGGGGAGGAGTGGCCCTTGGTCTTGCAAAGATTCTATTCCCCAGTATAGGGGAATTCCAGGGCCACGAAGCAGGAGTGGGTGGGTTGGGGAACATGGGGAGCAGGGTGGGAATAGGGGATTTTCAGAGAGGAAACTAGGAAAGGGGATAGTATTTGCAATGTAAATAAAGAAACTATCTAATTAAGAAAAAATACTGAGGAGGTCTTTTAAAATAAAGTTATGTCTATTATTACAAAATGTCACGTGACAAGTTACTATCCTGAGTCAGCATTTTAAATCTGTACTTGAAAGTCTAACCAATGGTGATCTCAAGAGAGGGGAATTGGGAAGAGCAGCAGTGATAAAGACTTGTAAACAGAATGCCTAGATTTATTTATGTATTTCAATGTATTTAACAGGCACATTTTCATAATTAATAGATTAATGCAACTAGATCAAAGGCTGTTGATAAAAAGTGATTGTCAAAAGGCAGTCAAAATCATTGGATTTATTGTCTTTTTCATATGGTTGCTATATTTGTGCACAATGAGATATCATTGTGGTACTAAATGGGATTCCTAGAATGTTGGAGAACCTTAAGATTTAAATAATATTGTTTTGGATGGTTTTTGTCTCATCATGTTTTGTCTGGGCTTTTGCTAATTAAACTATACATGTTTTGGCTTATTTATTATGGTTTCCAATTTTGTATTTTTAGGTGATATCTGTGTGTAAAAAAATGACTGTGTCTCTGTGCCTGTATATGTTTCTTGTGCTTTTTCTTTGGTTTATTTATTTATTTATTTATTTATTTATTTATTTATTAATGTTTTCTTCCTATTATGGTCAAGTTTCTTCTTAGTATCATTTTTAAACAGAGAAAAAGAAATGGTGTGGAGTTGGGTGGGTGGGGAGTTGAGGAACTGTGAACATTTGTAGGATGGGATCAGACTATATTATATGAAAAAAAAACTATTTTAAATTTAAAAACTCAATTATGCTTTTAAAATGCCCCTGAAACAGAGACAAGGAGGCAGCCTGGGAACCTGGGTTAATTACTCTAAAGAAAGGACCTGTATCTCAGCTAAAATTATATGTATTCTCATCTTTGTCTCCCAGATTTCTGAGAACTGTCAGATAAGCAAGAGACTTAGGGGTAGGGGGAAGTAGATTCCCTATCCTTGCCCACACTGCAAATAAATACATTTTTCTTTACCAAAAACAAATTGTTGAGTACACATGACATATCATGTGCATGGAGGTAAGAGGACAATTTTCTTAGTTAGGGTTTCTATTGTTGTGATAAAATACCATAACCGAAATTGACATAAGGAAGATTGCAACTGGTAGTGCACCCTCCAATGAAGTCAGTGAAGGAATGGGGAGGTGGGGACTAATGCAAAGGCCATGGCACAGTACTGCTTATTGGCTTACTCCTCAAGGTTCCCTTATCCTGTTTTCTTATACAAACCCTGGGACCATCTTCCTTTGAAGGAGAAAATCCCACCATGGACTGGACCCTACTATACTGATCAGTAATTAATCACCAGACTAGACCACATGCCAATATGTTGAAAACTTTTTCTCAATTGAGGTCCTTCCTTTTAAAATGACTCTAGGCATGTCAAGGTGATGTAAAAGTAGCCAGCACAACTCTGTTCCATTCATTCTGCAACTTTGAGGATTGAACTTGAGTTCTCAGGCTTTCACAGCAAGGGACACAGACATCATCACAATCATCACTATAATCATAACTATTGTTTCATCATTAACATCATCATCATCATCATAGATAATCAGTATATAACACAATGAAGTGTCAGAAAGTCCTATTTTCCAATGATATCCAAGTATTAGCAAAAGATATAAAATCTGCAAGTGAATAGATATGCTCATTTTCCCTCTATGGGATTTAAGATTGGTAAAGATCTTTTGCCTAGTCTGTTGGTTGCCATTTTTTCCTATTGATGGTCTTTTGCCTTACAGAAACTTTGCAATTTTATGATGTTCCATTTGTGAAATCTTGATCTTTGGTGTTCTGTTCAGGAACATTTCCCCTGTGCTCATGTGTTAGAGACATTTGCCCTCTTTCTCTTCTATTAGATTCAGTATATCTGGTTTTCTGTGAAGGTCCTTGATCCACTTGAACTTGAGCTTTGTACAGGGGGATAAGAATGGATAAGTTTGCCTTTTTCTACATGTTGACTACTAGTTGAACCAGCACCATTTGTAGAAAATGCTTTTTCCATTGGATAGTTTTAGCTCCTTTGTCAAAGATCAAGTGACCATAGGTGTGTGGGTTCACTTTTGGGTCTTCAATTCTATTCCATTGATCTACTTGCCTGTCACTGTACCAATACCATGCAGTTTTTAACACAATTGCTCTACAGTATAGCTTGAGATCAGGGATGTTGATTGCCCCAGAAGTTCTTTTATTATTGAGAATAGTTTGCTATCCTTGGTTTGTTTGTTTTATTCTTTATGCCAAATGAATTTGAGAATTGCTCTTTCTAATTCTATGAAGAATTGATTTGGAATTTTGAAGGGGTTGCATTGAATCTGTAGATTGCTTTTGGCAAGATGACTATTTTTACTCTATTAATCCTGCCAATCTATGAGCATGGGAGTTCTTTCCATATTCTGAGGTCTTCTTCAATTTTTTTCTCTAGAGACTTGAAGTTTTTCATTTGTTTGGTTAAAGTCACATCAAGATACTGTATCTTGTTTGTGACTATTGTGAAGGCCATCATTTCCCTAGTTTCTTTCTCACCATGTTTATCCTTTGAGTATAAGAAGACTACTGATTTGTTTGAGTTAATTTTATATCTATCTACTTTACTGAAGTTATCCGTTGTAATAGTTCTCTGGTGGAGTTTTTGGAGTCACTGAAGTATACTATCATATCATCTGTAAATAATGATATTTTAACTTCTTCCATTCCAATTTGTATCCCTGTGAACTACTTTTGTTGTCTAACAGCTCAAGCTTAAACTTCAAGTACTATATTGAATAAATAGGAAGTGTGAAGCCTTGTATAATCCCTGATTTTAGTGGGATTAGAGGGCTAATATCTAATATAAACAAAGAACTCAAAAAATTAGACTCCAGAGAACCAAATACCTCTACTAACAATGGGGAACATAGCTAAACAGAGAATTCTCAACTGAGGAATCTCAAAGGGCTGAGAAGCACCTAAAGAAATGTCCAACATCCTTAGTCATCAGGGAAATGCAAATCAAAACAATTCTGAGATTCCAGCTCCCACCAGTCAGAATGGCTAAGATAAAAAACTCAGGTGACAGTAGATGCTGGTGAGGATGTGGAGAAAGAGGAACACTCCTCAATTGTTGGTGTGATTGCAACCTGGTTCAACCACTCTGGAAATCAGTCTAGGGGTTCCCCAGAAAATTGGACATAATATTAACTGAAGACACAGCCATACCACTCCTGGTCATATACACAGAAGATGCTCCAACATGAAATAAGAACACATGCTCCACTATGTTTACAGCAGCCTTATTTATAATAGCCAGAAGCTGGAAAGAACCCAGATCTACCTCAACAGAGAATGGATACAGAAAATGTGGTACATTTAAAACAATGATATACTACTCAGCCATTAAAAACTATGAATTCCAATTTTTTGAGGAACTGCCAGACTGATTTCCAGAGTGGTTGTACAAGCTTGCAATCCCACTAACAATGGAGCAGTGTTCCTCTTTCTCCACATCCTCACCAGTATCTGCTGTCACCTGAATTTTTGATCTTAGCCATTCTGACTGGTGTGAGATGGAATCTCAGGGTTGTTTTGATTTGCATTTCCCTGACGATTAAGGATGTTCAACATTTTTTCAGGTGCTTCTCAGCCATTCAGTATTCCTCAGGTGAGAATTCTTTGTTTAGCTCTGAGCCCCATGTTCCAACCGGTAAGAAGGACACATGCTCCACTATGTTCATAGCAGCATTATTTATAATAGCCAGAAGCTGGAAAGAACCCAGATGCCACTCAACAGAGAAATGGATACAGAAAATGTGGTACATTTACACAATTGAGTACTACTCAATTACTAAAAAGAATGAATTTATGAAATTCCTAGGCAAATGGATGGACCTGGAGGGCATCATCCTGAGTGAGGTAACTCAATCACAAAAGAACTCACATGATATGTACTCACTGATAAGTGGATATTAGCCCAGAAACTTAGAATACCCAAGATATAATACAATTTGTGAAACACATGAAGCTCGGGAAGAACGAAGACCAAAGTGTGGATACTCTGCCCCTTCTTGGAATTGGGAGCAAGCCACCCATGGAAGGAGCTACAGAGACAGAGTTTGGAGCTGAGATGAAAGGATGGACCATCTAGAGGCTGCCATACCCGGGGGATCCATCCCATAATCAGCCTCCAAATGCTGATACCATTGTATACACTAGCAAGATTTTGCTGAAAGGACCCTGATATAGCTGTCTCATGTGAGACTATGCAGGGGCCTAGCAAACACAGAATTGGATGCTCACAGTCAGCTATTGGATGGATCACAGGGCCCCCAATGGAGGAGCTGGAGGAAGTACCCAGGGAGCTGGGGGAATCTACAACCCTATAGGTGGAACAACAATATGAAATAACCAGTACCCTCCCCCTGCCCCCAGAGCTCGTGTCTTTAGATGCATATGTATCAGAAGATGGCCTGGTTGGCCATCAGTGGAAAGAGAGGCCCATTGGTCGTGCAGACTTTATATGCCTCAGATAGGGGAACACCAGGGTCAAGAGGTAAGAGTGGGTAGGTGGGAGAGTGGGTGTGGGAGGGTGTGGGTGACTTTTGGGATAGTATTGGAAATGTAAATGAAATAAATACCCAATAATTAAAAAAAACTATGAATTCATGAAATTCTTAGGCAAGTTTATGGAACTAGAAAATATCTATCATCCTGAGTGAGGCAACCAATCACAGAAGAACGCACATGGTATATACTCACTCATAAGTGGATATTAGCCCAAAACTTCTAAATACCCAAGGCACAATTCACAGACTGCATGAAGCTCAAGAAGAAGGAAGAGCAAAGTATGGGTGCTTTAGTGCTTCTTAGAAAGGGGAACAAAATACTCACAGAAGGAAATATGGAGACAAAGGTAGGAGCCAAGACTGAAGGAAAGGCCATCCAGAGACTGTCCTAACTGGGGATTCATCACAGATACAGTCACCAAACTCTGACACTATTGTGGATGTTATGAAATGTTTGCTGAAAGGAGCCTGATATGGCTGTCTCCTGAAAAGTCTTGCAATTTTTATAAATTCAGAGTTGGATGCTTATAGCCAAACATTGCACTGAGTGATGGGTCCCCAATGGAGGAATTAGAGAAAAGGAATTAAGGGGTTTGCAACCCCATAAGAACAACAACAATATCAACCAACCATACCCCCAGAGCTCCCACCAACCAAGGAGTACACATGGCTCCAGTTGCATATGAAGCAGAATCAATGGGAGGAGAGGTCCTTGGTTCTATGAATGCTCAATTGATGCCCAGTGTAGGGGAATCAAGGGCAGGGAGGCAGGAGTGGGTGGGTGGGTGGAGGATCATTCTCATAGAAGCAGAGGGAGCAGGTATTGGGTAGGAGGTTTCCTGGAAGGGGGGAAACAGGTAACAGGATAACACTTGAATTGTATATAAATTTTTAAAAATATATTTTTTAAAAGAAAGAAATGCTCATTTTCAAGCAGTGTAGACTTTGGACAATTTTGCCTTTTATCTTCTTTGCTTAGACTAATTTATTAAGAAAGTACTCTGTAAGGCCTGCTTCTGGGATTGTTGAAAAATTATATGATACTGATATTAGTATCCTGTCTTCCAATGTTCTAAAATATAGAATGCTATGGAATGATTCAGTACACTAAGTAGTGTTTTATGGCTAGGAATAAGAGCCCAAGTTTGGAAAGGTTGATGACTGTTGTAATTGACAGATAACTGTAAGCAATCTAAATATGCATATGCATTTAAGTTACTCCAAATGAAATTAGGTAAATTTTAATGTGATACCCAAAAAGGTGTCCAAAATTACTCAAGTTGAAAATACAAAGTAAGAAGAAAAATAATAGACAGATGCACAGAAAGGCTTTTCTTTATATAGAAAATACACTGTAATGATGTGTGTGCATAAATTTAAGAAAACCAGGTTAGATTTTAAGAAAAAGATGATAAAGGTGAAAAACTTTATTTTGTGTATTGTTTCTGAATACTTTATATAATATATTTATAGTTTTGGATATTTGTTTTACTGAAGTACTATAGATGGAACCTAATGGGTTAGACATGTACTCTACTATTAAGCTATGTAGTGAAAATTTTCCTTGTCAGAACAAAAGAGCACACAAAGAACTTTATTATCAACATGATAGTCTATTTTGTTTCTTTTATTTTTGCCCATATCATTCACAACCACTTTGCTCTTTTTTTGTAACCTTCTAGAAGCTCATCTTTCCTTTCTTCCTTCCTCCTTTCCCTCCTTCCTTCCTTTCTTCCTTCCTTCCTTCTTTTACTTTTTTCTTCTTTTTGAGTCAGTGTCTCCTGGATCTCAGACTATTCCCGAATCTTATAGTGTAGTTGAGTATAGCTTTTAAATCTTGGTACTATGCTTCCATTTCTCAAGTAGTGGGATTGCAGTTCTTTGTTCCCATATAAACCTTATTCTCTCATTTAAGCATCTTTCACCAAAATGTTAAATCTGATAAATTATGTAGTGGTATAGAGAAAAAAGTTTGCCTTTTGTTAATTAACAAATATGTTTGGTTTTAAATCTGTTATCACAGCCCTCTTTGTAGTGTTAGTAAAGTTATATATGCATATACTCTGAACTTTACTGTCATCAGAAATTGAGATAGCAATACCTAAATAATATGAGTTCTAAATTAATAAGAATAATGTATATCGTCTATCACAGAGCCTGAAACATATCACATGCTTCCACTTTGGTAGTTATTATTATTAACAGTATTTCCAGATGAATCCCCACTAGCTATCGGTGGCTATTTACTTCATCTGAGTTAACAAAATGATACTTGGTGCAATTTAGTTTTATCTCTGCATGTACTAATTGTTTTAGATTGAGCAATTTATTTCATATGCACTTATAACATTCCTTTATAGCATATATATTAATACTTGAAATTTTAAGAAGAAAAGAAAAGATCCAGAGAAGTTAATTTTCTTGGGTAAAAATATAGACAAGATTATAACCTAAAGTTAGCTTTCACAAAGATAAATGAATGCCATTAAGAACTAATTATTCATATGTGCAAGAGAAAATAAAAAAGGAATCCATGAATTTGAGAGGAAATAAAGGGATAGATGGAAGGGGTATAAGAAGAATGGAAAGAGGAAATTGATGTACTTATAATAGTATTCCTGTCATCTGATAGGCTTTATGAGTCCCTGATTGAAACAGATACAGATACCATTGGACTGATTTGGGGACCTCCTATGGAAGAGTTAGGGGAAGGACTGAGGGAGCTGAAGAGGATGGCAACACCATAGGAAGAGCAATGGTATCAACTAACCAGGGTTCCCGGGAGCTCCCAGAGACTGAGCCACCAACCAAAGAGCATACAAAGTCCACAGCCCCTAACAGATATGTAGCAGAAGGCTGCCTTGTCTGGACTCAGTGGGAGAGGATGTGCTTGGTCCTGTGGAGACTTGATGCACCAGGGTAGCGGAATACAGGTGGCAGGGGAACTACCTTCTCAGAAGTGAAGGGGAAGAGGAGTGGGGCAGGAGTTAACTCTGCAACGGGGTACTGGGAAGGCGAACAGCATTTGGGATGTAAATAAAATAATTACTAAAAATAATTATAAAAATAAAATATATTATGAAAACATGACTATAGTACATTTGAAAATAGAGAAAATAATAGGAATAATAGAAATAGTATAAACTTGCAACCTTCAATTTTCTTACTGAATTTTAAAAATTAAAATTTTGTAAGTCTAGCAAATACTCAATTTTTATTCAACTCACAAATATGTAACATCTTTTACAGATAGGTCATTATGTTACTCTGTAAATGTTGAGTTAATTCAGGAAATGGGAAAAACAGTAAATTTGTTACATGTTAAAAGGATTTCAAACACTATGCCAGAAAATAACCCAGAAAAGAGTAAACAGAATGGTAAATGTGCATATATGTGTGTATTTTATTTTTATTAATTGATTAATTTACTTATTTATTTACATCCAAAGCACTGACTCCACTTCGAAGCCCCTCACTAAAACACTCTCCATACCCCTTCTTCACTGAGAGGGTAGGCTCCCCCCCCATTATCCTCCCACCCTCCCACCCTGGGGCATCAAGTCTCTGCCAGATTAGGTGCATCCTCATCCACTGAGACCAGACAAGGCAACCTTGCATGGGAATGGATACCACACTTGGCCCACAGCTTTAGGGAGAGCCTCCACTCCAGTTGTAGGGGGACCACATGGAGACTGAGCTACACATCTTCTATATATGTGCCAGGGGCCTCATTCCAGCCTATGTGTGTTCTTTGGTTGGTGGCTCAGTTTCTTAGATATCCTAGAGGTCCAGTATAGTTAATTCTCCCCATCCTCCTCCTTCTCTGAGAGGGTAGGCTCTCCCCTGGATATTTGCCTGTTTATCTACCTGTGGGGTATCCATACCCTTCAGAGCCTTCAATCCTTCCCCCAACTCTTCCATAAGAGTCCCTGTCCTCTGTCCAATCTTGGCTGTGTGTGTCTGTGTCTGTTTCAGTCAGCTGCTGGGTAGAACCTCTCACAGGACAGTTATGCTAGGTTCCTGTCTGCAAGCATAACAGAGTATCATTAATAGTGTCAGGGACTGGTGCTTGCCCATGGGATGGGTTTCAAGTAGGGCTGGTTATTAGTTGGCCATTCCTTCAGCATCTGCTCCATCTTTGTCCCTGCATTTCTTTTAGACAGGTCAATATTGGGGTTGAAAGTTTTGTAGGTGGGTTGGTGTCCTTATCCCTCCATTGGGGGTACTGTCTAGCTACAGGAAGGGGCTTCTTCAGGTTCCATGTCCCCACTGTTAGACCTTGAAAGAACAATTCTTAACTTCATATAGAAAAAAACAAAACAATACAAAACAAAACAAAACAAAACAAAACAAAACAAAACAAAACAAAAACATGGTAGACAAAACAATCCTGAACAATAAAAGAACTTCTGGAGGAGTCACCATCTCTGACCTCAAGCTGTACTACAGCGCAATACTGATTAAAAACTACATAGTAATGTCATAAAAACAGACAGGTGAGTCAATGGAATAGAATCAAACACCCAGAAACAAACTTATGCACCTAAAGACACTTGATTTTTGACAAAGAAGTCAAAACTGTACAATGGAAAAAGGAAAGCATCTTCAATAGATTATGCTGGTCTAACTGGATGTCAACACATAGGAAAATGCAAACAGATCCATATCTATCACTCTGAAAAAAAAAAACCCTCAAGTTCAAGTGGATCAAGAACCTCAACATAAAACCAGCTACACTAAATTTCATAATTTTATTTTTAATTTGTAATTTTTACATATTATAAATTTTAGATTGGGAGGTTTTGTTTAATGTTTCTACATAGGAAGTTAATCTGCAAATACAATAATTCTTTGAATTTTTTTTACTATTTATCACATTTTAATTAAAATATTTTCATTTGTTATTATTGTATGTTTATCTGGTGGTAGGGTTATGCATGTCATGGCATCATGACATACATGTGGAGGACACAGGACAACTTTCAGGAGTCAGTTCTCTCCTTCCACTTTGGGTTTCAGAGGTTGAACACAGGATGTCATGCTTGTGGTGACAAAACACTTCTGAGTCATCTCACTGCTCTTAACTATGTTTTAAGAAAATAATTCAGCTTTGGATAACTGATGTCATATGTAGTTAAAGTTGAGCCAGACTGCATACTTGTATTGGAAGGATGAAAGCATAGGGCATCATTGCTGGTCTTGCAAATTGATTCTTCTTTGGCTTCTCTGTCTTCTGCTGGTTTGTTCTGAGTCGCAGTTCAGTTTTGTTCTACCACATTAATGCACATACTTGTTCTCAACTGGTACTCAGTGTCCTTAGCAGGCTCACTGTCCTCTATCCAAGCCAAGAGTATTGGTTAGAGAAGGTTATACAGACTACATCCTTTTTTTTTCCCCACACTACACACTTGTTTTAGCAACAACATCCATTGTGGGTGCTGCAGCCCCAGGGTAGACCTGTACAGAAGTTCTTCTCCTGCGCAGGCAGCCTGGCATGGCTATATAAAAATGTTTGCTGCTGCACAATAAAATAGCTCTGCATTCAATGCTGGTCTCTTGAGTCTGTTTCCCAAGTTGGTTGCTCTGTATCCCTCACCCCAGAGCCCATCCCTACAGAATGTATGCTTTGAAGTGCACTGGTGGGATGGTCAACAATGGAATAATTTCACAGCCCTTGCAGCAGTCTCCTTTCACTATTGCAAGTGAGTGAGTTCTCCCATGACATTAGCTTTCAGTCTCCCAGCATGTGTCCATGCCCAGATATTCTAGCACCTTGTTACACAGGATGCTAAGCACTTGAAACATTTTGTGTGGATCTTCCCCTTTGAGGATCTGGTTAAATCATTGAGAGCATTCTTCTTCAACATCCTCCTGATTCATCATAAAGAAAAGTGGCTGGAATTTCAAGACTGGTTTGTTCTCAGTTGTGCCTTCAGAGTTCAGACAGTACCTGGTACAGATCACTGCACCAAGAACTCTTAATAATAATAATAATAATAATAATAATAATAATAATAATAATAATATAGTATGTGTGTGTTTATATGTAAATGCTATATGTGTACAGGTGCCCACAGGTCAAGACAGGCATCTGATTACATGGATCTACATGGCATCTAGAAATGAAATAAAAACCCTCTGGAAAAAGAGGCTATCCTCTTCACTACTGAGTCATCTCCAAACATGAGAAATGTGTTGAATTCAATTGTTTCAAATTTTCCATGTAGGAGACAAAATATTATGAAGCTTAACAATACTTTATTTGAAACGAGGTTTTGATTTGTTCTATCGAATGAGATAATGAACTAATATTAACATACATGTTTTGAAGTAAAAATTCTAGTATGTAGCTTGGCTAATGAATAGAACAAAGTTTAAAAACAGTTTAATCCAATAAATCTTCATGTCAGTAAAAAGTGTTTTTAGATTAGGAAAAGTAATGTTGTTTTGCAATACTAGGGATGATCCCCTGCTGCCCAAAAGAAGTTATTATCATGAATAATTTCAGAATCAATGAAAGTGGAAGGCTTGCAATCACTGTGTGAATTCTAAAATCCTATTTTACAAACAAATTAGAGAAACATTTTTGAAACAGTTCAGCTTAGATGAAATATTTGAAATGTTAAAGGACAGTATATGCAAAGTACACAGATTGAGCATGAAAATAATAAAATAAAAGTAGTGACATCTGAAAGAGGCCACTATCACATTTTATACTTCATTTTCCCTTCTTTTCCCCTTCCTTCCTTCCTTCCTTCCTTCCTTCCTTCCTTCCTTCCTTCCTTCCTTCCTTCCTTCCTTCCTTCCTTCCTCCCTCCCTCCCTCCCTCCCTCTCTTCCTTCCTTCCTTCCTTCCTTTCTTTCTTCCTTTCTTCTTCTTTATTGATTTTCAAGATGGGGTTTCTCTGTGCAGCCCTGGCTGTCCTCGAACTTGAACAAGCTGGCATTGAACTAATAGAGATCTGCTTGCCCCTGCTTCCCCAGTGTTGGGATTAAAAGTATGCACCATCACCACCCATATATTTCATTTTTATCCTAAGAAATATATAAAGCGAATTACAACAAAATTAACATACGTGCATAAAGGTTACAGCTTTTGTAGTAGATAACTAATATGAGATATCATATAAATGTAAAACCTATAAAAGGTCATCAAATTTTCAAGTTCATTCATATCTGTTTTGAGTTTATATAGTCCTATTTTTACAATGTGTAACTGTAGACAATAAGAACGTTGTCTCACAAGATAATATCATTGTTTACTGAGGGTAGTACCTGATTACATATACTGACCTCAGAAGCACATGAAATATGTTATCTATTTTATGAACAGCTAAGATCACAAGGAAAGATGTAAGCAACAATCTTCATTTTCACAAAAGGGAAAGATAGATAGATAGATAGATAGATAGATAGATAGATAGATAGACTCTCTTAAACCTTTATTTAATGAGAATTCATTCATTCATATGAACTCATGATGTTAGCAGTCCCCCAGTCCAAATTTGGTGCCACCTACTGATGCAAAAATCACTTGTAATGACAGTCATGATGAAGTTAAGAAACTTGTCTTTCAATTGTACTCAGTATGCCTATGTCAACACATCTTAGAAGAAATAATCTCCATTATTTTCTAGACTTTATCTCATAAATTACTGCAGTTTCACCTGTTCCTTCTCACAGTTCCACTTCTAGTTAATCCTTGTCTTATTTTTGTCTTATTTGACTTTATATCTCAGCTGACAGTTGCTACATTTCAAGTATTCATTTTAAACTACATCTACTGGGTGGAAAAAATGCCAAACAATTCTTCCAGTATGCATTATTCTGATGTATATTTCAATATCAGGCAGGAGATATTCAACTCTGTTTCTACATCTAGGTCTCCAGAGGAGTTTGTTTATTCTATAGTTATATTTAATAGTAGAGTCTGCATAGTAATTGTAAACAACAACAAAACATATCAAACAAAAATTAATACATATTTTACCTTCATTAAAAATTAATAAAAGTAATAGAACTTGTTTATGATACTGGTATTGGGATACTGAGTTAAGATGAACCCTGGTTTATTATATCAAACTTTTTATTAAACTAAGTTATCATATAGGTGTTATATTTTGTCCCATAGTATATAAGGCAGACTATTTGAGAATCTATTAACACAGGTAGTTTTTATATTACTATGATAAAAGGCAAAGTACCTCTAAATTTTAAAGATAATTCATATGAATGTCAGAAAACACTGTATTACAGAAAATAGATAATGAGTCTTTTTGAAAAGAAGGTCTAGAAAAACAAGTCTGGCCAATGGTCTCTGAGACTTTGAAGGCAACAATCAAACCACAAAGAATAGTTAGTAATGGTCATATACATACTAACTGGTCATATACAATATTGCTAGGATCATTTGGTCTCAGTAAAAGTTAAATTTTAAGTGAATTCAATGACTCTTTCCTCCCATTTAATGCAGAAGTTTATATAAAACAATCTGACTAAATTCCAACTAATCACATATTCAGTATCATGTTCCTATGAGGAATCTATAACAATAGCTTGTTTTTCTCTGTTTGTGGGATTTTGTTTTATCTCACGTTAGATTCATTTATCATCTTGACAGGTTGTTTTGTATTGAGTATCTACCACTAAAGAAAGGGGGAATCAATTGTCAAACATTCTGTGCCACATACTTCTTTAGGAACATGTGAAGGGGCTTCATTTTCACGAGAAATAATTATTTTGGTGTGTGTCATTGTTGTTCTCTTTCATGTTGTCTTGGGCAATTGGGTTTATTTTTATCTGTAAAAAGAATCACTTTGCTTGATAAAAGGAAGAAATCACATTTTATCTAATGGATCAGGTTAGGTGCCATGAAAAATATTTGGAAGTGAAAATACTAAAAGACCTTGCTACAAAGCAGTTTCCATAATATTGGAATACTACAATGGATCTATATGGTGTACTTCTGCTGCTGATGGTCATTCACACTGGTACATAGGAAATAGATCCTTACTTAAAATATCCTTCCACCTCAGTTCCTACAGAATAAGCAGTGAAGTTCCATGTTGGAACATTTGTCTAGCATTCACAAATATCTTGGGCTCAATCCACAGCCCCAGGGCATAACCACATGGAGTGGCCAGATTTAAGTTTTTGGAAGATATAACTTACAGTAGCAGATATATACATTGCATGTAACTTTGGGTATGCTTTCTGTATAGTTTCTTTCATTTTTTTAAAGTTAGAGTTTTAAATGTGACTTGAACAATGACAATAGCAATACATACTAACATGCGAAGGGGAAATCTTACAAGGTCCCATCTATAGACAAAGAACTACAGGCAACTAATGACTGCTAGGAGAGGAACAATTGGAATCTTCTACAGATGAAACAGTTGATTTTATCCACACAAAATGGCAAGGCCTGAAACCATATACACACAAACAACAAAAACTGATTATATTCATATACTGGTACACATATTCATGTATAACAACAATAAAATGAAAAGACATTATTAGCCAGGCAGTGGTGGTGCATGCCTTTAATCCCAGAACTTGGGAGGTAGAGGCAGATAGAATTCTGAGTTCGAGGCCAGCCTGGTCTACAGAGTGAGTTCCAGGACAGCCAGGGCTACACAGAGAAACCCTGTCTCAAAAAACTCAAAAAAAAAAACTCAAAAAGAAAGAAAGAAGAAAGAAAGGAAGGAAGGAAGGAAGGAAGGAAGGAAGGAAGGAAGGAAGGAAGGAAGGAAGGAAGGAAGAAAGAAAGAAAGAAAGAAAGAAAGAAAGAAAGAAAGAAAGAAAGAAAGAAAGAAAGAAAGAAAAAAGAAGAGAGAAGAGAAGAGAAGAGAAGAGAAGAGAAGAGAAGAGAAGAGAAGAGAAGAGAAGAGAAGAGAAGAGAAGAGAAGAGAAGAGAAGAGAAGAAAAAAAGACATTAATTTGAGGAAGAGCAGGGGATACGAAGAGGTAACATGAGAGGAGTTAGGAAAAGGAAAAGGAAGGGGGAGATGATGTTATTATAGTTTAATTAAAGTTTTAATTAAAATGTGTTTTAACCCCATCTACAAATATACTAACTCTTCTTATCAATATTTTATACAAAAAATAGTTTTGTATTCTTTACAATAATGTAGTGGGATAGATAATTTTGTTTCACTTTGCAGAGGTTCAGAGGGCACTAAATTTGCCTAATATTTCATAGCCAGTATGTGAGTAAGAATGTAGATTCAGATTAGGATTTTTTCCAAGATGTCACACAGCTAAACCCTCACCAGAAGTGCATCTTCCACCCAGCAGATTTATGTAAAGTTTTAAAGCATGGGAATTCATATAGTAAAATGTCAGTATTCTTCAGGGATAAGCTGTATGACTGGTTACCCAATAGAAAGTGGTCAGTCCTAGAAACATATATATGAAGTCAACATTGAACAGACTCAGCAGGTTGTATTTACAAGCAACAATGGTTAAAAAAAAGAAGAGAATGTGAATATGGGATAGGGGGCTCAGATTTAGAAGGGATAGAAAAAAGGAGAGAAGTGAGGAATTATGTACATAAATTTAATTCAGTTGTGTGCCCTCTGAGATGCCTGTGAGTCTCTAGTAGAGAGTTCTAAACACTAGGTCACATAAATGATCCAGCTTAAATTCAGTGAGTCTTAAAACAAAACAAAACAAAACAACAACAACAACAAAAAGCTATGGATATTGAAAGGAATATGATGGGGTAGGTACTGGAGGTAAGAGAGAGCTTAGAGAGGGCTTATAATAATCAGAATTCATGCTATACATACATGAAATTATCAAAGAACAAATCCAATAATAGTTAAAAATATTACCTTAAAAAGCCATCAACTAGTGTTCCGTAGGCATAGTCCTTCAAAAGAGCTAAAAGCCTTTCTCCTATGATTAGAGACTTAAAGGTACCATTAAATTTTACATTTGCTTAGAATATATAAGCTAAATTTGAATCTTCTGCCTGTTAAAGATAAAAATAATTGTGCCACTGAAGAAACTCATATTGTTTTAGTAGTAAAAAAACCAAACTTTTGAGCAGGAGAGCTACTTACTGGATGGAAGAGGTGGTAGTATAGGGCTAGTTTTAGGGATAGGTACTAGAGGACCAAGTAAACAAAACTAAGGGAAAAGGGCAAGACCCCCACAAGGGTTATTGTTGAAGTATTATTAAATGTTTGCTAAGGTGTTTTCTAAGGTCAGCCTACTTGAATTCTGAGGACTTTCCTTTGCTAACTAGAAAGGCAAATGTAGGAAGAACTTAATCACTCCTAGAATTAGAAAGACTTAATAATCCAGCTGAGGAAAGAAGACAAATAAGTGAAGGAAAGCAGGACATATGAAGCAGAATACTTAAAAAGCGAAAGAAAAAAATGCATGAGGAATCTTCTATTCAATTCACTACATGGTACAGAATATATTTATGTTCTCCATCAACCCATGTAACAACAGTGATGGTATCTGATAGCAATAACATTAGCTAATTACCACGTAGCTAATAACCACATTGGTTGCTTACTTTGCGTTCACTTCTTCACTGCATTACTCTTACATTAATTGATCTTTATTAAAATTTTGCATGAAGAACACTCCTATTACTCTCGATTGATGACAAAACTTTAGAAGGGCTTAGTAATCCTGTCCAAACCCCCAGCTAGAAAGTACCTGAGTAAAAATGCACCCTTTATTTTGTCTGTTTTAAAAACACACACTACCAAGGAAAGAAACTGCAACCTGTCATGGAGAGCAGTAAGATGTAGGAAGAAATCATTTCATTTCTGTTTTTCCTGTTTCCCCAGAGTTTCTATTTCTATTCAGGAAAGTCACACACATTGCATTGAACTCCATATGGATTTGTCTTGCATTCAACAACAACAAAATGTAAGCAATTCCACTTCTGAATAGTTTGCTTGGGGCCCCTCATCTCAATCTTTATTCAAGTGAAAGCTCTAAAAACAAATAAGTGAATTCCCTTGAAGGAAAATTATAAATAAGGGAAAACTAAACTGTGTCTCAAAATACCCTCATATGAGCCATATACAGAATTTATTAGCATTGAATTTGCCATTGAGATCCTATTGCCTCTGCAACAATGATCAAAAACAGTGACTGAAAAAGAAAACAAAATTCTTAAGCCCTTCAGAGCTAATTAGTATTTGCATATGTCAAGGAGCCTGACTTTCAAGTTAGCTAACAGAAAGGGATCACTGTGAATGTGACAAGGGGAAAAGAAAATACTTCAGCTGAAGATATTAAAAAGGATTGTGAGAATTAATTTTATTTGAAAAGTCATTCAACTTGGGAATTCTGATCTTTAAATTGAATTTTCATCTTTAAATTTGCACTTATTGATGCTTTGTAAACAGCTTGGATTTGCTTAAAGCCCATAAAATACGTTCAATATATAAGATCACTTAATATGTGCACAAAATTGTGGTGCTCATCAAATTTCTCTTGAAATTATTTGCTAGTTTCAAAACACACTTTTGAAATCATAAGAAATCGCCTCCTCCAGGGCCCAGCTTATACTAATACCCAGAAACACATATTATGGTCATTTATAAAGAACGAAGACTGCTGAATACATCACAGCAGAAGTGTTGATAGTGAAAGACCATAGGTACACAGTGCTACTCAAGTTTAATATAATCATTTCCCAGTTATAGTTACTTAGTCAGAGGTCAAGATGTTTCCAGTTATTAGTCCATTTGGGTTATAATATAAAATATCATAGATAGAAAATAAAGAACAAAAATATCTTATTTGTAGGGATGGGATTGTTCAATATCAAAGAAATGGAAAGTTGATGTCTGGTAAGGATACATTTCCTACTTTATAGATATTATTATTCTCACACAGTAGAAAAAGGAAGGCACCTTTCAGAATTCACTTTTACAAGGGTGTAAATCCAATTCCCGAGTGCTCTGCCAATATATCTTAGTCATCTTCTGTGGTCCTTACTTCCTAACAGCATCACATTGACACTTAGGTTTTCATCAACTAACACAGGGGGACACACACATTTCAATCATAACATTTGACCTCAGTACATCCAAATCTCCTGTAGTCACATACAAAGTATACTTATTCTGTCAGTAGCCCCTAAAATATTAACTCATTATAGCACCCACTTCAAAATTTAAATGCCAAATATTATGTAAATATAATCTAAATTGGATATATGTGATTTTCAAGTCATGATTTCTTCTGATGCATAGTGCTCTCTAGTGAAACATTTATGAAACTAGCAACTTATGTGTTTGTAAAGTAAAATGGTAAGCCAGTCATGGGATAATCAGTCATTCCCATTTAAAAGTGGGAATAACAAAGTATATATGTGTATATATATATATATATATATATATATATATATATATATATATATAAAGGTTAGTTAAACTGGCACTCCAAATTTCATTTGAAAGCAACTCGTGAGGAAGGAACCAGTGTTTGAAGAATGAAATGACAGTAGTCAATACTGAAATTGATGAAATTGAACAGGAGGAACAATAGTAGAATTTATTAATGATGTAGAAATTATATTATTCAAAAACAGTTTGTGACAAAATTAAGTGGCATACGTATGTTAGATGGCATGAAATAATTAGCCTCTAGGTTCTTGAGTCCAGATAGTATTATCTTGGATAAATTTACCTGAATTATATCATTTCACAATGCACAAAATATGCTGAAATACAGTACCTAACTCACATTTTGAAAATGGATTAATGGGTTAAATTTAATAAAATATTAAAGCCTATGTCTAATATGTTATAAGAGGTTCAATAAAACACTGAGAAAACTACAAGGATTCTATGTTGAGTGCCTATCAGAGGCCCTTTCGTTTTCTGGATCCTAGATGGTATCTTCTTAAAGAGTTGTGCATTAGTCAGATTACATGATAAAAGAGAAAAGTTTTCAGTAGCTAACAATTTTAGAAGTTTAGTAGTATGGTATCCATGTCTGCTCTGTTCCAGTGAGACCATAGATGGTGGCTAATCATGGTGGGAATGTAGGAGGAGAGGGCCATGGACAGGAGGGACAAGGAAGGGATGGGAAGAGTAGAACAAGGAAAGAAAACTAGGTAAGAGCCCCACATTATTCTAGGCCATATGTCAAATGGATCAAGAACCTGGGCCCAATCACTAAAAGGCTCACAGTCCCTCTGGAGAAGGAATATAGAAAAGATTACACAAAATATCTCAATACATACACTACATAAATTCAGTTTAACTGCCAGCATTCTTAGAAGACCCAGTTAATCCCCAGTATAAATGATACCAGTTGACTGTTTAGTCAATATCCAATATTTCCTTATATGTGTGACTGGGCATGTGACATGGGTCCTGCCACTCATGACATCCTATTTTTATATCTAAAAGGTTCTGATTGCTTAAGTATGACTAATCAGAGGTCAATTGCTATATGCACAATGGGAGTATACAAATTCTTTGGGTCACAACTTATAAAAGTATACTTAAGCTTAGCTATAACAACCTTTTTCACGATATGGGATGAGTCTTCCTGAAATGTTCTTGATGAACAGAGTGAAATTATGCTCCAGCTGTAGCACTAACTGGAATCATCTACCTTTAGGCTTCCCAATAATATAACCAATTTTTTTTCTTAAACTAGCTTGAATTATTGTTTTTCTAAACCACAGATTAGTATAATATATTTGAGGCAAATGTTCAAGAAGATTCCTGAAAAGATTTTCCATGTTTAATTAAGAAGCATATGTTTTCATATGACATACATCTATGACATACAGGAAAGAAAAACACATCATAATAGGACAATCATTCAAAATATACTCTCAGAAAACCTAGATTAATTTCTTAATAGGCAAGAGCTGTCTAGGCAGAAAAAAATGAAGTTAATAGAATATGGAATTTAGCAGCAATTTATGGAGATAATCTCATATTAGTGATTGTTGAAAAGAATAAAGGCAAGACTTATGCACAGTTACATGAGTAAAAGAGTAAGAGTTAAGATTTGATTGATCCAGTTAGAGATTTACAGAAACTAAAATGAAAAATATGTTGACAATGTTTGAGGCTTTGTTACTCTAGGGCATCTATACTTCACACCACCGAAAAGAGCTAAAGCATATTTGAGAATATCTAAAATACCTCCCAGAGTTAGAGAAATAAATCACTATTCATCTTAAAGTCAATCTCTAAAAGAGCATCAAGGGAAAGACAAACAAGTAGGAGTTGGTAACATGTGGCCTAAAAAGATAATAAGTGCTGGTGTGCTTCTGGTCCACTTGCAGATTTCCTGCATCTATGGTACTTAAGAACTCTATTAATTGATTCACTGAGAAGAAAAGAAAAATCTTCAGGAAAACTTCAGAAAAAAAATCAATCTGACAGCAGCTTTTAACCCAGGCTCTTACAGATGAGTAAAAAAAAGGAAAAGGTTTAGGTATACATATACAATTATTACTGCATTGTTGGAGTTTTTTTCCTTTCTAACTTGGGTTTACACAGGACCAAGAGTAAGATCACTTTAAGTTCTTTATTTCCCCTGACCCATATGCCTTTAAGAACTCTTCCTCTAGAGAAATGTAAACAAATATCTATTCTTATCTTATTTGCCTATAATGAGAAACTTATGTCTGATTAGACCAAAGTACAATTTAGAGAAGCATTGGGTTATTTGTCTTACTTATGGAGTGTAAGTGATGGATTATTTACAGGACTGTGGGAGACCAAAACTGTGCTGAACCACTGAAAAGTCTCATACCAGGATAGATGACAACTTTCCCATAGCTACATAGTCTCCCCTTCTGTTAAACTTCCTTCCTCTCTATACACTAACATCTCCCAAGCCCCTGAGCCAACTAGTACAAAATTACACACAACTGGCCAGAAAATGTGGAAAGGAGCCACTATAATATCAGGTTAGGATCTGATAAGCTTCCTGTCCTTCTATGAGGGATCTCAACAGTAATCAGGCCTGTCCTGGATGAATCATTTGCAATTAGTCACAATTTCTCAGTTGAAGATGATGGCTATTATGCTTTAAGGCTAGTAACAAATATATAACCCACTCCATAGCTATCCACATGCACTTGATAAAAATGCCTTCAATGCCCAGAAAATCAGACTAAATTAGGATAGCATGTACTATCTGTTATTTCTTGATTATTGTTGTTATAGCAATGTTTTGTATTCCTGCTGATCATTTATTTCCATGTTTCAAAGTCATAGGAGGTACTTCTGCCTAAAGCTAGTATCTTTATTTGTTACCCATCGATTCTCATTTGCTCAAGAAACTTATTTAATTTATTTTCTCTTTCATTGCTTTATGAATTCCTTTCTATGACCATTTAAATAAGCCCAAATTGCCCTATTTCAACAAAGAAAAATCCTTAATCCTCTTGATATACTAACTGATACCTGTATTTAATTCTCTGGTTACAATCAAACTTTGGAGAAAATATTTACAATTGCTATCATTATATTGTACTCTGAACATATTGCTCATCTAAACATACTAGTTTTCTTTACCTTATTGTTGTTGTCAATCCAGCCCAATCCTGATTTTTTTCTTTTGTTTTATTGGGTATTTATTTCATTTACATTTCCAATGCTATCCCAAAAGCCCCCCATACCCTCCCCCCCTACTCCCCTACCCACCCACTCCTACTTCTTGGCCCTGGCATTCCCCTGTACTGAGGCATATAAAGTTTGCACGACCAATGGGTCTCTCTTTCCACTGATGGCCAACTAGGCCATTTTCTGATTCATATGCAGCTAGAGACACGAGCTCCTTTTTTCTACAATTATGCTCTTCTTTCAGTTTTTCTTACCTTTCACATGAGGAATTTACCTTCTTTTTAAATTCCTGATGTTCTTCAGAATTCTTTACTACATACTTCTTTCCCCCTTTTGCATTTTCCATACATTTTTAGAAAATGAGAAATCTTGTCCATTCACATAATTTTTGTTGTTACAGATATGCTAGACACTCCAAATTTTATTTTTTCTGAGTCCTCTTTCCTTAGATTCAAGTGCATATATTCTGCTCCCTAAAGGCATCATTATTTGGATAGAGAACACACATATAAATCACAGCATATCTAGAATATTTGCCTTATATTTTTCCCTTAAGGGTACCATTATATGAACTGAATATAAATTAAAACAGTATCCCATCTATCTCACTTTCAAGTATAAGGCATTATTTTCCTGCATTTTGTATGGAGGTTGTTTAACAGGAAATGTGTTCTTTGCCAAATATTTAAAATTACAGTTAGATATGCTTTGGTTTATAGTGGGTATGGGTGGTATTAAAGCCTTGTGCATGCTACACACAAGCTTACTACCATTGATATAAATCCTCTACAGTTCTAAATTCTTAAAATTAAAATAATTACCATAAACTTGCTTCCCTGACAAATTATCAGTAAGTAAGTATTCTCTTCACTTACTCAAAGGTATGGTCTTTGTCAATACAATAATATTGGCAATGCCAAATTTGCCACAGTATTTCACTAATCCATGAGATGCATAACATAAGAAAAGCTAGATGATTTTAAATTAAATATACCAGTACACACATCAACAATACCCACTACAAGGTTCAGTTCTTGTATCAGTGCTACTATAGTAACACATATACTTATATATGTGTTATATACTTATATGTGGCTTATATACTTATAACTATCTCAAATATATCATATCTAGCATTTCAGAGATGTATCCCATCCACTCTATCCTCACAGCCATCACCCTTAAAAGAACCAAGATTTTTTTTTTTTTATGCCGAACCACTGTAAAAGTATCCCAATCGTTTACCTTCTGTCTTTGCTTTTACTTCCTAAAGTCAAACCTCTATCAAGCAACCAGAGGAAAATCATATTATTTCTATGGAGTACAATTATTATTATTATACTAAGAATGATATCTTAAGTTCTTTACAATACTCAGCATATCTATGCTAGCACTTCATCTCTTCTCGTTGCTTTCCCTTCCATAAATGCACACAGTCAAAGAGTCAAGTTTCTCTGTGTATAGAAAGCATAAACAAAGTGTTTCCTTGGGAACATTCATGGAATTTTGAAAAGAAGTGGTAACAGTACACAGACACTATTGAAAGTGCATATATATATATATATATATATATATATATATGAAAAAAGGGAGAATGGGTACATTGTTCCCAGTTTATCAGTTATAAAACTGGACAAATAAAGACAACAATAGTAGTAGTATTTACTTTAATTCATAGTGGAGTCACATACTACCTGTGGTATGGGCTTATGAAAATATTGAAATGTGCTAATGTATCCCTTTTATTTAACTATATCTCCTTTTAGAAAAGCATGTATTCTGGTATTCATAACATTCCCATTGCTCTACAGACTTGTCAGAGAAACTTGAAGGCTAATTTAACTAGAATTGTATACAAAAACTAGGATGTTCTTCCCTTCAAAGGTTTCCTATTTTTCAGTCTTTTCAAACTCAAGAAAAAATACTACTTTTAAAGTTTAAGAATTGTCCAACACTGCATATCTCCGATATATTATGACATTCTCTAGGAAACATATTCGGGCTTTGCATATGGTTTTACATATGGCCTATACAATACCTAAGATGAAGAAATTCCTTCCAGATCAAATGGCTAATAACACAAAAAGAAAAGATAAATACTGCTACTTTTTTTCTATTTAGTTAATATATTTCCATTATCATTGTTTTTGTCCTTATCAAATGACCACATATTTTTGATATGACTATATTTTTGATATATGAATTCATTAAATTTTAACTTGTTTTCTCTCCTAAATTTGAGTATATTTAACAATACTCACAAGCATTTATTAGGGGTAGCAAAGATTGCTAAATGGCCTCTAACACCCACTTCTCCATTTCTTTTCAGTTTTCGTTGGAAAGCTGCTACTCAGCTGAAAGCTATATTCCATAAATCATATGCTCTTTGACATGTCTACGTTACTAGTTTCTGTACAATACAATGTGAATGTTTCAATGAGTAGCTCTTCAGTTCCCCTTAGGAACAAAGATCTTTTCCATGGATTGGTTCTGAATATTCTGTGGAACATAAAATTATTTATCTTGTATTTGGATAAGCCCATTTTTATAACAGTGTAGCCCATTTCCTAATCAGTGGAGTATATCACTTCAGCTGATGAAAACTATTTTAAAGTCAAAAAGTGTCATCTTATCTGAGGACTAATTAAACTTGAAAGCTTTTATTTTGAATAGGTTTTTAGTTATACAAGGATTGCCACCCAAATATTTAGTATTTCAGAAAATGTATAGTCAGAGATCGAGAGCCTGCTAAAGAGTATCTAAGAGGTGCACTCTATTAGGTGATAATCTCCCTAGTTTTTATAAGTGTTTTAAGTAGTTTTCCAAAAAAAGCACTTGCTAAACTGCTTCTCACATATGACTCAAGCTCCATAAGAATATAATTAATGCTTTATTTCTGTTCAAAAACACGTTTTGGGTAGGAGAATGATAGAGAGTAGACTCCTCATGCTGCACTTGGGAATCTCATAGTCAAACAGTGTTATTTGCTATAGGATTTCTTGGGAAATTTAATGTTCTGTAAAACTTCACAAGCTTAGTAAGTTTTACTAGTCTAACAAGATGCCCGCTGACAGTAGTTTTTAACCTTCCTAATGCTATAACACTTTCCTACAGTTTTCCACATTGTGGTGAGCATGCCCCAACCATAAAATTATGTTCATCATTATTTCATAACTGTAATTTTGCTACAGTAGTGAATTGTATGTAAATATCTGTGTTTCAAATGGTCTTAGTTAGCCCCTGTGAAAGAGACCTTTGATCCCTCAAAAAAAAGGTCATGACCCACAGGTTGAGAAACACTGCCATGTGAGGCTGTTTGGGGTAAAAGACAGTGTCAGATGCTCTTGTTATTTAAAATATAAATATAACACTCTCACCATAACTTAACATCTCATTTCTAATTACATTATGGACTTAAGTTACTTGCCAAGTACACAGGAATGTTTTTAATCTCATAATCTCTGATTTAAAGATGAAACTCAAGAAGAACGAAGACCAAAGTGTGGACACTGTGCCCCTTCTTGGAATTGGGAACAAAACACCCATGGAAAGAGTTACAGAGATAAAGTTTGGAGCTGTGAAGAAAGGATGGACCATCTAAAGACTGCCATATCCAGGGATCCATCTCATAATCAGCTTCTAAACGCTGACACCATTGCATACACTAGCAAGATTTTGCTGAAAGGACCCATATATAGCTGTCTCTTGTGAGACAATGCCGGGGCCTAGCAAACACAGAAGTGGATGCTCACAGTCAGCTATTGGATGGATCACAGGGCCCCCAATGGAGGAGCTAGAGAAAGTACCCAAGGAGCTAAAGGGAACTGCAACCCCATAGGTGGATCATTATTATGAACTAACCAGTACCCCAGAGCTCTTGTCTCTAGCTGCATTTGTATCAAAAGATGGCCTAGTAGGCCATCACTGGAAAGAGAGGCCCATTGGACTTGCCAACTTTATATGCCCCAGTACAGGGGAATGCCAGGGCCAAGGGGTGGGGGTGGGTGGGTGGGGGACTGGGGGGGGAGTGTATTGGGGACTTTTTGGATAGCATTGGAAATGTAATTGAGGAAATTACCTAATTAAAAAAAAAAGAAAAAAAAAGAATTCTAGATTTAAATCTTGACTCCTAAACTATGTGTGTGCTTTAGGCAAGTCTGCTTGCAAGGAAAGTTTCTGAATATCATTAGTTTACTATATGGCTGCTACGCTGTGTCTCATTAAAAAATGTGCAGAAATCTTGCTCTGTCATTAAACATCTTCCTTTTGGTAATTCTGTGAGCTAAAACAACAGAGGTTTACATTAAATAAAGTTCCTTGGCATTGAAAACAATAACTCCGCCTTGCTTTGTTATAAAGAAATAAAAGGAAAAGCTTCTTGCTACAGTTTTCCATACCATCAAATTTACCTCAAATTGCTATTGCTTCAAAATCATAAACTCCAATGAAGCAAGATAGCCAGAATTTGATAATACAATAAAGCTGCCTTTGGGAAATTATGAAAAGAGGCTAAAGAGAGGGGTAAAAAATACTCAGACTAGTCATTGAAGCAGCAAAGATCTTAGATACTTGTGATTTTCATCCTACTTAATAAACTTTAAACAAAGCTATGATGGTATTGGTTGTCGTTTATATTAAGCAGCCCAGAGAATTACATGTTCCAATTATATGCCTCAGAGAAGAGTGATTGCTATGAATCTGTGCTCTTAGGCAGTATTGATCAGCAACACTTTGCAAAAACACGACAATAAAAAGCAATCTGTCAATGAGGCACTTCACAGGAGGCCAGAAAAGAATTGCTCGCGTGACAGTTTCTTGGAGTCAGTGATATGCTCTTACTTCTTTCCTGCTTCTCATACCCAGATTTTACAAAAATAAGAGTTTTTAAACCTGTTGAGACTTAGATGCCACTGCAGGTTGAGTCCTTAAGTATATTTTGTAGCTTATTACATCGTAATGAAACAAATAAAAAGGCATTGTAGTAAAATCCATGATCCACAGCTGAGAATCTTAGAGCATTGAGAGAACCACAGGGTGACTGCTCACCAAACCTACTGATTGTTCTTGGGAAGCTTCATTTGATGTAACCTAATGAATGATTAATGTCATACATATCAAATAATCCCATTAAAAAATGGGGCTCAGAGCTAAACAAAGAATTCTCACCTGAGGAATACCAAATGGCTGAGAAGCACCTGAAAAAATGTTCAGCATCCTTAATCATCAGGGAAATGCAAATCAAAACAACCCTGAGATTCCATCTCACACCAGTCAGAATGGCTAAGACCAAAAATTCAAGTGACAGCAGATGCTGGTGAGGATGTGGAGAAAGAGGAACACTCCTCCATTGTTGGTGGTATTGGAAGCTTGTACAACCACTCTGGAAATCAGTCTAGCGGTTCCTCAGAAAATTGGACATAGTACTACCGGAGGATCCCGCAATACCTCTCCTGGGCATATATCCAGAAGATGTTCCAACTAGTTAGAAAGACACATGCTCCACTATGTTCAAAATATCTGAATTTCTTGCCTGTTAATTGCAAAATCACAGTATTTGTTGTATAGATAACAAGTTCTTTCATAAAAACTACTGTAAGGGTTTCTGATATCTGAAAATCCTCAAAATTGTCATATATGCAAAGACTAAGTTTTCAGTATCAGAAAAATAGAAAATGTTTCCAAGGTCCATCGCTTTTACTTACTGTTTCTTAAGTGATACTACAGAAAACAATATAATTTCTTTTCAAAACTCTATCCTATGTACTTTAAAAAAACATTAATAATACAGTGTGTGTGTGAGTGTGTGTGTGTGTGTGTGTGTGCATGTGTGTGTGTGTGTGTGTGTAGAATATGTTCAAATTTAGTATACTTGCTTGACTGTATAATCATAAAATAGTTCTTACTAAAATTAAAAACATTATGAACTACCAAGGCTTTAAATTTTCACACAGACTTTCAGATGAACAGGATGCAAAACAGAACTATCAATTAAGTATTTTGGGTACCCTTGAATTTTTAAATTGTGTCATTCTGACAAACTTGTCTCTTTTTTTGTAGTTTTGATGTTTAAAAAGAAAAAAAATAAGATAATGTTCAAAAACACCATCAGATATATTTAAGCATCAGACACTAACAGGTGCTCCTGAAGACACACTATATAGTTTACATTAAGTTATAGTGGTGTGCTAATAAAACCAAGCCAATTTCCCTGACAGAGATGAGGCAAATTATTACAAAAAGCAGAAAGAGAAAGCAGCTTAGTCTTATGTAGGCCATGATCATACAGCTACAGCCTCTGTGAACTCATTTATGTCTAGAAAGCCTTGTTTCCTTGGGTCTTTCATCTACACTGGCTCTTATGATTGTTTCATCAACAGGATATCACTGGACATATAATCTCATTTAAAGATAGATCCTATGCCCAGCAATCGATTGTCAAAACGAAATTTAAAAATTTTGGAGGGCTTTTGTTTCATGTTTTGCTTGTTTTTCTTCCTTACAGATATTTTGCTTAGCCAGGCGGTGGTGGCACATGCCTTTAATCCCAGCACTGGGGAGGCAGAGGCAGGCAGATTTCTGAGTTCTAGGCCAGCCTGGTCTACAGAGTGAGTTCCAGGACAGCCAGGGCTATACAGAGAAATCCTGTCTCAAAACAAACAAACAAACAAAACCCAGATATTTTGCTTATATATTATGGTTTCCAATTTGTTATTATGGTTTCTCTGTGTATATTAATGTGTGTGTCCTGCTAGCTGCATGTGTTTCTTGTGATTTTTTTCTTTCTTTTCTGTTTATTGTTTTCTCATTTTCTGGTTTGTTTGCTTTTATCTTATTTTATTTCTTTGTATTCTAATGACAGAGAAATAAAGTGTATTTTTGATTGCTTATACTTAGAGATGAAATATTGACAAATGGAGAAAGTTATATCATTAAGAAGTAGAGAAAGAAAAGAACATAGATTAGGCTTACAGATAGGGTATTTAATTTTACTTTTAAATTTTAACTGAAAACAGATTGTTCTTTCATACAATACATTTGACCCAAGTTTCCCCTCCCTCCATTCCTCCTAGCTGTCCACACCTACTCTCTTCCCAAGATCTACTTCTCCTCTGTTTTCTCTTCAGAAAAGAGCAGGCCTCCAAGAGAAGACAATCAAACAGAATTAAACAAGATACAAGAAGATACAACAAGATACAAGGCAAAAGCACTCATATTGAAGATGGATAAGGCAACCCAGCAGGAGGAAAAGATATGTTGAATTTACAGTGAAATGGCAGAGACAAAGACAGCTTGTAAAAGGTGGTCACATGTATAGAAATCACAGCACTGGAGTTAAAATCTGTTAAAATCATTGATGAATGCCCATTTACTCATAAAGTATGAAAATTTCCCAAACTTTCTGGCTTATCTGATGCAATGGAACTAACAAAAGTAGCTCCTTCTTGGGGCTGGAGAGATGGCTCTTCTGAAGGTCCTGAGTTCAAATCCCAGCAACCACATGGTGGCTCACAACCATCCACAATGCAATCTGATGCCTTCTTCTGGGGTGTCTGAAGACAGCTGCAGTGTACTCACATATCATAAATAAATAAATCTTTTCTTTAAGTAGCTACTTCTTCTATTTCTAAAATGATGCAGGTTGTAAACTACACTGAATACTGTTTTCTACTTCTCAATAAATAATTTATCTTGTTATTGGCATTTCTTTGGTTATTTTTGTTTATATTGTTGAGGAACAGCTGCTAGATTATTTTAAAAGGCAGCTCTAAAGAGACAGAAGTCAGAAAAAAGGAGTCTTCATCTAACCTTAGATGGGAACATGCTTTTTCATGGTGAGGGGACTTCTTTGTTACCAATATGTACTGATGGTCAAAATTCCTATAAAGCAAAATGGGAAGTTGTCCCTTATAAAGGCAGATGAGACTTCTGTAGTCCACAAGGGAAGCTAGGAAATGTAGTTTCTCAGCATGAAATTATCAACAGCCATAAATTATGGACCATAAAATGGTGGTGGTACCCTACTAGAGAAATTTCACAAGCATGATCTAAGAACCCAAAACATCAGAATGCTACTACCTGATACCATAAGACTGTATGTAGCCTTAGTACTTTGTAACCTAACACTGTGACAATGAAGATCCTAATTTTATGTTCCCTAATTTCATTAGCAGGTATTGCCTAGCTACAGTTTCAATGTATAATGAATCACACTGTCCTCTCAGATTTTGGTACTGGCTGACTTGGACTGTTTTCCTTTGTATGGCGTGAATTTCACATCATGATGCTATACAAAAAGAAATTCACCCTACCCACTAAAGGATTTCTCCCAAATGGAGAATGTCCATTCATGACATGATCATTGCCCTATACTTCAAGCAGTACTCACTGTCAATTACAATAGTTTACTTAACAAATTATACCTTTTATTTGGTCTAAATGGTAAATTTATTTATATCCTGGGAATCCTCTTCATGCTTCTGTAGCAGCTGCCTACCCAGGCCATTACAATATTGTTATATTTAGGAGCAAATGTCACCAGGTATTTATAAGTGCAGAGACAGATTGAGAAAAATATTTGAATTGTGAGTAAAACTTTTATATGGCATTGCTGACTTTTGAGAGTATGAATATAAAATGATGGAAAGTAATTAGATGAAATTTACTTTAGTTAAGAGTTAAGAGGTATTGGAGATGCTAGGTGGTGAAGCTAAAGGAACAACCTGTAAAATGCCTATAGTTTTAAAAAGGAAGGAAACTGATCACAAGTATAGAAAGGGTGTCAGGGTTAAGTAGATAAGAAGGAATGCATGAGAGAAATCATCATCTGATTGTCATTATTTCAGTATGGTCCATCTTTATTCTGAGCTCAGGTACCACATATTTCCCCTACTTCTACTTTTTCTACTTATACAATGGTCCTAATGACTTAGCAGTTTTTGAAACTCAATTATTTTTCTAACTTCTCTTCCTGATTCAGGGCTCCTGTATCTTCCTTTTTTGTTCTCTTAATGGGCTCCTCCCCACTCCACCCCCAACAGTACAAGGAGGGAGTATGTAATTTTCACAGAGGGCACAATTGTCCTCAAAGAGAGAACAAACAAAGGTTCTAATTTCTTCTGCATCTGGACTCAGCATGCTCTTTTTGATGACCTACTCTCAGAAGAAAAATTTCCACTGTGGCCTCTAATTTTGTGACTGAGATTCTTCTCAAGGTTACAATCTGGTTGCAGGTGCAAAAAAATGAATGTGAGGACAAATATGCTAAATGGAATCTCTGGCTCATCAAGCTGCAGTTGCCTTTTCTTACTTATTTAAATACTGGCTTTCCTTTATAGCAGGAAATATTATGACCATAAGGAATCTGCAATCATGACAAGACTGAAGCTGACTGACAGTGTAAGATGATTTCATTAGAACAGTATACTTTAGTGGGATCTTTCTTGGCTCAGAGTATGGTCTTTAAATCTGTATGATAGAAAATGATGGTTCATGGAAGTCCAAATGACAGGAAACTTGATCCTAAATGGAGATCTATCTGTATTTTAACAGTGTATGTGTACTTGTGTTGATTTCACTTCTTTGTCAAGACACTTTGCATACCAAATATATAATGTTTTATGAGAATATACCAAGAAAAACACAGCCTTTTATTTGGAGCATGATAGAAATGAATGAACTACTTTTTTCCACAATATAATGATGAAAGAGGGAACGTTTATATATACTTACTTATAAGGACTTGCACTGCATTACTGAGTATTATCAGTCACACCTTAATCTGTGAGTGAAGTTCTGTCCAGTTGAGTACAGTCTGATGTGTTAGATTGTATTCATTAACCCAGAACACACTCTACCACTGTGTACTGAATTCTCTGTTAACTGACAATGTACGTCTTTGCATTCTATATTATTGCAATAAGGTTTGAATAGTATGATATGGTTTTACTTCTGTACATTTTAAAACCTGATAACATAAATTAATAATTTCTAAAAGGTATTATACAAAAAGAAAAAAAAAAACAAAACAAAACAAAGCAGTCCAAGTCAAAAATGAAGGTTCTAGGTCAGTTAGATAGCTCAGCAGGTGAAAGTGCTTACAGTCAAGCTAGACGACCTGAGTTCAATCCATGGTACCCATAAGGTGTAAGGAGAGAACTGACTGCCCACATATGTGCTGTGCCTGTGCAGCAACAAATGAACATCCACACAGAGAGACAATAAAAAATAAGTACATGTTAAAACAAAGAAGGCAGAGTCCACATAACTGTACTCGGTGAATCTCTTTCAGTACATCTGGACTAATGTCCACCCAGAAATTTATATGCTGCATAGCCCACAAATTGTGCTGGAGTAAGTAGACCTAGACAGAAACACTGTCTTAACAATATAGATTATTTTTTAAAGTATTCTGTAAAATGAAGTTGTGTTGCTTAAACCTTCTTTATGTAATTTTACTCATGTTATAGAGATTTCTGGTGCCTTTAACAATTGATACGGAATACTTTGTGAATAGAGGTCTATCATTAAATTATGTAGTATCTTTGTCTGTGGGATATACTGACACTTAGAACATGTCAAAGTAAAATGTTATTTATTTATTTTTTTAGACAGAAGTTAGAAATTCAGTGTGAATCTTTTCATTCCTTGCTTTAGAATATTATTTAGCCTAATTCTATTCTAGGGGCTGCCAAATGCTCACAGCATGGCTGATTTCCAGTCAGTACTCTTCTTAGACTAAAATATCTTATTTTTGATCATTTTCCCTGTGTGATTGCTTCTACTTGATAGGTTAAATCTGGCATTCTTGTCTGATTATATCCTTAACCTCCCCAGAGAGGTTACTGTTTGGAATCTCAATAATGCTCACAATGATTTCTCCTTTATCATCACTTCAAATATGATTAATATGTCATTTAATTTCTTTTCAAAATCATTAGTGGAGACATTAGCCAAATGCAGACATAACATCAACCCTTTGAAACAACTAACAGTAACACAGAGTCCATGTTTCAGTTTTATTGGCTCTATTTCAGAGCTTTCATAAACACAGGTCCATGACTAGTAACATATATTTAAAGAAAATATATAATAAAGCCAAGACTGTACACTTAGAAACATAGAAATCATAATCAGATTTCAAATCCAACCAAATGGCTGCCACAAAAATGTAATTAACCTTCATGTTGGTTTCACATGATTTTTTTCAACTGTACCTGAAATTCTCATAATTTAGGGATGGTTGAACCCTCTACCCTCATGGTAACATAGAGTTGTCTTCTCTTGTCTCTGAAGATAGAAAAGCTCTTTTCTTAGTTGATTTCTAAAGACTTATTTTAGCCAGTATATTTGTCGTCAAGTTCTCCTTGTTAGATATGCCCAGAATCTACCCAAAACATAGAGTCTAGGCAGTGGTTTCTTTTTCTCCATGAATAAGACTTAAAAGATTTGAGTTGTTACTTGTTGTATGAAATTTTCCTGCAGTTATGTAAACAATAAAACGCCCCATACTGCACCTTTCATATGTCAGTTCCTCATTTATGTTTGTCCTTCTTCTTTCTTTCTTCATGTCCTTGATATTTGTTAGGACATCAGCCAGTGATAACTAAGTATTCTTAGTGGCTTTCACACTTGTTCATCAGAGATTGATTTCTGTCCCAGTCAAGTTACACAGTCTTTATCTCAAAAAAGAATGGGGAGTCACATTATTCAGATTCCAGAGTATTCAGACTGAACCCATCTTCTTCCATGCCCCACAGTTTGGTAAGCCAGACTATAAATAAGCATTATTTCCTTGTTTACAATTTTCTCCTAATTCAAGCAGTTCAGTTTCTATTTCCTGATTATCATAACATCTTGTATTGCGCCATCATTAAGTCCTTGTCTGCATATTGAATCATTCATTTTGTTTTCTTCATTATTGAAGGCCCTATCTGAGGAATTTATTCCATCACTTTTACCTTGCTCTCTTACCTCTCATTGTCTGACTCTACCCACAGATTCCGAGTTTTTTATCCCATGAGGGCTTATTTAACACAACTATGATTTGTACTTTTTCTCTTTCTGTTCCAGACATAAGACAACTGTAGCTCATCATCTTTTTAATCCAATTTATCCTATAAATAAAAGGCTAATGCAAAGGATACACAGCCCATTCCTACTGTAATTCCTTCTTTACATAAGCAAGTTTTTCCCAGTCTCCTTGTCAGACTCAGTTGCAGAACAGCAACAACACACATAGTATAGTGTACTCTCTTCCTATTTATGTGCATTTTCTATTCCTTCAACCGTTTTTTTTAGGGTACCTCTATAATCACATAGCAGACTCCACTTAACAAACTAGCATGTTACTCTGTACCACATAGAAGAAGTGTGCCATCATGGGTTTCTCCAAATTGACACTATACCTCCAACTGGCCGGGCCTTATTTACATACCTTACTACTCACAGGAAGATTCATACAAACACCAAAATATCAAGAAGTGACACCATCACGCACAACATGAAGAAGGGGCAATATGTTGGGTTTTCCTATAAAGATGCTCCATCTTCAAACTGTCCAGTCACACTTGCAAATCTTACTACTAAGAGTCATGCAATTTTTTTCTCCCAAATTTATCTTTGTTTCTGTGTTGTTCCTGGTCAGTCTCCAAGTTATGCCTGAACCTTAAGTGAGAAGATACAACTAAATTCTGATTCATCTGTAGGACAACTACTACAAATGAAAGTATGATTCCACCAAAGTTCAACTTGACACTCCAGTTTATTGGACTTATTTACAGACTATGGGTTGAGGTTTACTTAAAAAAGCATAAGTGACTCCAAAGCAGATATACCACACTTACTTCAACATGGATGACAGCTTCCCTGTAGCTGAAAAGATGGAATCTCCCTAACATTCGACCTTTCATACATTTCGAATTTCATACAATATTATACACAGATGGGACAAAACTTCATAGAGCTGCCAGGGAAGTGTAGGAACAAGTGGTTGGACTCATAATCTAGGGCTTTCTGACCCTCTCCATCCCTTTTATTTATTAGATAATGTTAGCCAGCTTCACTTCTTGAGTGTTCATGCAACTATAGCTGCTTCCAATGAAGCATAATGGCTCTTGTGCATTCTGTAACAGTATTATTTATATGTTGCTGAATCTTCAGAGTACTCAAATTTTATTTTGACAAAGAATAAGGTGTCCTTCCCCTTAACTATGATCTAAGACCTAGAGGAAAACATTTCAAATGAAGCCCAGATACATAGGCCCCAGTAAAGGTTGAATCTTCTCAATAATTGTTATCTGTCTTGCACATACAACCAGTTAATGATGTTGGAAGGAATAATTGGAAGGAAGAAATTATAGAGAAATGAGGGACTTGACTTAGGGTAGCAATGTCAGGGAGAGGTTTCCTGAAAGGGAGGAATTTCAGATAACCTCTGAGGTTAGAAGGAATGGGAAAGAGAAAAGAATCTCAGACAGAATTTCAGGCTAATTAAAGCCTACCCGACAACTTCCCTGCACATCTAATAGGCATATCATATTCTAAATTATCCCTAAACAGAACTTTTGGTTCATCACCTCCTACACCATTGCCAGCTAAAATTATCTTTGCCAGTCTTCAATCATGAACATCCTTTGATTTAAAAACTTGGGTTTTCCCCCTTTATTTTAGGGATAATCTGTGTTATATAATTGCATATCATTCACCTGATATTAATATCATTTAATTTTTATTATGCTCATTTAATTTTTCTTGAACAGAACTTAATTCAAAGCAACAAATGGATCATTTTTGTTTTAGGACTTTTTTTTATTTATACTAAATTCAAAAGCATCTCAAATTTATTCTTCAAAAGTATTTCTATTTATTGATATTTTATTTCTGTTTGGTTTTATTTTATTTTACATATATATATATATACACACACATATACATATATATTTACATATGTATATATATATGTAATTTGTATTGAAGTGCAATTTACTTAGATATAGGATGTAAAATATGCATCTGGAACTTCAATTTTTTAAAGGAATTTTGTACATGTCAGAAACATATACTAGGCATTATAACAGAAAAGGCTAGAAAACAATTTTTCCAAGCAAATGATCCCAAGAAACAAGCTGGAGTAGGCATTCTAATATCAAATAAAATCAACTTTTAACCAAAAGTTATCACAAAAATAATATAAAGATGAAAACTGCATATTCATCAAAGGAAACACCTACCAAGATAAATTCTCAATTCAGAACATCCATGTTCCAAATGCAAGGGCACCTACATTCACAAAAGAAACTTTATTAAAGTTCAAAGCACACACTTTGCCTCACACAATAATAGTGGGAGACTTCAACACCCCACTCTCATCAATGGACAGATCATGGAAAGATAAACTAAATATAGACACAGTGAAATTAACAGAAGTTATGGACCAAATGGATTTAACACATAACAGAAGTTATGGACCAAATGGATTTAACACATATCTACAAAAAAGTTCATCCTAAAACAAAAGAATATACCTACTTCTCAGCACCTCATGGTACCTTCTCCAAAACTGATCATATATTCAAGTCATAAAACAGGCCTCAACAGGTACAATAAGATTAAAATAATCCCGTGCATTTTATCAGATCACCATAGACTAAGGCTGGTGTTCAATAAAAACAAAAATCACCAAAAGCCTACTATATATGGAAGCTGAACAACAACATTGCTCTACTCAATGATAATTTGGTTAAGGAAGAAATAAAGAAAGAAATTTCTGAGTCTTCAATTCTATTCCATTGATCAAAATGTTTGTCTCTGTACCAATACCATACAGTTTCTATCACTATTATTCTGTAGTAAAGCTTGAGGTCAGGAATGGTGATTCCTCCAGCTGTTCTTTTATTGTTGAGACTAGTTTTCCCTATCCTGGGTTTTTTGTTATTCTAGATGAATTTTCAAATTGCCCTTTCTAACTCTGTGAAGAATTGAGTTGGAATTTTGATGGGGATGGCATTGAATTTGCAGATTGCTTTCTCTATGATGGCCATTTGTATTATGTTAATTCTTCCAATCCATGAGCATGGGAGATCCCTCCATTTTTGGAGTTCTTCTTTTTCTTTCTTTCTTGAGAGACTTGACGTTATTTTCATACAGGTCTTTTCCTTGATATTTTATAGTATTTGTGGATATTGTTAAGGGACTTGTTTCCCTAATTCTTTCTCAGCCTGTTTATCTTTTGTATAAAGGAAAGACACCAAAAACATACAATGGAAAAAAAAAAAAACAAAGCATCTTCAATAAATGGTGCTGGTATAATTGGCTGTCTGTATGTAGAAGAATGGAAGAAATAGGCCCATATTTGTCACCTTGCACAAAGCTCAACTACAAGTGGATCAATGACCTCAATATAAAACCAGATACACTGAATGTAATGGAAGAAAAAGTGGAAAAGACCCTTGAACTCATTGGCAGAGGGGGAAATTTCCTAAACAGATCTCCAGTGGCTCATTCTCTCAGATCAACAAATGATAAATGAGACCTCATGAAACTGGAAAGATTCTGTAAGGCAAAGGACATAGTCAATAGGACAAATTGGCAACCTACAGATTGGGAAAAAGATCTACACTAACCCCACATCCGATAGAGGGCTAATATCCAAAATATATGAAGAACTCCAGAAATTAATCACCAAAAAAATCAAACAACCCAATCAAAAAATGGGGTATAGAATTAAAAAGAATTCACAATAGAGGAATAACAAATGGCTGAGAAGCACCTAAAGAAATATTCAAAGACCTTAGTGATCAAAAAATGCAAATCAAAACGACCCTGAGATTCTACCTTACACCAATCAGAATGGCTAAGATCAAAACCTCAGATGACAATACATGTTGGAAAGGATGTGGAGAAAGAGGAAGTCTCCTCTGTTGCTGCTGGGATTGCAAACAGGTACAACCACTCTGGAAATTAATCTGGAGGTTCCTCAGAAAACTGGAAATAGATCTACATGAAGCCCCAGCTATACCACTCTTGGGAATATACCCAAAAGATGCCTCATCGTGCATCAGGGGCACATGTTCTACTATGTTCATAGTGGCCTTATTTGTGATAGCCAGAAACTAGAAACAACCCAGATGTCCCACAAGAGAAGAGAGGATACAGAAAATGTGTTTCATTTACACAATGCAATATTACTCAGCTATTAAGAATGAGGACATCCTGAGTTTTGCATGCAAATGGATGGAACTAGATAATATCTTTCTGAGTGTGGTAACTCAGACCCAAAATGATGGGCATGGTATGTACTCACTAATACGTGCATATTAGCCAATGATGATGATGATGATGTTGATGCTGATAATAATGACAAAGAACACACAAGATACAGTCCACAGATATCAAAAAGGTCAATAAGCTGAAGTGCCCAAGTGGGGACACCTCAGTCCCACTTAGGAGAGAGAAGAAAGCAACCACAAGTAGGGAGGTAAGAACATGTGTGGAAAAGTGGACAGGTTAAGAGGGAGTGGGAGGGGGAGGGGAACATGATCTGGTATTGGGTGAGGGAAAAGGACTGAAGTCCTGATGGTCACAGAAAGAATGGAAAGAGGCAACTTGGGGAAGTAGAAGGTATGGGAGGAGATCCTGTAGACTGTACCAGAGACCTGAGAGGTGAGAGACTCTCAGTTCTCAAAGGAAGGGACCTTGGATGAAAAGCCCAACAGCAGGGAGAGGGAACTTGAAGAGTCCACCTACAGAAGAAAAACAGGGCATTAAGTGGAGGGATGGGGTTGCTATCCCACAGTCAAAACTCTGACACAGAAGTGTTCCCATCTGAAAGAACTGCAGGGACAAAAATGGAGAGTAGACTGAGGAAAAGGAGGTCCAGTGATAGATCAAAATTGAGATCCATCTCAGGGGAATGCCCCAAGGCCTGAGACTGGTACTGTGCTATGGTGTGCCTACAAAAAGGGGCCTATCATGACTGCTCTCCAAAAGGCCCAACAAGCAGTTGAAAGAGCTAGATGCAGATATTTACAGCCAACTAATGTACAGAAACTGGTGAACCCTGTGGTTGAATTGGGGAACAGCTGGAAGAAACTGAGGAGGATGGCAACCCTGTAGGAGGACCAGAAGTTTCAACTAACCTGGATCCCCTCAGATCTCTCAGACACTGAGCCACCAACCAACGGGACAGCATAAACCAGCTGATAGGAGGCTCCCAACACATATATAGCAGAGGACTGCTCAGTTCAGTCAGAAAAGATGCATCTAACCCCGAAGAGACTGGAGGTTCCAGTGTCTGGAGAGGTCTGGTGTGGATGTGGGACATTCTCGTGAAATTCTCTTGGAGATGGGAGGTTGACGTGTAGGATGTGGAACATTTGGAGCATGGACCCGGAGAGGTATTAAGTCTGAACTGTAAAACAAACTTTAACATAAATATGAAAGCTCACAGGTGTATATAACTCCAGTTCTGTGGGATCTAACACCCTATTTTGCCCTCATGGATCTCTGGATAAATAGGTCATAGACATTCATACATACATGACACCTACACACATAACATAAAATAGAGAATAAATTAGTTTAAGTAGGACAAATTCTGTTGATGTGTCCTCAAAGTATACTGATGCTTTCTTTGTCCTTTTCATTCTTGACAATTCCATTCAGCAACGTTCTTTCTCCCTTAAAAATTCACTCCCTGATAACTTTATGCACACATATATAAGACATATTCCTTTATCAGGTCAACTTCCTATTGCCCTTCTGTCTGAGGCTATGAAGCGCTCACAAAAGGGGATCTATCATTTCTGCTCTCTGAAAGACCCAACAAGCAGCTGAAAGAGTCAGATGCAGACATTTGCACCCAACCAATGGACAGAAGCAGCTGACCCCTGTTGCTGAATTAGGGAAGGCTGAAAGAAGCTGAGAAGTGCGATCCTATATGAGAACCAGCAGTCTCAATTAATCTGGAACCCTGAGATCTCTCAAACACCGGACCACAAAACAGACAGCATATACCACCTGATATGAAGCCCCCAACACACATACACTAGAGATCTTCCAGGTCTGTGTTCATTCAGAGATGATGCACCTAACCCTCAAGGGACTGGAGGCCCCAGGGTGTTTAGAGGTCAAGTGGGGTGGGGGTGGGGGTATCCATGTGGCGACAGGGTGGAGTCAGGACTCCTCCTGTGGTTTTTGGAGCAGTCAGAGGGGGTCTGGGGGTGGGGAATGGAATATGGAGTATAAAAAAATACATTAAAAAGAAAAGAAAAAAAGAAAAAAAAAGGAAATACTGTTTAGAATTTAATGAAAATGAAGGCACATCATACAGAAACTTATGGGGCACAATGAAAGCAGTGCTAAGAGTAAAACTCATAGCTCCAAGTGCCCCCAAAAAGAAACTGGAGAGAGCATATACTAGCAGCTTGACAGCACACCTGAAAGCTCTAGAACAAAAAGAAGCAAGTTCACCCAAGAGGACTAGATGGCAGGAAATAATCAATCTTAGGGCTGAAATCAACCAAGTAGAAACAAAAAGAACTATACAATGAATCAACAAAACCAGGAGCTGGTTCTTTGAAAAAATCAGCAAGATAGATAAACCCTTAGCCAGACTAGCCAGAGGGCACAGAGAAAGTTTCTAAATTAATAAAATCAGAACTGAAAGTTAGACATAACAGAAACCTAAACCTAGGAAATTAAAAATAAACATCAGATACTACTACAAAAGCCTATACTCTACAAAACTGGAAAATTTGGATGAAGTGGATAGTTTTCTAGACATATAACAGGTACCAAAGTTAAATCAGGATCAGATATACCATGTAAACTGTCCCACAATCCCTAAGGAAGTAAAGCAATCATTACCCAGGACCAGATAGTTTTACTATTCTTTATACAAATGATTGGAGCACTATTCAAACTCCAAACTCCATGTTTAGTCATTGTATGTTGTGATGCTATATCTTATATCTCACAAAATATAGTATTCTCTTCATAAAGATGGTATCATCCCTGAAGTTTCTGTACTTTTTCATTTCTTGACTAATAATTCAGTTTTATTTTCTGTTTAACACTATCATACATTTCAAAGTTTGGTAAAATTCCCTCTTTCTTCTGCTTTGCTGAAATTTTGTGTTCTCATTAAGCCATTTTGCAAGATAAAAAAGAAATTGCAATAGAGATTGGATTGAAATTATATTTCTTCATTACTTAATGTAAAACTATTGAAATAACATGCACTGTGATAAACATAAATGTTTTTATTTATTTTTTTATGAGAGATGTGTCATGCCCTATTTATTTTTTTAATATTTTTATTACATATTTTCCTCAATTACATTTCCAATGATATCCCAAAAGTCCCCCATAGCGGCCCCCACTTCCCTACCCACCCATTCCCATTCTTTTGGCCCTGGCATTCCCCTATATTGGGCCATATAAAGTTTGCAAGTCCAATGGGCCTCTCTTTCCATTGATGGCCGACTAGGTCATCTTTCGATACATATGCAGCTAGAGACAAGAGCTCCGGGGTTCTGGTTAGTACATCATGTTGTTCCAACAATAGGGTTGCAGATCCCTTTAGCTCCTTGGGTACTTTCTCTAGCTTCTCCATTGGGAGCCCTGTGATACATCCAATAGCTGACTGTAAACATCCACTCCTGTGTTTGCTAGGCCCCGGCATCGTCTCACAAGAGACAGCTATATTTGGGTCCTTTCAGCAAAATCTGGCTAGTGTATGCAATGGTGTCAGCGTTTAGAAGCTGATTATGGGATGGATCCCTGGATACGGCAGTCTCTAAATGGTCCATCCTTTCATCACAGCTACGAACTTTGTCTCTGTAACTCCTTCCCTGGGTGTTTTGTTCCCAATTCTGAGAAGGGGCACAGTGTCCACACTTTGGTCTTCATTCTTCTTGAGTTTCATGCGCTTAGCAAATTGTATCTTATATCTTGGGTATCCTAAGTTTCTGGGCTAATATCCACTTATCAGTGAATACATATTGTGTGACTTCTTTTGTGATTGTGTTACTTCATTCAAGATGATGCCCTCCAGGTCCATCCATTTGGCTAGGAATTTCATAAATTCATTTTTTAATAGCTGAGTAGTACTCCATTGTGTAAATGTACCATAAATTCTGTATCCATTCCTCTGTTGAGGGACATCTGGGTTCTTTCCAGCTTCTGGCTATTATAAATAGGGTTGCTATGAACATAGTGGAGCATGTGTCCTTTTTACCGGTTGGGACATCTTCTGGATATATACCCAGGAGAGGTATTGCTGGATCCTCCGGTAGTACTATGTCCAATTTTCTGAGGAACCGCCAGACTGATTTCCAGAGTGGTTGTACAAGCTTGCAATCCCACCAACAATGGAGGAGTGTTCCTCTTTCTCCACATCCTCGCCAGCATCTGCTGTCACCTGAATTTTTGATCTTAGCCATTCTGACTGGTGTGAGGTGGAATCTCAGGGTTGTTTTGATTTGCATTTCCCTGATGATTAAGGATGTTGAACATTTTTCAGGTGCTTCTCTGCCATTCGGTATTCCTCAGGTGAGAATTCTTTGTTCAGTTGTGAGCCCCATTTTTTAATGGGGTTATTTGACTTTCTGGAGTCCACCTTCTTGAGTTCTTTATATATATTGGATATTAGTCCCTTATCTGATTTAGGATAGGTGAAGATCCTTTCCCAATCTGTTGGTGGTTTTTTTGTCTTATTGATGGTGTCTTTAGCTTTGCAGAAGCTTTGTAGTTTCATGAGGTCCCACTTGTCAATTCTCGATCTTACAGCACAAGCAATTACTGTTCTATTCAGTAATTTTTCCCCTGTGCCCATATCTTCAAGGCTTTTCCCCACTTTCTATTCTATAAGTTTCAGTGTCTCTGGTTTTATGTGAAGTTCCTTGATCCACTTAGACTTGACCTTAGTACAAGGAGATAGGAATGGATCGATTCGCATTCTTCTACATGTTAACAACCAGTTGTGCCAGCACCATTTGTTGAAAATGCTGTCTTTCTTCCACTGGATGCTTTTAGCTCCCTTGTCGAAGATCAAGTGACCATAGGTGTGTGGGTTCATTTCTGGGTCTTCAATTCTATTCCATTGGTCTATTTGTCTGTCACTATACCAGTACCATGCAGTTTTTATCACAATTGCTCTGTAGTAGAGCTTTAGGTGCGGCATGGTGATTCCACCAGAGGTTCTTTTATCCTTGAGAAGAGTTTTTGCTATCCTAGGTTTTTTGTTATTCCAGATGAATTTGCAGATTGCACTTTCTAATTCGTTGAAGAATTGATTTGGAATTTTGATGGGGATTGCATTGAATCTGTAGATTGCTTTTGGCAAGATAACCATTTTTACAATGTTGATCCTGCCAATCCATGAGCATGGGAGATCTTTCCATCTTCTGAGATCTTCTATAATTTCTTTCTTCAGAGACTTGAAGTTTTTATTATACAGATCTTTCACTTCCTTAGTTAGAGTCACGCCAAGATATTTTATATTATTTGTGACTATTGAGAAGGGTGTTGTTTGCCTAATTTCTTTCTCAGCCTGTTTATTCTTTGTGTAGAGAAAGGCCATTGTTTTGTTTGAGTTAATTTTATATCCAGCTATTTCACCGAAACAGTTTATCAGGCTTAGGAGTTCTCTGGTGGAATTTTTAGGGTCACTTATATATACTATCATATCATCTGCAAAGAGTGATATTTTGACTTCATCTTTTCCAATTTGTATCCCTTTGATCTCCTTTTGTTGTCGAATTGCTCTGGCTAGGACTTCAAGTACAATGTTGAATAGGTATGGAGAAAGTGGACAGCCTTGTCTAGTCCCTGATTTTAGAGGGATTGCTTCAAGCTTCTCACCATTTACTTTGATGTTGGCTACTGGTTTGCTGTAGATTGCTTTTATCATGTTTAGGTATGGGCCTTGAATTCCTGATCTTTCCAAGACTTTTATCATGAATGGGTGTTGGATCTTGTCAAATGCTTTTTCCGCATCTAATGAGATGACCATGTGGTTTTTGTCTTTGAGTTTGTTTATATACTGGATTACGTTGATGGATTTCCGTATATTGAACCATCCCTGCATCCCTGGGATGAAACCTACTTGGTCAGGATGGATGATTGTTTTGATGTTTTCCCTGTGCCATCTAGTGAGTCTGGCTAAGGGTTTATCTATCTTGTTGATTTTCTCAAAGAACCAGCTCCTTGATTGGTTGATTCTTTGAATAGTTTTTCTTGTTTCCATTTGGTTGATTTCGCCCCTGAGTTTGATTACTTCCTGCTGTCTACTCCTCTTGGGTGAATTTGCTTCCTTTTGTTCTAGTGCTTTTAGGTGTGTTGTCAAGCTGCTAATGTGTGCTCTCTCTAGTTTCCTTTGGGAGGCACTCAGAGCTATGAGTTTTCCTCTTAGAAATGCTTTCATTGCGTCCCATAAGTTTGGGTATGTTGTGGCTTCATTGTCATTGAACTGTAAAAAGTCCTTAATTTCTTTCTTTATTCCTTCCTTGACCAAGGTATCATTGAGAAGAGTGTTGTTCAGTTTCCACATGAAGGTTGGCTTTCTATTATTTATTTTGTTATTGAAGATCAGCCTTAGTCCATGGTGATCTGATAGGATGCATGGGAAAATTTCATAATTTTTGTATCCGTTGAGGCCTGTTTTGTGACCAATTATGTGGTCAATTTTGGAGAAGGTACCATGAGGTGCTGAGAAGAAGGTATATCCTTTTGTTTTAGGATAGAATGTTCTGTAGATATCTGCCAGATCCATTTGATTCATAATTTCTCTTAGTTTCTCTGTGTCCCTGTTTAGTTTCTCTTTCCATGATCTGTCCATTGGTGAAAGTGGTGTGTTGAAGTCTCCCACTATTATTGTATGAGGTGCAATGAGTGCTTTGAGATTTACTAAAGTTTCTTTAATGAATGTGGCTGCCTTTGTATTTGGAGCATAGATATTCAGGATTGATAGTTCCTCTTGGAGGATTTTACCTTTGATGAGTATGAAGTGTCCCTCCCTGTTTTTTTAATGACTTTGGGTTGGAAGTCAATCTTATCAGATATTAGAATGGCTACTCCAGCTTGTTTCTTCATACCATTTTCTTGGAAAATTGTTTTCCAGCCTTTCATTCTGAGGTAGTGTCTATCTTTTTCTCTGAGATGAGTTTCCTGTAAGCAGCAAAATGTTGGGTCTTGTTTGTGTAGCCAGTTTGTTAGTCTATGTCTTTTTATCGGGGAGTTGAGTCCATTGATATTAAGAGATATTAAGGAAAAGTAATTGTTGTTTCCTGTTATTTTTGTTGTTAAAGTTGGCATTCTGTTCTTGTGGCTGTCTTCTTTTAGGTTTGTTGAGGGATTACCTTCTTGTTGTTTCTAAGGCATGGTTCCTGTCCTTGTATTGGTTTTTTCTGTTATTATCCTTTGAAGGGCTGGATTCGTGGAGAGATAATGTGTGAATTTGGTTTTGTCGTGGAATACTTTGGTTTCTCCATCTATGTTAATTGAGAGTTTGGCTGGGTATAGTAGCCTGGGCTGGACTTGTGTTCTTTTAGTGTCTGTATAACATCCGTCCAGGATCTTCTGGCTTTCATAGTCTCTGGTGAAAAATCTGGTGTAATTCTGATAGGCTTGCCTTTATATGTTACTTGGCCTTTTTCTCTTACCCACGACCCCCGCCACAGGATTTTGAGACTGCTGGTGAGTGGAACACAGCTTCTGCTCCAATCTTTAAACAGTGACAACGACAACAACTAACCCCAGAGATTACCAGATGGCGAAAGGTAAACGTAATAATCTTAGTAACAGAAACCAAGACCACTCACCATCATCAGAACCCAGCACTCCCACTTCGCCCAGTCCAGGGCACCCCAACACACCGGAAAAGCTAGACACGGATCTAAAAGCATATCTCTTGATGATGGTAGAGGACTTCAAGAAGGACTTTAATAACACACTTAGAGAAATACAGGAGAACACTGCTAAACAGGTAGAAGACATTAAAGAGGAAGCAAAAAATCCCTTAAAGAATTGCAGGAGAACACTGCTAAAGAGTTAAAAATCCTTAAAGAAAAACAGGATAACCTAATCAAACAGGTAGAAGTCCTTAATGAAAAACAGGAAAACACATCCAAACAGATGATGGAAATGAACAAAACCATACTAGACCTAAAAAGGGAAGTAGACACAATAAAGAAAACCCAAAATGAGGCAACACTGGAGATAGAAACCCTAGGAAAGAAATCTGGAACCATAGATACGAGCATCAGCAACAGAATACAAGAGATGGAAGAGAGAATCTCAGGTGCAGAAGATTCCATAGAGAACATCGGCTCAACAATCAAGGAAAATGTAAAATGCAAAAAGATCCTAACTCAAAACATCCAAGAAATATAGGACACAATGAGAAGACCAAACCTATGGATAATAGGAATGGATGAGAATGAAGATTTTCAACTCAAAGGACCAGCAAACATCTTCAACAAAATTATAGAAGAAAACTTCCCAAATCTAAAGAAAGAGATGCCCATGAACATACAAGAAGACTACAGAACTCCAAATAGACTGGACCAGAAAAGAAATACCTCCCGACACATAATAATCAGAACAACAAATGCTCTAAATAAAGATAGAATACTAAAAGCAGTAAGAGAAAAAGGCCAAGTAACATATAAAGGCAAGCCTATCAGAATTATACCAGATTTTTCACCAGAGACTATGAAAGCCAGAAGATCCTGGACGGATGTTATACAGACACTAAAAGAACACAAGTCCAGCCCAGGCTACTATACCCAGCCAAACTCTCAATTAACATAGATGGAGAAACCAAAGTATCCACGACAAAACCAAATTCACACATTATCTCTCCACGAATCCAGCCCTTCAAAGGATAATAACAGAAAAAAACCAATACAAGGACAGGAACCATGCCCTAGAAACAACAAGAAGGTAATCCCTCAACAAACCTAAAAGAAGACAGCCACAAGAACAGAATGCCAACTTTAACAACAAAAATAACAGGAAACAACAATTACTTTTCCTTAATATCTCTTAATATCAATGGACTCAACTCCCCGATAAAAAGACATAGACTAACAAACTGGCTACACAAACAAGACCCAACATTTTGCTGCTTACAGGAAACTCATCTCAGAGAAAAAGATAGACACTACCTCAGAATGAAAGGCTGGAAAACAATTTTCCAAGCAAATGGTATGAAGAAACAAGCTGGAGTAGTCATTCTAATATCTGATAAGATTGACTTCCAACCCAAAGTCATTAAAAAAGACAGGGAGGGACACTTCATACTCATCAAAGGTAAAATACTCCAAGAGGAAATATCAATCCTGAATATCTATGCTCCAAATACAAAGGCAGCCACATTTATTAAAGAAACTTTAGTAAATCTCAAAGCACACATTGCACCTCATACAATAATAGTGGGAGACTTCAACACACCACTTTCACCAATGGACAGATCATGGAAAGAGAAACTAAACAGGGACACAGAGAAACTAAGAGAAATTATGAATCAAATGGATCTGGCAGATATCTACAGAACATTCTATCCTAAAACAAAAGGATATACCTTCTTCTCAGCACCTCATGGTACTTTCTCCAAAATTGACCACATAATTGGTCACAAAACAGGCCTCAACAGATACAAAAATATTGAAATTGTCCCATGCATCCTATCAGATCACCATGGACTAAAGCTGATCTTCAATAACAAAATAAATAATAGAAAGCCAACCTTCACGTGGAAACTGAACAACACTCTTCTCAATGATACCTTGGTCAAGGAAGGAATAAAGAAAGAAATTAAGGACGTTTTACAGTTCAATGAAAATGAAGCCACAACATACCCAAACTTATGGGACACAATGAAAGCATTTCTAAGAGGAAAACTCATAGCTCTGAGTGCCTCCAAAAGGAAACTAGAGAGAGCACACATTAGCAGCTTGACAACATACCTAAAAGCACTAGAACAAAAGGAAGCAAATTCACCCAAGAGGTGTAGACGGCAGGAAATAATCAAACTCAGGGGTGAAATCAACCAAGTGGAAACAAGAAAAACTATTCAAAGAATCAACCAATCAAGGAGCTGGTTCTTTGAGAAAATCATCAAGATAGATAAACCCTTTGCCAGACTCACTAGAGGGCACAGGGAAAGCATCCTAATTAACAAATTCAGAAATGAAAAAGGAGATATAACAACAGATCATGAAGACATCCAAAACACCATCAGATCCTTCTACCAAAGGCTATACTCAACAAAACTGGCGAAACTGGATAAAATGGAGAAGTTCCTAGACAGATATCAGGTACCAAAGTTGAATCAAGATCAGGTTAATGATCTAAACAGCCCTATATCCCCCAAAGAAATAGAAGCAGTCATTAATAGTCTCCCAACTAAAAAAAGCCCAGGACTAGATGGGTTTAGTGCAGAGTTCTATCAGACCTTCAAAGAAGATCTAATCCCAGTTCTTCACAAACTATTCCACAAAATAGAAACAGAAGGTACTCTACCCAACTCATTCTATGAAGCCACAATTACTCTGATACCTAAACCACAAAAAGACCCAACAAAGATAGAAAACTTCAGACCAATATCCCTTATGAATATTGATGCAAAAATCCTCAATAAAGTTCTTGCTAACCGAATCCAAGAACACATCAAAACAATCATCCACCCTGACCAAGTAGGTTTCATCCCAGGGATGCAGGGATGGTTCAATATACGGAAATCCATCAACGTAATCCAGTATATAAACAAACTCAAAGACAAAAACCACATGGTCATCTCGTTAGATTTGGAAAAAGCATTTGACAAGATCCAACACCCATTCATGATAAAAAGTCTTGGAAAGATCAGGAATTCAAGGCCCATACCTAAACATGATAAAAGCAATCTACAGCAAACCAGTAGCCAACATCAAAGTAAATGGTGAGAAGCTTGAAGCAATCCCTCTAAAATCAGGGACTAGACAAGGCTGTCCACTTTCTCCATACCTATTCAACATTGTACTTGAAGTCCTAGCCAGAGCAATTCGACAACAAAAGGAGATCAAAGGGATACAAATTGGAAAAGATGAAGTCAAAATATCACTCTTTGCAGATGATATGATAGTATATATAAGTGACCCTAAAAATTCCACCAGAGAACTCCTAAGCCTGATAAACAGCTTCGGTGAAGTAGCTGTATATAAAATTAACTCAAACAAATCAATGACCTTTCTCTACACAAAGAATAAACAGGCTGAGAAAGAACTTAGGGAAACAACACCCTTCTCAATAGTCACAAATAATATAAAATATCTTGGCGTGACTCTAACTAAGGAAGTGAAAGATCTGTATAATAAAACTTCAAGTCTCTGAAGAAAGAAATTATAGAAGATCTCAGAAGATGGAAAGATCTCCCATGCTCATGGATTGGCAGGATCAACATTGTAAAAATGGCTATCTTGCCAAAAGCAATCTACAGATTCAATGCAATCCCCATCAAAATTCCAAATCAATTCTTCAACGAATTAGAAAGTGCAATCTGCAAATTCATCTGGAATAACAAAAAACCTAGGATAGCAAAAACTCTTCTCAAGGATAAAAGAACCTCTGGTGGAATCACCATGCTGGACCTAAAGCTCTACTACAGAGCAATTGTGATAAAAACTGCCTGGTACTGGTATAGTGACAGACAAATAGACCAATGGAATAGAATTGAAGACCCAGAAATGAACCCACACACCTACGGTCACTTGATCTTCGACAAGGGAGCTAAAAACATCCAGTGGAAGAAAGACAGCATTTTCAGCAAATGGTGCTGGCACAGCTGGTTGTTAACATGTAGAAGAATGCGAATCGATCCATTCCTATCTCCTTGTACTAAGGTCAAGTCTAAGTGGATCAAGGAACTTCACATAAAACCAGAGACACTGAAACTTATAGAGGAGAAAGTGGGGAAAAGCCTTGAAGATATGGGCACAGGGGAAAAATTCCTGAATAGAACAGTAATGGCTTGTGCTGTAAGATCGAGAATTGACAAGTGGGACCTCATGAAACTACAAAGCTTCTGCAAGGCTAAAGACACCATCAATAAGACAAAAAAACCACCAACAGATTGGGAAAGGATCTTCACCTATCCTAAATCAGATAAGGGACTAATATCCAATATATATAAAGAACTCAAGAATGTGGACTCCAGAAAGTCAAATAACCCCATTAAAAAATGGGGCTCAGTACTGAATAAAGAATTCTCACCTGAGGAATACCGAATGGCAGAGAAGCACCTGAAAAAATGTTCAACATCCTTAATCATCAGGGAAATGCAAATCAAAACAACCCTGAGATTCCACCTCACACCAGTCAGAATGTCTAAGATCAAAAATTCAGGTGACAGCAGATGCTGGCGAGGATGTGGAGAAAGAGGAACACTCCTCCATTGTTGGTGGGATTGCAAGCTTGTACAACCACTCTGGAAATCAGTCTGGCGGTTCCTCAGAAAATTGGACATAGTACTACCGGAGGATTCAGCAATACCTCTCCTGGGCATATATCCAGAAGATGTCCCAACCGGTAAAACGGACACATGCTCCACTATGTTCATAGCAGCCCCATTTATAATAGCCAGAAGCTGGAAAAACCCAGATGTCCCTCAACAGAGGAATGGATACAGAAATTATGGTACATTTACACAATGGAGTACTACTCAGCTATTAAAAAGAATGAATTTATGAAATTCCTAGCCAAATGGATGGACCTGGAGGGCATCATCCTGAGTGAAGTAACACAATCACAAAAGAACTCACACAATATGTATTCACTGATAAGTGGATATTAGCCCAAAACTTAGGATACCCAAGATATAAGATACAATTTGCTAAACGCATGAAACTCAAGAAGAATGAAGACCAAAGTGTGGACACTGTGCCCCTTCTTAGAATTGGGAACAAAACACCCAGGGAAGGAGTTACAGAGACAAAGTTCGTAGCTGTGATGAAAGGATGGACCATTTAGAGACTGCCGTATCCAGGGATCCATCCCATAATCAGCTTCTAAACGCTGACACCATTGCATACACTAGCAATATTTTGCTGAAAGGACCCAAATATAGCTGTCTCTTGTGAGACGATGCCAGGGCCTAGCAAACACAGGAGTGGATGTTCACAGTCAGCTATTGGATGTATCACAGGGCTCCCAATGGAGAAGCTAGAGAAAGTACCCAAGGAGCTAAAGGGATCTGCAACCCTATTGTTGGAACAACATGATGTACTAACCAGAACCCCGGAGCTCTTGTCTCTAGCTGCATATGTATCGAAAGATGGCCTAGTCAGCCATCAATGGAAAGAGAGGCCCATTGGACTTGCAAACTTTATATGCCCCAATATAGGGGAATGCCAGGGCCAAAAGAATGGGAATGGGTGGGTAGGGAAGTGGGGGGCGCTATGGGGGACTTTTGGGATAGCATTGGAAATGTAATTGAGGAAAATATGTAATAAAAATATTAAAAATCAAAAAAAAAATAAAAAATAAATATATAAATTTAGAAGCATAGAACTTATTGTTTCATATTTCTTATAGAATAATAATCTAAAAATATCTAGTTTTGCATGGGCATTCATGGTGCTCAAATCAAGGTGTTGGTCACCCTGGATTCTTATTGAGAACCTTTAGGAAGAATATGCTTTCATGTTTGTTTAAGTTTTTGTAGCTCTTAATTCTTGGTGATTGTTACACTGAATTCAAGTCCCCATTACTTTATTGTCTTCTAGCTTTCTGATATGCCTTTCTCTTTCATCTAACCAGTCTTGTCAACTTCATCTCATTATTTAATTCTAAATTCTGCCTATTTCTAACTATTCTGTAACATTTCTCAGTAAGACTAATCATATAATTCTTTGATTATAAGGGCTCACATTATTGGAATGGACCCATATAAATAGTCCAGGATAATCTGCCTATTTTAAAATGTATGACTTAATTGTATCAATAGCAGAATATAATATAATCATAGACCCCAAGAATAAATATCTGTATAGATGTATTTGGCTAGCTGGGGGATCCATATGCTCAGTAATATATGAAATTCTCTGTGTTATCCAGAATATATAAGTGTTTATTATAATTCTGAACTCATAAACTGATATTATATTTGATTATGCTCACTTCTATTATTTATAGCACTTAATATTTTTAGTCAGCTCTGGGTCCATGAAACATTTCAGAAAACATCCTAAGTACTTTGTATGAAACAGATTTTTTTAAAAGTCCTTAAATACTCTAAGGTAACTATTAAAAAGATGAATAAATGTGTGAAATTGTAGAATAGGATTTAAACATAGCATGCCTCTAATTTACTACATAAATCTAAGTTTATGTATTTTCATAGTTTATTGTCATAGTATTTCATTTTAGACTAATTTATTTTATATGTATTGGTGGTTTGTCTTCATAACTATATGGGGCTGCTGCACACAGAAGCTAGGAAATGTGATCAGTTACCATGGAACTGGACTTATAGGCAATTGTAAACCATAATGTAGGTGCTTGGAACTGAGTCATCTCTGAGGTCACACCATAATAGCATTTGATCAAAGTTCGTTGATGTTGTTTATAGTTGAAGTAGAATGAATTTTTCAGCATATAAAAGACTGTTTTCCCTTTGTTTAGTATTTTCCATGTTTTGAAGTGATAGGATATCCATATTTTGCAATAAGGTAAACTATGAAACAATTTGAGAGTGAAAACTAAAACATACTTCCTATATAATACAGCTGGTGTGAATGATAAATATTTTGAATAAATTTCTTCATCTGTAAAATGGGATAATTACGCTGACTAAATTCTTGATATTTTAAAAGCATTAAATGAATACACACATATAACTTTTTAGTACTACATAGCATAAAGTAAATTCTCAATGCATATACAAATCTCCAAATAATAACCACACATCTATTAAACAATATATTACAAAACAAAACTATTAAACAGTTATAATAACATTTTTGTATAAAAACTAAAACTTTCTATATTGTATGTTCAATTGTTCACTATAGGAAGACTAGACTAATAATGTGATAATGGTTGAAACAAAACTCTATTTTTAAAAGTTACAGGTGAGCTGGTCTCTATCTGCACCCAGGAGGTAAGGCTGTTCCACAGCCCCCTGTACACAAAATCCTGCCAGAAGTGCTCTAACTCCTAAGCTCAGAGGTGAGATCACCACTAACTCTCCAATAGTTTTCCAAAGCAGGAATATCCAGGAGAACACAAGGCACAGGAACAATGGAGCAGCTATGACAGTCACCATCGTCATTGGGAGTTAAGGTTGTTCCACAGCCATCCACATACAAATTCTGTCAAGGAGAAAAGCTGGTCTTGAAAGGAGTGTTGACACAGGCTTACAGGCCCACAGGAGGGACAAGCTCCAGTAAAAGAAAATAAGACCAACTAATACCAGAGATAAACAGATGGCAAGAAGAAAGAATTGCCAACAGACACCGAGGCTAATTGGCATCATCAGAATAGAGTTCTCTCACCACAGCAAGTCCTAGATACCTCAACACACCAGAAAAGCAAGGTTCATATTTAAAATACAATCTCATAATGCTGATAGAGGACTTCAAGGACATAACTCCCTTTAAGAAATAGAGGAGAACACAGGTAAACAGGTGGAAAGACAAAAACCCTTAAAGAATTACAAGAAAACAAAGCCAAACAGGTAAAGAAAGTGAGGAAAAGCATCCAGGATCTAAAAATGTAAATAGAAACAATAAAGAAGTCACAAATGGAGACAACCCTGGATTCAGAAAACCTAGGAAAGAGATCAAAAGTCATAGATGCAAGTATCACCCCACCAGAATATAGAAGAAGAGAGAATCTCAGGTACAGAAGTTACGATAGAAAACATTGACACAACAGTCAAAGAAAATGCAAAACGCAAAAATCCTCTAACTCAAAACATCCAGGAATTCCAAGACACACTGAGAAGATCAAACCTATAGAAGAGAGCAAAGATTCATAATTTAAAGGGCCATTAAATATCTTCAACAAAATTATAGAAGAAAACCTCCCTAACCTAAAGAGATACCCATGAACATACAAGAAGCCTACAGAATTCCAAATAGATTGTACCAGAAAAGAAATTTCTCCTGTCACATAATAATCAAAACACCAAATGCACTAAACAAAGAAAGAATATTAAAAACAGCAAGGAAAAATGGTCAAGTAACATATAAAGGCCTACCTATCAGAATTACACCAGACTTCTCAACAGGGACTATGAAAGCCAGAAGATCCTAGGCATATATCATACAGACACTAAAAGAACACAAAGGCAAGTCCAAGCTACTATACCCAGCAAAACTCTCAATTACCATAGATGGAGAAAAGAGAACACAAATGCAAGCCTAGGCTACTATACCTAGCAAAACTCTCAATTACCATAGATGGAGAAACTAAGATATCACATGAAAAAAATAAATGTACACATTAAATCAAGCCTTCCAAATAATAATAAATGGAAAACTCCAAGACAAGAAGGGAAATTACACCAAAGAAAAAGGAAAATAATCTTCTCTTACCAAACCAAAATGAAGATAGCCACATAAACATAATTCCACCCCAACAACAAAAATAACAGGAAATAAAAATCACTTTTCTTTAATATCTCTTAATATCAGTGGACTCAATTCCTGAATAAAAAGACAAAGGCTAACAAACTGGATATGTAACCAGGACCCAACATTTTGGTGCATATAGGAAATGGACCTCAGTGACAAAGACAGACACTACCTCAGAGGAAACGGCTGGAAAACAATTTTTCCAAGCAAATGTTCCCAAGAAAATAAGCAGGAATAGCCATTCTAAAATCAAATAAAATCGACTTTCAACCTAAAGTTATCAAAAAAGATAAGGAAGGACATTCAACACTCATCAAATAAAATATCTACCTAGAAGAACACTCAATTCTGAACATCTATGCCCCAAATGCAAAGGCACCCAAATTCATAAAAGAAACTTTCTGCGTAGGTGAGCACACTGACTTCAGAGGGTGAGCTAGCAGACTGAAGAAGCCACACAGCTTCTGAGACAGGCAGAAGCAACACAGCTTCTGGGACAGATGCCATTTCGGGCTCCAGACATCTGTGCACCTTCACCGTCAGAGAAGAAGTGGCCTCCTGGGAGGGCTCTGACTGCCAGAGCAGGTGAGGGAACCATCTTGTGTCCTGAGACCATCAGAGACCAGTCTGTGCAGGTGAGTGCACAAACTGCAGAAGCAATACATCTTCTGGGACAAGCCCTGTTTCTGGCCTTCATCTTCAGCCAGGAGGCAGGCCTGAACCCCAGACCTCTGTGCACCTTCCCTACAAGAGGAGAGCTTGCCTGCAGAGAGTAGTCTGACCACTGAGTCTCATGAAAGAGCTGGACTCCCAGGACTGCTGACAGAGGCTAACAGTATCACAGGAGGAACAAATTCCAGCCAGAGACAATTATAACAACTAACTCCGGAGATTACCAGATGATGAACGGCAAACATAAGAATCTTACTAACAGAAACCAAGACCACTCACTATCATCAGGAACCAGCACTCCCACCTCAGCCAATTCTGGATACCCCAACACACCTGAAAGGCAAGGCAAGATTCTGATTTAAAATCATATCTCATGATCTCATGATGCTGGTTGAGGACATTAAGAAGGACATTAATAACTCACTTAAAGAAATACAGGAGAACACTGCTAAACAGGTATAAACCCTTAAAGAGGAAACACAAAAATCCCTTAAGGTATTACAGGAAAACACAACCAAAGAGGTGATGGAATTGAACAAAACTATCCAAAACCTAAAAAGGGAAGTAGAAACAATAAAGAAAATCCAAAAGGAGACAACTCTGGAGATAGAAAACCTAGGAAAGAAATCAGGAACCATTGATGCAAGCATCAGCAACAGAATACAAGAGATGGAAGAGAGAAACTCAGGTGCAGAAGATTCCATAAAGAACATGGGCACATCAAAGAAAATGCAAAATGCAAAAAGATCCTACCTCAAAACATCCTTGAAATCCAGGAAAAAATGAGTAGACCAAACCTATGTATAATAAGAGTAGATGAGAAGGAAGATTTTTTTTTTTTTTTTTTTGGTTTTTCGAGACAGGGTTTCTCTGTGTAGCCCTGGCTGTCCTGGCACTCACTTTGTAGACCAGGCTGGCCTCGAACTCAGAAATCCACTTGCCTCCGCCTCCCGAGTGCTGGGATTAAAGGCGTGCGCCACCACACCCGGCGAGAAGGAAGATTTTTCAACTTAAAGTGCCAACAAATATCTTCAACAAAATTATAGAAGAAAACTTCCAATACCTAAAGAAAGAGATGCCCATTAACATACAAGAAGCCTGCAGAACTCCGAATAGTTTGGACCAGAAATGAAATTCCTCCTGACACATAATAACCATAACAACAAATGCACTAAATAAAGATAGAATATTGAAAGCAGTAAGGGAAAAAGGTCAAGTAACATATAACAGCAGGCCTATTAGCATTACTCCAGACTTCTCACCAGAGACTATGAAAATCAGAAGATCCAGGACAGATGTTTTACAGACTCTAAGAGAACACATAAAATTAACTCAAACAAAGGAATGGCCTTTCTCTACACAGAGGATAAACAGGCTGAGAAACAAATTAGGAAAAAATCATCCTTCACAATAGTCTCAAATAATACAAAATACCTTGGTATGATTCTAACTAAAGTACTGAAAGATCTGTATGATAAGAACTTCAAGTCTCTGAAGAAAGAAATTGAAGATCTCAGAAGATGGAAAGAACTCCCATGCTCATGAATGGGCAGGATTAATATAGTCAAAATGGCTATCCTGCCAAAAGCAATCTACAGATTCAATGCAATCTCCATCAAAATTCCAACCCAATTCTTCACTGAGTTAGAAAGGACAATTTTCAAATTCGTCAGGAATAGTAAAAATCCCAGAATAGCAAAATCTAGTCTCAAAAATAAAAGAACATCTGGGGGAATCACCATGCCTGACCTCAAGCTGTACTACAGAGCAAAATTATGATACAAACTGTATGGTACTGGTACAATGACAAACAGGTAGATCAATGGAATAGAAGTGAAGACCCAGAAATGTATCCACATACATATGTTCACTTGATCTTTGACAAGGGAGCTAAAACCATCCAGTGGAAAAAAAAAGACAGCATTTTAAACAAATGGTACTGGCACAACTGGCAGTTATCATGTAGAAGAATGTGAATTGATCCATTCTTATCTCCTTGTACAAAGCTAATGTCTAAGTGGATCAAAGAACTTCACATAAAACCAGAGACACTGAAATTTATAGAGGAGAAAGCAGGGAAAAGCCTTGAAGATATGGGCACAGGGGAAAAATTCCTAAACAGAGTAGCAATGGCTTGTGCTGTAAGATCAAGTGTTGACAAATGGAACCTCATAAAATTGCTTTGCTTCTGTAAGGCAAAAAGCACTGTCAATAAGACGAAAAGGTCACCAACAGATTGAGAAAAGATATTTACCAATCCCAAATCTGATAGGGAACTAATATCCAATATATACGAAGAGCTCAAGAAGCTGGATTCCAGAAATTCAAATAACCCCATTAAAAAATGGGATACAAAGACCAGTAGTTTTAAAATTTCTAAACATTTACTTTGCTCACTAATAAAACATTTAAAAAAGTCTAATTATATGCCCTTTTAACCTATCTGGAAAGAAAATACACATTCCTGTTTTCATGTTACAGCAGCTGACTAGACCAAAGATAGATGACATTTTTTTAAATAGATGAGTGATCTACATCTCCATTAAGACACTGGAAAAGATATTTTATTTTTAAAAGGTATTTAGTTTTGCTTGATTGTAGGGTTTACTCATCCAGATATCCTGTTTGTTTGGTAGTATATCTCCTGTAAGGAAGGAAATGTGCTGAATGAATGGCTTAGATATGGATGACAAAGGGGAAGTAGGCTGGAGGAGAAGAACCTACAGATGACAATGAATGTAAATTAACTTTAAGGGTAAGCATTGTGCTGGTTGTATCCAGATCTTAAGATGATCTGGCTAGGACCTGTAACTAGATGGAGACCACTATAGTAACTTTTTGAACAGATTGTTAATGTCATTCTGAATTGTGAAGCAGCTTCTGGTTCCTCTGTAGCCTTAAGGATTAATTTAGAGGTCCTCAAGGAATTAAACTTAGGGAATTTGGGACATTTAGACTGCACAGACAGTATACTGGAAAAGGTGGAATGGTTTTGTTTATGAGGGTGTCTGAAAATTAAAATCAAGCTGGATATCATGGTAAAGTTGGACAGTATTGGTCCTTCACGTTTTGGCCATATTGTATAGTGGAGCTTTTACCAAAGAAGTAGGAGAAGCAGAAGGGTATACAAAAATGAGCTGTATGTAAAATATTTAACTTAAAGCAGATGAGAAAAGGTGTTATGTTGTAGGCTTCTATTGGTGCAGAGGGATTTTTGATTCAATGCGCAACTAAAGCCTAAAGTCCTCAGTTTCACATTAATAGAAGTATCTCTAGAAATGAGGCTGACTCACACTTAAGAACATTTTAGTTGCGTTTTACAGTTCCCAAAGCTCCACTGTAAATTTAATTCTTAGTGTTTAAAATGATTACATTTTAAGGTACATAAATATGGTTATACAAATATCAATGCTATAGTAACATCCTAAAACAAAATAAGCACAAAGGTATAAATGCCTAAACTGGAGGAAACTTGAAACCCTCATGTTGATTCTTAAATGTAGTGTTCTAACTTGTGACAGACAGATTGGTACACAGCTAAGTTTTTGTGTCTTAAAATAATTGGGGGCATAGTTAATATTTTATACAAGTGATTGCTGTTACTGAATGTTGCAGGTGAGATGGGTTATTTTTAGCTTATTTGAGATGTCTGAAAAGGTGGGAGGGGGGAAGACACATTTGAAAATTGAAAAACCCTAAATCTTTTGGAAAGATTTAGGGTTTTTCAATTGGAAATCTTATCTTTCAATTGGAAAGATTATAATTTTCACTTACATTTCTTTAAGAATTTAAGAGATTTATAATTGATGTAGTTAAGTCAAACCATAACCATTGGTGATTATGAAGCAAAACTTAGAGCCTGCAGAAAAGTTATAATGGAAAGATTAAAAAAAATCTAAAGATTTTGATTTAATTGCATCAATTTCTGTATTTGTGTGAATTTATAATCAGGTAGTAAGTTTTGAATGAGATAAATCTTGTCTAATATAAGTAAATGAGTCTTTAGACTGTGATCCCCTCTCCCAGATAAAAAAGTGCAGTACTTGGAAAATGTTCTTTATGGTTGTAGAGTTGCTGAAGCACTAACATGCAGAAAATAAACAGATTACACAGTGCAAAAAAAAATGGGGTACAGAGCTAAACAAAGAATTCTCAACTGAGGAATACCGAATGGCTGAGAAGCACCTGAAAAAAAAAGTTCAACATCCTTAATCATTAGGGATATGCAACCTTGAGATTCCACCTCACACCAGTCAGAATGGCTAAGATCAAAAATTCAGGTGACAGCAGATGCTGGCGAGGATATAGAGAAAGATGACCGCTCCTCCATTCCTGGTTGAACTGCAAACTTGTACAACGACTCTGGAAGTCAGTCTGGCAGTTCCTCAGAAAATTGGACATTGTTATACCGGAAGATCCAGCAATACTTTTCCTGGGCATATACCCAGAAGATGTTCAAACTGGTAAGAAGGACACATGCTCCACTATGTTCATAGCAGCCTTATTTTTAATAGCCAGAAGCTGGAAAGAACCCAGATGTCCCTCAACAGAGGAATGGATACTGAAAATGTGGTACATTTACACAATGGAGTACTACTCTGCTATTAAAATCAATCAATTTTTGAAATTCTTGGGCAAATGGATGTATTTGGAGGATATCATCCTAAGTGAGGTAACCCAATCACAAAAGAAGTCACTTGATGTGCACTCACTAATAAGTGGCTATTAACCCAGAAACTTAGAATACCCATGATACAATTTGCAAAACAGAAGAAAATCAAGAAGAAGGAAGACCAACCTGTGGATACTTCATTCCTCCTTATAGTAGGGAACAAAATTCCCATGGAAGGAATTACAGAGACAAATTTTTGAGCTAAGTCAAAACGATGGATCATCCAGAGACTGCCCCACCCTGAGATCCATCCCATGATCAGCCACCATACGCAGACACCATTGCATATGCCAGCAAGATTTTACTGAAGGAACCCTGATATAGCTGCCTCCTGTGAGGCTATGCCAGTGCCTGGCAAATACAGAAGTAGATATTCACAGTTATCTATTGGATGGAATTCATTGCCCCCAATGGCGCTGCTAGAGAAAGTACCCAAGGAGCTGAAGGGGTCTGCAACCCTATAGGTAGAACAACAATTTGAACTAACCAGTATCCCCCCCACCCCCAGAGCTTGTGTCTCTAGCTGCATATGTAGCAGAAGATGGCCTAGTCAGCCATCATTGTGAAGGGAGGCCCCTAGGTCTAACAAACATTATATGTCCCAGTACTGGGGAACACCAGCACCAAGAAGTGGGAGTGGGTGTGTAGGAGAGAAGGGTGGGGGCGGGTGTATAGGGAACTTTCCAGATAGCATTTGAAATGTAAATAAAGAAAATATCTATTAAAAAAAAAGAAAAGAAGCTTTACCTAAGCTCAACTAAGCTCAAAGCACACATTGCACCTCACACAAGAATAGTGAGAGACTTCAACATCCCAATCTTATCAATGGACATTTCCTGGAAAGATAAACTAAATATAGACACAGTGAAATTAACACTTTATGGACCAAATGGATTTATCACACATATATAGAACATTTCATCCTAAAAGAAAAGTATATACCTTCTTCTCAGCACCTCATTGTACCTTCTCCAAAATTGATCATATAATCAGTCACAAAAAGAAACTGGAGAGAACATACACTAGCAACTTGACAGCACAGCTGAAAGCTCTAGAACAAAAAGAAGCAAATACACTAAAGAGGAGTAGACTGCAGCATAATTAATCAAACTCAGGGCAGAAATCAACCAAGCAGAAACAAAAGAACTATACAAAGAATCAACCAAAGAGGAGCTTGTTCTTTGAGAAATCAACAAAGTAGATAGACCCTTAGCAAGACTAACCAGAAAGCACAGAGACAGTGCCCAAATTAACAAAATCAGGAATGAAAAGGAAGAGATAACAGAAAATGAGGAAATACAAAAAAACCATCAGATCACACTGCAAAATCCTATACTCAACAAAACTGGAAAACCTGGATGAAATGAGCAATTTTCTAGAAATATACCATGTACCAAAGTTAAATCAGCATCAGATAGACCATCTAAACAGCCACACAACCCCTACACCCTACAGAAATAGCAGGAATTAATAGTCTAACAACCAAAAAAAAAAAAAAAAAAAAAGCCCAGGGCCAGAAGATTTTGTTCACAGTTCTATCAGGCCTTCAAAGAAGACATAACACCAATAACCTTTAAACTATTCCACAGAATAGAAACAGAACAAATGCTACCCAATTTGTTCTACGAAGCCACAATTGCACTGATACCTAAACCAGACAAAGACCCAACAAAGAAAGAGAACTTCAGACCAATTTCCTTTATGAATATTGATACTAAAATACTTAATAAATTTCTTGCAAACCAAATCCAAGGACACATATAAATGATCATCCATCATGATCAAGTAGACTTCACCCCAGGGATGGCTAAATGGTCCAATATATATATATATATATGGTCCAAAATTCCACCAGAGAACTCCTAAACCTGATTAAACAACTTAAGCAAAGTAGTTGGATATAAAATTAACTCAAACAAATCAGGAGTCTTCATCTACTCAAAGGATAAACAGGCTGAGGAAGACATTAGGGAAACAACACATTCACAATAGTCACAAATAAGGTAATATATCTTGGTGTGACTCTAACCAAGCAAGTGAATGGTCTGTATGACAAGAACTTCAAGTCTCTCACGAAAGATGTCAAAGAAGATCTCAGAAGATGGAAATATCTCTCATGCTGGTGGATTAGCAGGATCAATATAGTAAAAATGTCCATCTTGCCAAAAGTAATCTACAAATTCAATGCAATCCCCATCAAAATTTCAACCCAGTTCTTAATAGAGTTAGAAAGAACAATTCTCAAATTCACTTGGAATAACAAAGAACCCAGGATAGTGAAAACTATTCTCAACAATAAAAGAACTTCTGAGGGAATCAACATCACTGACATCAAGCTGTATTACAGAGAAGTAGTGATAAAAAAAAAAAAGCATGGTATTGGTACAGAGACAGGCAGGTAGATCTATTGAAGACAATTGAAGACCCAGAAATGAACCCACACACCTATGGTCACTTGACAAAGGAGATTAAATCATCCAGGGGAAAAAAGACAGCATTTTCAACAAATGGTGCTGGTTCAACTGGTGACCAGCATGTAGAAGACATCAAATTGATCCATTCTTATTTCCTTAAATCTCAAGTCCAAGTAGATCAAGAACCTCCAAATAAAACCATATATACTGAAACTAATAGAAAAGAAAGTAGGAAAGAGCATAGAGCTTATGGGAAGAGGGTTAATTTTCCTGAACAGAGCACTAATGGTTTATTCTCTAAGATCAAGAATTGACAAATGGGACCTCATAAAATTGCAAAGCTTCTGTAAGGCAAAAGACATTGTCAGAAGAACATTCCTGCAACCAACAGATTAAAAAAAGATCTTTACCAATCCTACATCCCATAGAGGGCTAATGATCAATATATGTAAAGAATTCAAGAAGTTAGACTCCAGAGAACCAAATAACCCTATTTTAAAATGGAGCACAATGCTAAACAAAGAATTCACAACTAAGAAATACCTAATGGCTGAGAAGCACCTAAAGATTTGTTCAATATCTTTAGTCATCAGGGAAATGCAAATCAAAACAATCCTGATATTCCACCTCACACCAATCAGAATGGCTAAGATCAAAAATTCAGGTGACAACAGATGCTGGCGAGGATTTGGAGAAAGAGGAACACTCCTCCATTCTTGGTGAGATTGCAAGGTGATACAACCTCTCTGGCAATCAGTCCTGCAGTTCCTCAGAAAACTGGACATAGTACTACCTGAGAAAACATCTATAACACTCCTGGGCATATACCCAGAAGGTGTTCCAACATGTAATAAGGACACATGCTCCACTATGTTTATAGCAGCCATATATATAATAGCTAGAATATGGAAATAGCTCAGATGTCCTTCAACAGAGGAATGGATACATAAAATGTGGTACATTTGCACAATGGAGTGAGTACTACACAGCTATTAAAATGGATGGATGGAACTAGAAAATATCCTGAGTGAGATATCTTGGTCACAAAAGAACATGCATGGTATGTACTCCCTTTTAACTAGATATTAGGCCAAATGTTCAGATTACCCAAGATAAAATTCACAGACCACATGAAGCTCAAGAAAAAGGAACACCAAAGTGTGGTTGCTTTGGTTCTTCTTAGAAGGGGGAACAAAATATACATAGGAGGAGATACAGAGAAAAAGTGTGCAGCAGAGACTGAAGGAAAGGCCATATAGAGACTTCCCCACCTGGGGATCCATCCCATATACAGTTACCAAACCCAGACACTATTGTGGGTACCAATAAATTCTTACTGATAGGAACCTGATATAGCTGCCTCCTGAGAGTATCTGCAAGTGCCTGACAAATACAGAGTTGGATGCTCACAGCCAACCATTGGACTATGCACTGGGTCCACAATGGAGGAGCTAGAGAAAGGACCAAAGAGCTGAAGGGGTTTGCATCTCCATAGGAAGAACAACAATATAACAAAACAGTAGCCCCAGTGATCCCAGAGACTAAACAACTAACCAAAGAGTACACATGGATGGACCCATGGCTCTAGCCACATATGTAGCAGAGGATGGCCTTATGGGATATCAATGAGAGGAGAGACCATTGGTCCTATGAAGGCTGGATGCCCCAGTGTAGGGGAATGTCAGGACAGGGAAGCAGGAGTGGATAGGTTAGTCAACAGGGGGAGGGAGGATGGGATAAGGGGATTTTTAGAGGGAAAATTAGGAAAGGGGATAAAATTTAAAAAGTAAATAAAGAAAATATCTAGTAATAATTCAAAAAAGTTACATGTGAAAGTACTACAATAATGAAGTCATATGATAAAATGATTTGATAAATAAATCTAACATCTTTGAAATATTTCATAAGAAACTATTATAATTTTGAGTTAGGATCTTTTTGCATTTTGTATTTTCTTTGATTGTTGTGCCAATGTTCTCTATGGAATCATCTGCACCTGAGATTCTCTCTTCCATCTCTTGTATTCTGTTGCTGATGCTCACATCTATGGTTCCAGATTTCTTTCCTAGGGTTTCTATCTCCAGCATTGCCTCACTTTGGGTTTTCTTTATTGTGTATACTTCCCTTTTTAGGTCTAGTATGGTTTTGTTCATTTCCATCACCTGTTTGGATGTGTTTTCCTGTTTTTCTATAAGGACTTACAACTCTTTAGCAGTGTTCTCCTGTATTTCTTTAAGTGAGTTATTAAAGACCTTCTTGATGTCTTCTACCATCATCATGAGATATGCCTTTAAATCCGGGTCTAGGTTTTTGGGTGTGTTGGGATGTCCTGGACTGGCTGAGGTGGGAGTACTGGGTTCTGATGATGGTGAATGGTCTTGGTTTTTGTTAGTAAGATTCTTACGTCTGCCTTTTGACATCTGGTAAACTCTGGAGTCAGTTGTTATAGTTGTCTCTGGTTAGAGATTGTTCCTCTCATGATTCTGTTATTCTCTACCAGCAGACCTGGGAGACTAGCTCTCTCCTGAGTTTCAGTGGTCAGAGCACTCTCTTCAGGCAGCTCTCCTCTTTCAGGGAAGGTGCACAGATATCTGGTGTTCAGACTTGCCTCCTGGCAGAAGATGAAGGCCCGAAACAAGACCTGTCCGAGACTGTTAGCTTCTGTAGTCCATACTCTCACTTGCGCAGACTAGTCTCGGTGGAGTCCAAGAGCAAAGATTTCTCCCACAGATGCTCAGACAAAGTCCTCCTGGGCCGGATAGACACCTATCCTCTGGCAGGGAAGGTGCCTGGATGTCTGGAGCCTGAAAAGGGGGCTGCCCCAGAAGCTCTGTGGCTCCTGCCTGTCCCAGAAGCTGTTAGCTTCTGTAATCCACACTCTCACCTGTGCAGACTAGTCTCGGTGGAGTCCAGGATCAAAGACGTCTCCCACAGATGCTCAGGCAAAGCCCTCCCATGCCTAGCAGACACCTATCGTCTGGCTGGGAAGGTGCCCGGATGTCTGTGCAGTAGAAAGAGAGGCCCATTGGTCGTGAAAACTTTATCTGCCTCAGTTCAGGGGAACGCCAGGGCCAAGAAGTGGGAGTGGGTGGGTGGGGAAGTGGGTGGGGGAGCAGGTGGGGGACTTTTGGGATATAATTGGAAATGTAAATGAAATAAATACCTAATTTAAAAAAATAGGACTCCGCCGAACTTAGGAACTTAGTCAGCACAGGTGAGAGTGTGCACCACAGAAGCAGACAGCTTCTAGGACAGGCGGGAGCCACAGAGCCGCTGAGGCAGCACCCTTTTCAGGCCACAGAGAGGCGGCCAACCTCCCAGCCAGAGGACAGGTGTCTGCCTGGCTCAGAAGCCCTCTGCCTCAGGAGCAGCGAGCTCCAACTTGGTTCCGGGACTCAGCCGAACTTAGGAACTTAGTCTGCACAGGTGAGAGTATGCACCACAAAAGCAGACAGCTTCTGTAACCTGCCAAAGCAACACAGCTTCTGGGAAAGGTCCTGTTTTGGGCCTTCTTCTTCGGCCAGGAAGAGGTCCAAATGCAAGATATCTATGCACCTTCCCTGTAAGAGGAAAGATTGCCAGCAGAGAGTGCTCTGTCCACTGAAACTCAGAGGAGAAAGCCTGTCTCCCAGGTCTGCTGATAGACGGTAACAGAATCACCAGAAAAACAATCTCTAAACAGAGTCAACTATAACAACTAACTCCAGAGATTACCAGATGGCGAAAGGTAAACATAAGAATCTTACTAACAGGAACCAAGACCACTCACCATCATCAGAACCCAGACTCCCACTTCACCCAGTCGAGGGCACCCCAACACACCCTAAAAGCTAGACACGGATTTTAAAGATATCTCATGATGATGGTAGAGGACATCAAGAAGGAGATTAATAACTCACTTAAAGAAATACAAGAGAACACTGCTAAAGAGTTACAAGTCCTTAAAGAAAAACAGGAAAACACAACCAAACAGGTAGAAGTCTTTAAAGAAAAACAGGAAAACACATCCAAACAGGTGATGGAAATGAACAAAACCATACTAGACCTAAAAAGGGAAGTAGACACAATAAAGAAAACCCAAAGTGAGGCAACGCTGGAGATAAAAACCCTAGGAAAGAAATCTGGAACCATAGATGTGAGCATCAGCAGCTGAATACAAGAGATGGAAGAGAGAATCTCAGGTGCAGAAGATTCCATAGAGAACATCGGCACAACAATCAAAGGAAATGGAAAATGCAAAAGATCCTGACTCAAAACATCCAGGAAATCCAGGACACAATGAGAAGACCAAACCTATGGATAATAGGAGTGGATGAGAATGAAGATTTTAAACTTAAAGGACCAGCAAATATCTTCAACAAAATTATAGAAGAAAACTTCCCAAATCTAAAGAAAGAGATGCCCATGAACATACAAGAAGCCTACAGAACTCCAAATAGACTGGACCAGAAAAGAAATTCCTCCTGACACATAATAATCAGGAAAACAAATGCACTAAATAAAGATAGAATACTAAAAGCAGTAAGGGAAAAAGGTCAAGTAACATATAAAGGCAAGCCAATCAGAATTACACCAGATTTTTCACCAGAGACTATGAAAGCCAGAAGAGCCTGGACAGATGTTATACAGACACTAAGAGAACACAAATTCCAGCCAAGGCTACTATGCCCAGCCAAACTCTCAATTACCATAGATGGAGAATCCAAAGTATTCCACGACAAAAACAAATTCACACATTACCTTTCCACGAATCCAGCCCTTCAAAGGATAATAACAAAAAAAAAAAAAAAAAAAAAATACAAGGACGGGAACCACTCCCTAGAAAAAACAAGAAGGCAATCCCTCAACAAACCTAAAAAAAGAGAGCCACAAGAACAGAATGCCAACTTTAACAACAAAAATAAAATGAACCAACAATTACTTTTCCTTAATATCTCTTAATATCAATGGACTCAACCCCCCAATAATAAGACATAGACTAACAAACTGGATACACAAAAAAGACCCAACATTTTGCTGCTTACAGAAAACTCATCTCAGAGAAAAAGATAGACACTACCTCAGAATGAAAGGCTGGAAAACAATTTCCCAAGCAAATGGTATGAAGAAACAAGCCGGAGTAGCCATTCTAATATCTGATAAGATTGACTTCCAACCCAAAGTCATCAAAAAAGACAAGGAGGGGCACTTCATTCTCATCAAAGGTAAAATCTTCCAAGAGGAACTATCAATTCTCAATATCTCTGCTCCAAATACAAGGGCAGCCACATTCATTAAAGAAACTTTAGTAAAGCTCAAAGCACACATTGCACCTCACACAATAATAGTGGGAAACTTCAACACACCAATGGACAGATCATGGAAACAAACAAAAAAAAACAGGGACACAGTGAAACTAACAGAAGTTATGAAACAAATGAATCTGACAGATATCTACAGAACATTTTATCCTAAATCAAAATTATGTACCTTCTTCTCCGCACCTCATGGTACGTTCTCCAAAATTGACCACATAATAGGTCACAAAACAGGCCTCAACAGATAAAAAATATTGAAATTGTCCCATGCATCCTATCATATCACCATGGACTAAGCTGATCTTCAATAACAACATAAATAATAGAAAGCCGACATTCACATGGAAACTGAAAAACGCTCTTCTCAATGATACCTGGGGCAAGGAAGGAATAAAGAAAGAAATTAAAAACTTCTTAGAGTTCAATGAAAATGAAGCCACAACATACCCAAACTTATGAGATGCAATGAAAGCATTTCTAAGAGGAAAACTCATAGCTCTAAGTGCCTCCCAAAGGAAACTAGAGAGAGCACACATTAGCTACTTGACAACACACCTAAAAGCTCTAGAACAAAAGGAAGCAAATTCACCCAAGAGGAGTAGACAGCAGGAAATAATCAAACTCAGGGGCAAAATCAACCAAGTGGAAACAAGAAGAACTATTCAAAGAATCAAGCAATCAAGGAGCTAGTTCTTTGAGAAAATCATCAAGATAGACAATCCCTTAGCCAGACTCACTAGAAGGCACAGGGAAAGCATTCTAATTAACAAAATCAGAAATGAAAAGGGAGACATAACAACAGATCCTGAAAAAAATCCAAAACACAATCAGATCCTTCTACAAAAGGCTATACTCAACAAAACTGGAGAACCTGGATGAAATGGACAAGTTTCTAGACAGATATCAAGTACCAAAGTTGAATCAAGATCACGTTAATGATCTAAACAGCCCTATATCCCCCAAAGAAATAGAAGCAGTCATTAATAGTCTCCCAACCAAAAAAAGCCCAGGACCAGATGGGTTTAGTGCAGAGTCCTACCAGACCTTCAAAGAAGATCTAATCCCAGTTCTTCACAAACTATTCCACAAAATAGAAACAGAAGGTACTCGACCCAACTCATTCTATGAAGCCACAATTACTCTGATACCTAAACCACAAAAAGACCCCACAAAGATAGAGAACTTCAGACCAATATCCCTTATGAATATTGATGCAAAAAACCTCAATAAAGTTCTTGCTAACTGAATCCAAGAACACATCAAAACAATCATCCACCCTGACCAAGTAGGTTTCATCCTAGGGATGCAGGGATGTTTTAATATATGGAAATCCATTAACATAAACCAGTATATAAACAAACTCAAAGACAAAAACCATATGATCATCCCGTAAGATGCTGAGAAAGCCTTTGACAAAATCCAAAACCCATTCATGATAAAAGTCTTGGAAAGATCAGGAATTCAAGGCCCATACCTAAACATAATAAAAGCAATCTACAGAAAACCAGTAGCCAGCATCAAAGTAAATGGTGAGAAGCTTGAAGCAATCCCACTAATATCAGCGACTAGACAAGGATGTCCACTCTCTCCCTACCTATTCAACATTGTACTTGAAGTCCTAGCCAGAGCAATTAGACAACAAAAGGAGATCAAGGGGATACAAATTGGAAAGTAAGAAGTCAATATATCACTTTTTGCAGATGATATGATAGTATATATCAGTGACCCTAAAAATTCCACCAGAGAACTCCTAAGCCTGATAAACAGCTTCAGTGAAGTAGCTGGATATAAAATTAACTCAAACAAGTCAATGGCCTTTTTCTACACAAAGGACAAACAGGCTTAGAAAGAAATTAGGGAAACAACACCCATCTCAATAGTCACAAACAATATAAAATACCTAGGCGTGACTCTAACTAAGGAAGTGAAAGATCTGTATGAAAAGAACTTCATGTCTCTGAAGAAAGAAATTAAAGAATATCTCAGAAGATAGAAAGATCTCCCATGCTCATGGATTGGCAGGATCAATATATTAAAAATGGCTATCTTGCCAAAAGCAATCTACAGATTCAACACAATCCCCATCAAAATTCCAACTCAATTCTTCAACGAATTAGAAAGGGCAATTGGCAGTTTCATCTGGAATAACAAAAAACCTAGGATAGCAAAAACTCTTCTCAAGATTAAAAGAACCTCTGGTGGAATCACCATGCCCGACCTAAAGCTGTACTACAGAGCAATTGTGATAAAAACTGCATGGTATTGGTATACTGACGGACAAGTAGACCAATGGAACAAAATTGAAGACCCAGAGAAGAACCCACACACCTATGGTCACTTGATTTTTGACAAGGGAGCTAAAGTCATTCAGTGGAAAAAAAAGACAGCTTTTTCAACAAATGGTGCTAGCACAACTGGCTGTTATCATGTAGAAGATTGTGAATTGATCCATTTCTATCTCCTTGTACTAAGGTCAAATCTAAGTGTATCAAGGAACTCCACATAAAACCAGAGACACTGAAACTTATAGAGGAGAAAGTGGGGAAAAGCCTTGAAGATATGGTTACAGGGTTAAAATTCCTGAATAGAACAGCAATGACTTTTGCTGTAAGATGAGAATCTATAAAAGGGACCTCATAAAATTGCAAAGCTTCTGCAAGGCAAAAGACACCATCAATAAGACAAAAAGACCACCAACAGAATGGGAAAGGATCTTTATCTATCCCAAATCGGATAGGGGACTAATATCCAATATATATAAAGAACTCAAGAAGGTGGACTCCATAAATCAAATAACCCCAATAAAAATGGGGCTCAGAACTGAACAAAGAATTCTCACCTGAGGAATACCGAATGGCAGAGAAGCACCTGAAAAAATGTTCACCATCCTTAATCATCAGGGAAATGCAAATCAAAACAACCCTGAGATTCCACCTCACACCAGTCAGAATGGCTAAGATGAAAAATTCAGGTGACAGCAGATGCTGGGGAGGAAGTGGAGAAAGAGGAACACTCCTCCATTGTTGGTGGGATTGCAAGCTTGTACAACCACTCTGGAAATCAGTCTGGCGATTCCTCAGAAAATTGGACATAGTACGACCAGAGGATCCAGCAATACCTCTCCTGGACATATATCCAGAAGATGTCCCAACAGGAAAGTAGGACACATGCTCAACTATGTTCCTAGCAGCCTTATTTATAATAGCCAGAAGCTGGAAAGTACCCAGATGCCCCTCAATAGAGGAATGGATACAGAAAATATGGTGCATTTACACAATGGAGTACTACTCAGCTATTAAAAAGAATGAATTTATGAAATTCCTGGGCAAATGGATGGACCTGGAGGGCATCATCCTGAGTGAGGTAACCCGATCACAAAGGAACTCTCACAATATCAACTCACTGATAATTGGATATTTGCCGAGAAACTTAGGATACCTAAGATATAAGATATAGTTTGCTAAACGCATTAAACTCAAGAGAACGAACACCAAAGTGTGGACACTTTGCCCCTTCTTAGAATAGGGAACAAAGCACCCATGGAAGGAGTTACAGAAACAAAATTTGGAAGTGTGACGAAAGGATGGACCATCTAGTGATTGCCATATCCAGAGGTCCATCCTATGATCAACTTCCAAACGCTGACACCATTGCATACACTAGCAAGATTTTGTTGAAAGGACCCAGATCTAGCTGTCTCTTGTGAGACTATGCTGGGGCCTAGCAAACACAGTGGTGGATGCTCACAGTCAGCTATTGAATGGATCACAGGGCCCCCAATATAGGAGCTAAAGAAAGCACCCAAGGAGCTAAAGGGATCTGCAACCCTATAGGTGAACATCAATATGAACTAACCAGTACCCCAGAGCTCTTGTCTCTAGCTGCATATGTATCAAAAGATGGCCTATCCAGCCATCACTGGAAAAAGAAGCCCATTGGACATGCAAACTTTATATGCCCCATGACAGTGGAATGCCAGGGCCAAAAAGGGGGAGTGGGTATGTAGGGGAGTGGGGTGGGGAGGGTTTGTTGTACTTTTGAGATAGCATTGGAAATGTAAATGAAGTAAATACCTAATAAAAATATAAAAAAAGAAAAATACATAATAAATATCTGCAAATTGAATCAAAGAACACATCAAAAAATCACCCATCATTATCAAATAGGCTTCAGCCCAGAGATTCATGGATGATTGAAGAAATGAAAATAAGTAAATGAAATCTAATATATAAACAAGCTGAAAAAAAATGATCATCTCATAAGATGTAGAAAAGGCCTTTGGCAAAATTCAACACCCCTTAATAATTAAAATTCTGTTTTTTTTTCTTTTTTCTTTATTAGGTATTTTCTTCATCTACATTTCCAATGCTATCCCAGAGATTAGGTATACAAGGCATACTTAAGCACACTAGAGTCAGGTTACATCAACTTAAATGTAGAAAAACTTAAATGTGGAAAGGTATCAAAGGAGTTTTGTAAACATCAACCAAAGCACATAGGAACTTTTACCTACAATCTCTCCTACCTGTAAAATATTCTAGGGCTATGATGGCACAAATCTTTTGGGAGTAACCAACCAATGTCTGATTTGACTTAAAGGCTACTCCATGAGATGGATACCTGATACTGCTTGAGTAACCAACAATCACAAGCTAGATAGCCCAGAGACATAGGGTATGACAAATATTACTTGTCTAAAAAAATAAAGCAATAAAATGATTCCTTACAACAGTGTGCTATACTTATATATCAGTGCTTTATTCAGACATCATCAGAGAAGCTTCCTTATTCAGTAGATGGGAACAAATTTGGATATCTACAGCCAAACATCATTCTGAGAGAGAAACTTTAGAACACTCTAAAAAGACAGCTCTAAATGAGATGTCTCTTGCAAATCCCTCCCATTAAAGCTCAGTGAACATTGTGGAAGAGGAATCAGAAAGATTAGTGGAAACAGAGTGGACAAAGGACATTGGAAAAGTGAGGTCCTCTAAATGAATTGAGCAAAGGTCATATAAACTCACTGAGCCCAAAGAAGCATGCACAGGGCTTACACAGTTCTACATCAAGTCTTCGGCATATACACTATAGCTTTCAGTTTAGTACTTTTATGGGATTTCTGAATGTATGAATGGATGTGTCACTGATTCCTCATGGGATTACTTACTTCTGCTGTCTTGTCCACCTTTGATGTATGTGTGTGTGTGTGTATTTTGCTCTATCATACTATATTTTATTTTGTTATGTTTTGTTTTCTCTCATAAACCTGTTCAATTAAAATAGGAGACAGAAATGGAGTGCCTCTATATGGGAGAAATGGGGGTGGGGAACTGAGACAAGCAGAGGGAGGGGAAACTTTATTTAGATAAAATTATATGATAAAGAACCTATATTAATAAAAATTTATTAAAAATGATCCTGTTATCATTCTGCATACATTTTTCTGTTTAGTAAATCTCAGAAAGGGTCAGTAACCATTCATTTTTTTATTCAAGACCGATATCACTAAATCAGAATCTGATTCATAGTACTAACTTAATGTACTATGAAACTTTGTATATGCAACAGACTAAGTAAACCATCCCTCTTTTAGAATTGCTAACAAGTGACCTATCACTGAGGTAACTCACACTTCCTTAAACTGTCCTGTACAGTGATAAATCTGCACAGATATATGAACTCTGTCAAACAGAAGAAATTGATCTTCACATCAAAAAAATCATACTAGCTAAGTATATCCAGAGGCAGATTTAGTTTGTCAGATGTTGTATAAAAGTCACATTTGATATTTTTCTTTTGATTAAGAGACCCAATTTGTAAAAAGAAACCCACACATATATTCTATGGAACTACTTCCATGATTCATAGCACATAAATGATTTTGTATATTAATATGTTCAACAATTAATATGAATTCAAAGTAATTTTTGAGTCAAACATTTTGGTTTGCCTGGAGGTCCCCTTTAGTTTCCCTTTATAAAGGATATAAATGTTCTCTAAGTTTGAATATAAATAAGATTTTTTCTTTTCCATACACAAATGCCAACTTTATTATCACATATATATTATATAAGGCATATGAATTTTTGATTAATTGGAAACAAAAGTACTTGGTCTTTAGCTATTTGTCTAGTAGTTTAGTCAGGTTTGTTGAAGACAATTGCCCTTTAATAAATTATATAAGAAACTTTATGTTCTTTTTCATTCTATTAAATTCATGATTACTTAGAAATCAGATTCTGTAGATTAGCTTCAATAAATTTTAACTTTATATATTCATATACTTAACATGAATTTACTTACTACCAGGAGTTCAACACTGAGGACTGTCTTAGTATATACTGTTATGCTCTAATATTATACTGCAATAAGGTATGAACCACAGAATTGTGTCTGTCCTCCCATTCTAAAGGGTAGGAATTTTGAGACTTAGGTGCTATCTTTGGTGAAGGCCTTCTTTATCCATCCTGCTTGGCAGAAGGACAAAGAAAAACCATACATGAAAAAACCCAGAAACCAAATTCACACTCCCCAGTCCTTTCAGAATCAGCATAAATAAATGATTACAGCAGGAAATTCATGACAAAAGTTCCCTTCTAAAGTTGCCAACACATGGACTTTAGGAGAGGAATTAAACCAGGGGTGAGAAATAATAACAAATAAAAGTTTAAGGATCTTAGCTTTAAGGAAATGATGAGGGTGAATCAAACCAAGTGTGTGTGTGTGTGTGTGTGTGTGTGTGTGTGTGTGTGTGTGTGTGTGTATTACATCATGGTACAGCAGATAATGTGTAAAACTGTCATCACAATTTGAAAAACAAAATACTGCTTTAAGCTGAGATGAACAAGGATGTCTCCCTGGAATAAAGGTGACATTTGAGGTGGTGATTTATAATAATGGTAAATGAGAACATTCCAAAGGGTAAGAAGATTCTAGAAAATTTATGAAGTTGTGAATAGTTTTGTTTGGCTGGATCAGAACTTGTAAAGGGAATATCTTTAATTTTTTTACATTTATTTTTATATTTTGTGGGGGGTAGCTCTAGCATGCAAATGTATATCAGAGAAAAATTTGCAGGGGCCTATAATCACTGAATCATCTTGGCATCTCTAAAGGAGAACTCTTGTAGTTTTATATTATTTTTTCCTTTTATTACTTCTTCTTTCATATAATACATCCCTTCTGTAGCCTCCCCTCCAACCTTGTTCCAGTCATTCCTTCAACTCACCCTTTCCCCAGATTTACTCCTCCATTTTCCTTGAGAAAAGAACAGGTGTCCCAGTGATATTTACTGAACACGGCATGACCATGACATGATGAAATTAATCTAGGCACAAATCATCTTGTCAAGGATGCAACCCAGTAAGAGGAAAATGGTTTCAAGAAATGGCCAAGAGTCAGAGATACTCCCTCTCCATTGTTAGGAATCCCACAAATATTCCAAGCTAAACAACCACATTATGTATGCAGGGGACCTATCTCATACCCATTCAGGATCCCTGATTGCTGCTTCAGTGTCTGTGAGCCCTTATGAGCCTTGTTCAATTGATTCTGTGGGCCATGTTTTCATTGTGCCTTAGCTCCTCTAGCTCCTACAATTTTTCTCCCCCTCTTCCATAGGGTTTCCCTGAGCTCTGCCGAAAATTTGGGTGAGTCTCTATATCTGTTCCCATCAGCGGCACAAGGAGGTCTCTGATGACAATTGGGCTAGGCACCAACATATGAGTATTGCAGAATATTATTAGGAATCATTTCATTGAGCTTTTGGCCATCCAGTCAGTGTTGGCTACAGGCTCCCTTTTATGGTACAGGCCTCAAGTTAAACCAGTTATTGCTTGGCCACTCTCACAATCTCTGAGCCACCAAGACCCTAGCACATCTTGCAAGAGGATAGGTGAGTGATAAAGATTTTTTGCTAGGATTGGTATCTTAGTACCACCACTGAGAGACTAGCCTGGTTACAGAAAATGGTTGCTACAGAATCTGTATATTACATTATATGAAGACCTTACTAGGGTCGCCCTCATAGATTCAAGGAAGCTTTCACTGCACTAGGTTTCCACACTGACCTCTAAGTGCCTCCCTATTGCAGTCATCAATCACTGTACCGTCTCATTCTGTCCCTCCATTGATCCTTCCTGTTCACATGCCCACCCACCTCCAGTCTACCCGCAAACTCTATTTTCTTTTCCCAGGGAGATCCCTGTGTCCATGCTAGAGCCCCAGGAGAATACTTCTAAAGCTGAACATGTAAGTGAGACAAAAAGGCAAGAATCAGAAGTATGGGATTTAGAGTGAAATGAATAACATTATTGGTTGTTAAGCATCAAAGTGTCATAGATTACTAATTTGGTAAGAAAATACAGACTAGATTGGAAATAAGATTAAGAGTGAAATGGTATTATGAATGGAATAGAAAACAAAGTAAAAACTGTTGCAGTGACAGGAGTCCAGAAAAAAAAATATTTAAGAGACATTTCAGATACGTAGTCAATATGATTTGAATATTGACAATTTGTTAGGAATAATATGCAGAGAATAATGAATTATTATAACTGACTTTTCAAATGTGACTAGAAATACACTGGTCCTGTTTACTTAAAACAACAAGAAATTCAAAAGACACAAAAACTGAGGAGAGAAAATGATTGGGTCCATTGCTACTGAATCTTTTTTTCTTCTTATTCTATTTGAACATTATTCTTACATTTGAGTGTGTTATCATTCAAAACCAAAAGGTGCTTTAAAATATCACGAAGAAACTATTTTGGCACTCTAACTACCTCCTAAGGAAAGAAAGTTTTGCTCTTAGCATGGTGGTGTTAAAGTGAGGCCTGTTTCAGCCACTTTTCTCATTGCTGACAAAAGACCCAACAGTTATCAGCTTATGAGAGTTAACATTTGCACTCACATCTTTAAGTTGCAGTTTATAATGATATGAAAGCAAATAGGGTAGGAGTGCTAGGTCACTGGTCACATGGTAGCTTCAGTTGGAAGGCAGATACAAGCAACGTTCAGTTTACTAATTCCATTCGTATTCTGGCCACTAGGATTCACTGGATTAGTGCCACACATATTCAGGATATATCACTCCTCTTCAGTAACTTCTACAAACTAGTTCATAGAGACAGCCAGAAGTATATTTCCATAGTAATTCTAAATTCATTCAGGGAATATTAATAATCACATTAATAATCACAAATCAACACTGGACATTCAAACGCATCACTTCAATTCAAAATTCAACACTCCTAGACAGCTAAAATTTCATTTTCATCTCAAAGCATAAAATTAAGTTAGTCTACCAAAGAACATACCCCTAAATGGTAAAAAAAAATTACAAAACCATTCAAAAATTCATAATTCAAAGTCTCCACAGCTATTCAAAGCATTCGTTTAAATTTGAGCCCATATAAAAATCAATAAGATAGTTGTATACTATCAATACACAATTGTACAAATTAAACATTACCATTCTAAAAGCAAGGAATGGGAGCATAACAAGGAAAGAGAATAGTAAAGCAAGATTGAAACAAACCCATCAAGACAAACAATAAAACTAGAAGGGAGGATGTAGAGAAAGAGGAACACTCCTCCATTGCTGATGGGACTGCAAACTGGTACAACCACTCTAGAAATCACTCTGGAGTTTCTGCAGAAAATTGGAAATAGATCTATCTCTTGGACATATGCCCAAAAGATATCCCACCATGCCACAGGGTCATGTGTTCCACTATGTTCATAGATACTCATTTGTGATAGCCAGAAGCTGGAAACAACCCAGATGTCCCCCAACAGAAGAATGGATATAGAATATGTGGTTCACTTACACAATGGAATACTACTCAGCTATTAAGAACAAGGACATTCTGAGGTTTTTCAGGCAAATGGATGGAATTAAAAAAAATATCTTCCTGAGTGAGGTAACTCAGACCGAAAAGGACATGCATGGTATGTACTCAATATTAAGTGGATATTAGACAAAAAAGTACAGAATACCCAAGATATAGTCCACAGAACTCAAAGTGGTCAACAAGCTGAAGTGCCCAAGTGAGGACACCATCAATCCCACTTGGAAGGGAGAAGAAAGCAGTTACAAGTGTGGAGGGAGGAAGGAACCTTGGAGGGAAAATGGAGAGGCAGGGATGGGGGTGAGGAGAGGGGAACCTGAACTGGAATTGGGTGAGGGAAAAGGACTGAAGCCCTGAGGGCCAGCAGAAAGAATGGAAAGAGGCAACCTGGGGAAGTAGAAGGTGCGGGAGGGGATCCTCTAGAATGTATCAGAGACCTGAGAAGTGAGAGACTCTCAGTTCACAAAGGAAGGGACCTTGGATGAAAAGCACAACAGCAGGGAGAGGGAACTTGTAGAGTCCACCTACAGAAAAACAGGGCATTAAGTGGAGGGATGGGGGTGCTATCCTACAGTGAAAACTCTGACACAGAAGTGCTCCCATCTGAAAGAACTGCAAGGACAAAAATGGAGAGGAGACTGAGGATAAGGAGGTCCAGTGACAGATCAAAATTGAGATCCATCTCAGGGGAATGCCCCAAGGCCTGAGACTGGTACTGTGCTATGGTGTGCCTACAAAAAGGGGCCTATCATGACTGCTCTCCAAAAGGCCCAACAAGCAGTTGAAAGAGCTAGATGCAGATATTTACAGCCAACTAATGTACAGAAACTGGTGAACCCTGTGGTTGAATTGGGGAACAGCTGGAAGAAACTGAGGAGGATGGCAACCCTGTAGGAGGACCAGAAGTGTCAACTAACCTGGATCCCCAGAGATCTCTCAGACACTGAGCCACCAACCAACGGGACAGCATAAACCAGCTGATAGGAGGCTCCCAACACATATATAGCAGAGGACTGCTCAGTTCAGTCAGAAAAGATGCATCTAACCCTGAAGGGACTGGAGGTTCCAGAATCTGGAGAGGTCTGGTGTGGATGTGGGACATTCTCAGGAAATTCTGTTGGAGATGGGAGGTTGACGTGTAGGATGTGGAACATTTGGAGCATGGACCCGGAGAGAGGGATCAAGTCTGAACTGTAAAACAAAGTTTAACATAAATATGAAAGCTCACAGGTGTATATAACTCCAGTTCTGTGGGATCTAACACCCTATTTTGCCCTCATGGATCTCTGAATAAATAGGTCATAGACATTCATACATACATGACACCTACACACATAACATAAAATAGAGAATAACATCACTGGAAAGAGAGGCCCATTGGACTTGCAAACTTTATATGCCCCAATATAGGGGAATGCCAGGGCCAAAAGAATGGGAATGGGTGGGTGGGGAAGTAGGGGGCGCTATGGGGTCTTTTGGGATAGCATTGGAAATGTAATTGAGGAAAATATGAAATAAAAAATATTAAAAATTAAAAAAAAATAGAGAATAACTTAGTTTAAGTAGGACAAATTCTGTTGATGTGTCCTCAGAGTATACTGATGTTTTCTTTGTTCTTTTCATTCTCGACAATACCACTCAGCAATGTTCTTTTTCCCTTAAAAGTCCACTCCTTGATGACTTTATGCACACACATATAAGACATATTCTTTTATCATATCAACTTCCTATTGTCTCTCTGTCTTGGTTATTTTTCTTTTGTTGTGAAGAGATACCATGACCCGTGCAAGTTTTAAAGGAATTGGGTGATTATGGTTTCAAAAATTAAAGGATTAATGAGCATAGTTTCAAGCACCATGGCAGCAGGGACACATTACATGACTTATGTACTTGAAGTCCTTCAAAACATACCTGGCATAGGTTACATATCCTCAAAGGGGTCAGAGGTAGGGCTTTGTGAGGTCTCAGCCACTCCTTAGCTGCCATTTGGTAGGGAGAAATTTGTTGACCAAACAAAGCTGAGGGTGTGGTCCACCATTGTTCTGACAGGTAGATAAGGAGGGTGCTCAGAGCTCTGGGGCCAGTTGAAGGAAGAGCACCAGTATGGCACATTTGGTCAAGAGAATGCCTAAGCCTACTGCCTATGAACCAGCAACATCCAAGCAGAAGAAATGTAAAGCTTCCTGTTGTCTTAAGTGCAAGTATTCCATCAAGAACCAATGTGCTTCATGCTGCATATGTTGTCGTCAGGTGAGAGGTCCCAAGCTAAGCTCATTGTTCAGCTTCTGTGGCCATCCCTTCCTCTAAAGACTTTCTCAAGACTGCTATAAATTTCTCATCTACCTCTGCCCCTTTTCATGAATCCCCATCCACATTCTATCTTTCTTCCAAACCAGTGCTCTTGTGACTTTAGTGTGTTGTTACTTCAGATAACGGGAAAGGGAAAGAGACTTTTTCGACTGGCATCAAAAGTGACGGGAACCATCAAACTAAGGATTGTTAAAGATACTTGTCATTATGCTAAAGAATTAACTGCCTACCAGTAAGTGAATGAAACAGCCAACTTGACATCACAAAAGAAGAAGTTCCATCACACCCCCAAAAGCCCTAGTTCCTAATGAATACCTGGCCAGGTCCTAGGCCCTAAGTGGGTCCAAAGACTTAAGAAATATCAGTGAATGGGTCTAGGAGCTGAGCCACTGTCACGATGTCAGGGACAAATTTTACAACATGATAGTCATAAGATGATGACAATAAAATCAATCATGTGTGAAAATACGTATGTGACTCACTCTTTGATGGTGTAGTGGGAATGGTGTGGCGGGGTGACAGAAGGGAAGACTGGGTAGTTGATAAGAAGGAACATTGGTTTCTACAAGGTTGAGAGTGGGGTGAATAATCCCCTGATGGGCAGACACAGTAGGGTCAGAACTGAGCTAACACAAAAGACCCCTGGTGCTTTATTTCAGAGGGTAATAGGGAAAACTCAGGGTCTTCCTATATGTTGCTTGTTAGGGCTGCAGCATGGTTTCAGACTATTACAACGATATGAAATGAGGTGTGGGTAACAGTTCTAACCCCAACTTAGGCAGCACATCAACTTTAGGGCACCTTCCTCCTTGTGGTGCTTCTTGCACTACTTGGACTAAGGCCTTCAGATGGGCCAAAGACTTCACCCCATCAAAAGGCACCAGTGTATATTAACAGAGAGAGTGTTACTGGCTGGAAGCTGCAAGTGCCACACTGATTTAGCCTGCCTTTTCAGAAATTGGGGGAGGAGTAGGACAATGAAGATGGTTCTGCCAACCAGTGCTGGCCACAAAACAGGTAGAAATGTCTACTGCATATTTTAAAACATCTGGGCCTTTCCAGATAGCTTTACTCTGTATTTTCTAACACTTCCTTAATCCATTCATGAAGTATCCTGAAACCTATTTATGGGAGAATTATTTGTAAAAGTAAAGAGGGGCTGATTCCTCACAAGCATGAGGGACCTGAGTTTGATCCCTAGAACTCACATTAAAAAAATACCTCATCATCTGGGCATTGTTGCATATGCTTTAAACTCAGCACTCAAGTGGCAGAGACAGGCAGTTCACTATGAGGCTACATAGTTTGACCCTATATCAAAAAATAAAGTTTAAAAATCTGTGTGTGGTATGCACTGAGGATGTGGAGAAGGAAGGTATCAATGGCACTTGTTGTCCAACTAGCCCACCCTACTTGGTAAGTGCCAGATAAGTGAGAGTCCTTGGTTGTTGTTGTTGTTGTTGTTGTGGTTGTTGTTTTGTGTGTGTGTGTTTTAAGGTGGAGAGCACTTGAGAATCTACAGACAAAATTGTCCTCTGGAACACACACACACACACATATACAGAGCTATCCTTCATGCATCCATCCATCCATCCTCACAAGAACATGTGCATATACACACCCATACACACAGAAAAAATAAAATGCAAACACAAAATGGAGGGGCCCATGGCTCCAGCTGCATATGTAGCAGAGGATGGCCTTTTTGGACATCAGTGAGAGGAGAGTCCCTTGGTCTTGTGAAGGCTCTATGCCCCAGTATAGGATAATTCCAGGACAGGAAAGCAGGAGTGGGTAGGTTGATGAGCAGGGGGCGGGGAGGGGGATAGGGGGTTTCAGAGGGGAAACAAGGCAAGGGGAAAAAATTTGAAATGTAAATAAAGAAAATATCCAATAAAAAAAGAAAAATGTGTACATTTTGTTGCCTTTTGCATATGCACTCACCTATGTAGTCATCACTATGAGAACGAGTACTCCCACAACTCACTATAATTTTCTTAGTTTGGAGTCCCCTTTTTGTGTCTCTGTTGTGAAGTACCAAACTTTGGACACTTCATAAAGCAGACGTTCATGTGGCTCTGAGTTTGGGAGGAAAAGTTTGACATTGGGTAGCTCCATTTTGTTGCCCTCTACTAAGGTTCTTTTCATGTTTTATTTTTATCTATTCTTTGGGAATTTAATATGTATACAATATATTTTAAACATATCCACCCCTATACCTCCTAACTTTTCCTAGACACACCTCTGGTTCCTTCTCTACTTCCTGACCTCTTATTTTTTTCTATTTATACCCCTCAGAGATCAGTACTGCCAATACGTGCATGAGTGTAAGGCCATCCACCAGAGTAGGGGCAAACTACAAGAGAAGAAAACAGACTCTTTATTCTCCTATAACTTTCAACTGCCAATACCTTTCAGCTGCAGATTGGGTTTCAGGATTCCCTGGTCTCTGTATGCTAGAATGCTCACTGGATTGAGCACCTGCCAGTCTTGTATAGGCAACAACAAATGCTGTGAGTTCATGAGTATAGTGGTTTTGTCCCCTCCAGAAGACACTACTGTGTTCTGCTCCTCCCTGATGTCTAGTTCTTACAGTCTTTCTGCCACCTCTTAATCTTCCCTGAGCCTTAAGGGTATGGGAGTGATATAGATGTTCCATTTGGGGCTGAGCATTCCAATGTCACCCATTCTCTGTATTTGTATTAGCTGTGAGTCTTGGTGTTGACTGCTGTGCATTGTAAGAAGCTTCTCTGCTGAGGATTGAAAGCAGCACTAATATATGGATATAAAGTTAAGTATTTTTAATTTTACTTTTGTTACACATGTATATGCACACGTGTGTGCATATTCATTTATGCACGTGCATCCATGAAGGCCTTTGGAGGTAATACTATCCTATTATGAGAGTCCCAGGAATTGAATTTAGGGTAGGCTTGACAGCAAGTGCCTTTATCTATGGACTCATCTTATTTGATTTATATATTTGGAAGGGAGTTTGAAACTTTGTTAATTTAGCACAATAAGAGTAGTAGGGCATAACACTTCCCACTGAGATATGACTTTTCCTGCTATTAGTTCTTGGCCAGGTTTACAGTGCCAGTTATGAGTTCTTTTCTGTGGAATAGCCTTAAATACAATCAGAAAACTACACACAAGGCTACTCGGGGAGAAAAGTCATCCAAAGTCTTGCCCAGCTATGAGTCCTGCAAGTTTCAGTAATCACAAGGTGTCTAAATATGCCCAAATGCCCCAACAATAGCAGGCAAGTTAAAGGCTTTTACAGTTCTATAACACAAGTAATGGCATCGCATGCTGGACATGGGATCAAGATTGTGGATTGGGCGAAATCACAAGTCAAGAGATAACAAGAAACTGGTGATAGGTCAGAATTGCTCTGTTAGAAAGTTCCATTACCAAGACACCATAAGAGGTATGCTTGAACATTGCAGTTCATGAACTCATCACCCCCCTAAGATCCCCATCTTTTGAAGAGCATTTTTAAGCAGATGATATTATGGACTGAATTTAAGAAGTTCAATGAGGGCAAATTACACTCAAGTGTACCCCTGAGTCAATTCCTTAAATAAGGTTTTTGTCTCAGATGGCTCTAGGCTGTTTCAAGCTGTCAATTAAAACTAACTAGAAAAAACATTAAAGTATGCACCTGTCTTAGTCAGGGTTTCTATTCCTGCACAAACATCATGACCAAGAAGCAAGTTGGGGAGGAAAGGGTTTATTCGGCTTACACATCCATACTGATGTTCATCACCAAAGGAAGTCAGGACTGGAACTCAGGCAGGTCAGAAAGGAAGAGCTGATGCAGAGGACATGAAGGGATATTCTTTACTGGATTGCTTACCCTGGCTTGCTCAGCCTGCTCTCTTATAGAACAAAGACTATCAGCCCAGAGATAGTCCCACCCACAAGGGGCATTTCCTCCTTGATCACTAATTGAGAAAATACCTTACAGTTGGATCTCATGGAGGCATTTCCTCAACTGAAGCTCCTTTCTCTGTGATAACTCCAGCTGTGTCAAGTTGATACAAAACTAGCCAGTAAAGCACTTTTTTATGTCTTGTCTTTTGATCCATTTTCTCCACCCTCTCAAAATCATTATTGTGGATGCCAACAAGCGCTTGCTGACAGGACCTGTCTCCAGAGAAGCTCTACCAGTACCTCACATATATATTCACATCCGTTGGACAGAGCACAGGGTCCCCAATGAAGGAGCTAGAGATAGTATGCAGTGAGCTGAAGGGGTTTGCAGCACCCTAGGAGGAACAACAATATGAACTAACCAGTGCCCCTAGGGCTCCCTGGGACTAAACTACCAATCAAAGAAAACACATGGTGAGACTCTTGGCTTTACCTACATATGTAGGAGATGATGGCCTAGTAGGTCATCAATAGGTACCTTGGTCCTGTAAAGGTTCTATGCTCCAGTGTAGGGGAATTCCAGGATAGGAAAGTGGGATGGGTGCATTGGGGAAGAGGGAGGGGATAGGGGTTTTTCAGGGGGAAACCAGAAAAGGGGATAACATTTTAAATGTATATAAAGGAAATATCTAAAAAATAAGAAATAGCAAAAGCAATGTGTGTGTGTGTGTGTGTGTGTGTGTGTGTGTGTGATCTAAAAATAAACTATCATTGTTATTTTACCCAACACTCTTGGCATTGTACTTTTATAAATGATGATCCTGATGAGCACAATGGCACAAGCCTTTGATCTAGCACTTGGGATTCCTATGTGCCACGGGCTGGCTCAGTCATTACCTCAACCCAGGGGAGAAATCAGGGTCCTGATACTCAGGTGGGCAAGGAGTCAATGAGTGACAAACAGACACAAACATTTGGGAGTGTTGGATCTGAATGTAATTTCTCAAATTGAGCATCAGATTTACATTACAGAAGAAAAACAAGGAAAATAGGTGATATATTAGCCAAGGTACACCGTTGTTATCTCATGCATAATGAGTCTTTACAAAGAAATGCATACATAAAAGGTAACACAAACCAGGCACTGTTTACAACTGAGATAAGATCAGCCCGATCTAAAGTTAGCTATTGTTAGGAGCCAGGTGAGAGTACTATATGGCCAGGAGCAATTCTAGTCTATTGCTTAACTCACCACTAGGGTCCCTTAGTAGATACCTAATTATGCTATTCCTTTGGGCCTAGTGAAAAACATGCACCAGTGGCATTCTGTTCTACTAACCTTTACATTAATAATACAATACTCTAGTTCCTTCTTAAACCACAGCTCACCTTCTTTCTATTATTATGTAATGGAGTCTGCCATACATGACAGTATTAAGAATTCTAAGTTTACTTTGTTGATCTAGTCCTGAGTTTTCTAACTATAAGCCAGTAAACTGCAATGCCTGATTTCTTTCACTATCAACATTGGAGGCATTTCATCTGAATGAGTGACATTCTTACGAAATTCCAAGCCCAGGGTCAGCTCAACAACTTCCTAAGATATATTGAAACACTAGTGAAGGCCAGGAAGAAATGTTCAATCTAACTTAACTATTTGTCAAATCATTCCTTGGGAGCACTTACAATTAAACAATACTGAAAGAAAGCATGAAAGACCCTCCACATTATTTTTTTTTAGTCTTTAAAATTTTTATTTATTTATTTATTTTATTACGTATTTTCCTCAATTACATTTCCAATGCTATCCCAAAAGTCCCCCATACCCCCCCCCCACTTTCCTACCCACCCATTCCCATTCTTTTGGCCCTGGCATTCCCCTGTATTGGGGCATATAAAGTTTGCAAGTCCAATGGGCCTCTCTTTCCACTGATGGCCGACTAGGCCATCTTTCGATACATATGCAGCTAGAGACAAGAGCTCCGGGGTACTGGTTAGTTCATCATGTTGTTCCAACTATAGGGTTGCAGATCCCTTTAGCTCCTTGGGTACTTTCTCTAGCTTCTCCATTGGGAGCCCTGTGATCCATCCAATAGCTGACAGTGAGCATCCTCTTCTGTGTTTGTTTGGCCCCGGCATAATTTCACAAGAGAGAGCTATATCTGGGTCCTTTCAGCAAAATCTTGCTAGTGTATGCAATGGTGTCAGCGTTTGGAAGCTGATTATGGGATGGATCCCTGGATATGGCAGTCTCTCTCTTATTGTAAGAACAAATCTGAAGCACATCTGTGTTACGTATGCCAAAGACATCAGGAGACCAGTTTCCTTGAAACTTTTGGTCTCAGGACTGCAGCCAATCTTTTGGACTTGTCATATAGACTCTACTGGAATGGGTGTGGTGCCTATGTAGATGAATCTCTGTAAGTTCAAGGCCAACCTGGTCTACATAGCGATTTTCAGAACATCAGGAACTTCACGGTGAGGCCCTGTTTCAAAAATAAACAAAAAATAGTTTCCAAGTACTGTTTTTTCTGTTTTGTTCCTTTATTGTATACATACACCAATATTCAAAATAATAGGTCTAAATAACCAATGATAGCATTGTGAGTGGAAATAAAATTGGATAAATTATGTTCAAAAAAGAGAAAAGGAACCTACTCCCTGTCTTTATTTCTGTTAGTAAATACTGCTCTCTCTACCAATGGAGTTCTGTTTCCTTTATTGCCCATGACTCGGTTCATGTCTTATAATGCATAAATACATTTTAAATGCAACGTCAGTAGTTTAAGCCATGATAGCCTATCAGCCTTCTCTTTGAATAATGGGGTTCCTTCTTTTAGTTTATGTAGATTCCTTCATTCCCCACGTCTAAATTAATTCAAGTTTTTTCTGCTGCCCTTATCTTTCAATTGCAAGCCCAAATTGCCTCAGAGAATCCTGTCAAGTACGTGTGCATGCCCTCACCTCAGACAACTCCAATGACTGCTCAGCATAATGAGGAATGGAACATCTGCTTCTTGCAAGTTAATTGGAGTTGGCTGACCAGAATTTTGACGCTTTATTTCCTGACCTTTTCTTAAATGAACACGCATCTCAAGCCTAAAGAGGGAAGGCAGCACTTGGGGGAAAGGAATGTCACCATCTTCTTCAGAACAGCTGGCTCTTTGCTTATACTATGCTACCATGCCTCTAGCTACAGAAGCACTATCAAGGATCAGCTGGATATTTCTTCCTTGCTGCATTTTATGAATTTTAGGTCAAAATAATGGGCTCCCTGTCTTGACATTAAAGAAACTGAGGTACATATAAAGGACAAAATAGCAATAAGGATAATAAAGGTGCAAAGTTCATTAAGTTCACAGTAACCTATTACATACATATATTAATGTATATACATATATACATAATACACACACACACATAGTCAGAGAGGTGTGAGCAGGAGAAGAGAGAGAAAGTGTATAAAATTATGGAGAACAAGAAGGGAAGAACTTGTAGGCTCCAAACATGTAATAACAGTAACGAGTAGTAAAATCATAATTGCCTTGAAAGATTTGTAGGTACACATTGTGCACATGCACCAAATGATCTTATACTTTAGCTCTTTCCTCCAATGTGAAACATTCCCCTTTTGTGGGTGGCTTGTTGTGGTTTGGGAAGTAAATGAAACTGAGAAAGTTCATGAAGTAATCAAATAGAATTGATTGTTCTTACGAACATTTCTAAAACTTAAAAGAGTTATAAGATTATATAAGGAGTAATACATGCTAGAGAAGGAAGATTCTCTGACAACACGAGCTTCCTGAAATCATGCAAGGAACTCCAGGGAAAGAGCTTTCATGAGTTCTCAACTATGCTAGGGTGGGTCTTTCAGCAGTTGCCTTCAGCCATCTATGATCCTATAACTGATTCTTCACTCAAACTCCCATATGGAAATTCAGTAAACTCACTCATTAACTAGGATAGACATAGGTAAAATAATATATTTACAATTTGTGACTGCTCTGCATGAAGGAAATAGATATGTTTTCATGTCTGGCAAGAGGAAGCCACACAACAATATTATATCCCAAATATGTATACTTTAAAATATCAAAATGCTCTTATATCTCTGTCTTTCATGTATAACCCTAATTTGCATGGCATTTATTCAATCTGAAATAAAAATGAACTATGTTGTTGCTCCACAGATACAATCAATTTTATAGTACTTAATTAACTTGTACATTAAATGTCCAGTACATACATGTTCAGCACTTTCCTATAAACTTTCTTCCCATCTCTCCTCACTTCTCTGTATTCTCACTTCTAAATCTGTGTTTTTCTTTGCAGATCAGGTTTTGTACCATGTGTTTTAGGAGATAAAGGAGTAGAAAGGAATATAATATGATATATCCATTATTAGCTCAATGTGGGGCAAAATGACTTTATATGCTTTGTCTATCAGTATGATTGACATTAGATGACCCTTTGGTCAAGAATTTTTCTTTCCTCCCATTAGGCTGAACAGTCTTGGCACATGTCCTTAATATCAGCTCTCAAGAAGCAGAGGCAGGTGGATTTCTATGAGTTTGAGGGCATCCTGGATTACAAAGCAAGTTCTGAGATAGAGTGGTTACACATAGAAACCCTGTCTCAAAGAAATAAAACAAAATTAATTGATTCTAGAGAAGAGCACTAGAATAGCATATCCTCTACTACACTCAAAAGGAACCATCATATGCTAAAAATTCTTTTCTATTTTGCTAGATATATGGTCTCACAATACCACTGAAGTTGGCCTATAACTCATTGTGTAACTCAGGATGACCTACAATATGTAGTCTTTGTTGTACGCCCTGCAAACTGCTGGGAATATAGGAGTGAGGTTTGATTCCCAGTTTACTGAGATTATTCCATAGATTAACCCGTTTTTATGCTAATACAATGTGGTGTGTATTACTAGTGTTTTGTTTCACAGCTAGAGATCAGAGGTGGTGATTCCTCTAGAGGTTCTTTTATTGCTCAGGATTGTTTTGGTTATCCTGCATTTTTGTTTGTTTGTTTTTCCATATGAAGTTGAGAATTGCTTTTTCAAGGTATGCAAAGAATTGTGTGGGAATTTGATGGGAAGATGGCAATGTTTACTATGTTAATCCTACCAATCCATGAGCATAGGAGATCTTTCTATCTTCTGATATCTTCTTAAAGTTCTTTCTTCAGAATCTTGAAGTTATTATAATACAGGTTTTTCACATGCTTGGTTAGAATTACACCAAGGTATTTTATATTATTTGTGGTTATTGTGAAAGGTTTTGTGTCCCTAATTTCTTTCTCAGTCTATTCATCATTTGTATATAGAAGGCTACTGTTTTTTTTAATTAATTTTTTATCCAGACACTTTGCTAAAGGTGTTTGTCAATTGTAGGATTTCTCTGGGAGAATTTTTAAGGTCACATATAAATACTCTCATATCATCAGTGAATAGCAATGTTGTCACTTCTTCCTTTCCAATTTGTATCTGCTTTATCTCTTTTAGTTGTCTTATTGCTCTAGCTTGAACTTCAAGAACTCTACTGAATAGATAGGGAGAGACTGGATACCCTTTTCTTGTCACTGATTTTAGTGGAATTAAGTTTCTCTCCATTTAGATTGATGTTGGCTATTGGCTTATTGTGTATTGCTTTTATTATGTTTGAATATGCATCTTCTATTCCTAACCGCTCCATGAAGGGGTGTTGGATTTTATTAATTAATACAGATTAAAACTAAATATAATTACCAATAGATAAAAGTTATAAAATACAAAAATCCTTGATATAGCTTTTATGTAGTATGGCTAATTTGGACTATTCCTGTGCTTCTGAGAAACCAGCAAAGGAGATGATTCTTCAAATCCTTTCAGATTGTATCATAAAAGCAAATGCTCACTTGATTAACATTGATAGCCCAAGCATTAAAAATGAATGAGTTGCTGAGTAAAAGGAACATGTGCTTCATAATCACATACAATTGTGTGAGCATTCCAACTCTCAACTAATTTCCTGAACATATGAAACATCAAATTAAGTTTTTGGAGCTGCAGTTTTCTCAACTGCAAAATTTGACCAAGAATAGCTTTAGCATCATAGGGTATTTATGATCATTGAATCAGATGGTAGAACATTGTACTCCATTACAATGACTACTTTGTAGGAAGTGTGGTAATATAGTAAATGGTAAGAGATAACTTTGACAGTTAAGTAAACCAGAAGTTACATTTCAACTTTGTTACTTATTACATGGCAACTTTGAATAATTTATACAACCAATCTAAGCCTCACCATAATTTTACCAAATAGCAAAAATCTGTATTTCATAAAATAATATGAAAACTGAGTAGAGTGTTTTATGTGTTCAGTGTTAATACTATCAAAACAAATTTGCAGGTATGCTTAGGCAGTCATCACTTAGGTTTTCCAAATTTCATTTAAACGTTGTCTGTTATATTTATTCATTCATAATTCTTATGTGCTACAATTGTGTGTCCAGTTTTAAGAAAAAATTAAGAATGCAATAGGTCACTAAAATTTCACACCCCCTGGAGGAGTACTAGAAATACAAACTTTGTGTTTTAGTTTCAAATGATTGTTGAGGTGTAATTGCCAAACAAAAAATAAAGCATACAAAGCATAAAGTTTTTTTCCATCCATCTATATAGTCAAGTGAATTTAATTCTCCATCACGTCACTGACAATTTACTTATAATGGGACTAATGAAGAAATAATCTTCTACAAAATTTAAAATATAGTGAATTATCAAATATATTCACTATGGGAATATGTTAGGGTTGTGGGAAATATTAATGTTGTATTAAAAGGCCTATACCTTTCTTCTCATATATTAATTATATGAAGCAGAGGGTTGTGTTGTGCCATTTTACATATCAATATAATACACTGTGATCACATTCATCCTCAATACCTCCTTTGTTCCCCTCCCACACTTATTATAGTGACTCTTCATCACAGATATTTTCCCTTCTACTTTCATCTTTTTAAAATTTTTGTTATTGTATTTGGGATTTTCTTATAACATGCATTGAATGCACTTTGCCACTCTCATGTCTTTATTTAAAACTTAGACTATAGGTATAAAAGATAATGTGGTTTTTTTTTTTTACTTCTGCCTGGCTTATTCAGATTAACATAATTCTCTAGTGCACTCACTTTTCTGCAGATGACATAATTTTCTTTTTCTTTTGTAAGTAAAAAAAAAAAAAAAAAAAAAAAAAAAAAAAAAACATGTGAATGTATTCCACATTTTTCTTTTAACTTATCTGCTGGTGGACACATATTTTGGTTAACATTTTAAATATTTTGAAAGCTTGAATGAGAATAGATTCCATCAGCTCAGGATTAGGAGATGTTCCTTCGTTAGAGGTTGTGTGTCAATGTGGGCAGTCTTTGCTTCAAAAGAGTCCTGGCATTCTCATTTAATATCCCAGCCCTCTAATTGTATAGAGATGTGAAGTCTCATTTATCCTGCTGGCATGCCTTTGCTCTGCCATCATGAACTCTAACCCTGGTAAATGCTTTCTTTTATAAGTTGTCTTAGTCATGATAATTTATAACCTTAATACAAAAGTAAGACAGATATTATGAAGAGTGATGGAACAAACATGGTGTATACATATCATTACTATATGATGGCTTAGAATCACATAGTGGAGACATTTGGTAGTTCCCTTTCCAGTTCTTGGAGACATTTCCATAGTGATTTCCTTGATGGCTAACATCATTCATATTCAAAGCAATGCTGTATTAGTATTCCTTTTTCCTTAGATCATCATCAACAAATGTGATTTGTTATTTTCCTGTAAAGCAAGCATTTCCCAATTTTCCTTATCTCCCTCTTTGATAGTTCTTTCTATATTCTGTTTTTCCAAATTTCACACAAAAAAATAGTCATTTAGTATTTCGTCAGTGAGTCTTTATTGTTTCATTTAGCTTCATACACAGATATGTGTGTCCACACATATATTTTATTAGTCACTTAAGTGACAAGTATTACTAACTTTTTGAATACTGTTTCATTGAACACAATAATGTAGTTCTCTCTTGTAAATAGTGACTTTGTTTCCTTTGGATACATACATGTAGTGGCATTGCCAGATCTTAGGATGTGATATTTTTCAGTCACTTCCATCCTATGTTCTATAATGCTTGTGGCAACTTGAATTTTCAAGTATAGTATCTAAGATATAAATTTTCTCCACATTCTCAGCACTTGTTATAATTTGACATTTTCATGAGAGTATCTTAACACACATAAAGCAATGTCATATTTGGTTTCAATTTGGAATTTTGCAATTTCCCTGAGGAACATATTTTCATGTATATGATGCATGCACTCCTCTCTCTCTCTCTCTCTCTCTCTCTCTCTCTCTCTCTCTCTCTCTCTCTCTCTCTGTGTGTGTGTGTGTGTGTGTGTGTGTGTGTGTGTAACATATTCTTTGAAAAAATACCTGTCAGAATATCTGTTCATTTTTAAGTTGCATTATTTGGTTGAGCTGGTATAAGTTGTAAGAGATTCTAAGACATCTTATATATTAATCTCTTATTGATTATATGATTCCCAGTTGTTTTCTCCAATACTGAAATTGTACTTTAATCTTGTACATCATTTCCTCTGCGGTACAAAATCTTTATAGTTTAATTTTTTTTTTATTTTTTTTTTTTGCTTTGTTGCTGGTAGATTTTGAAGGAATAATGCCAAGAGCAATCTTTTTCAAGAACTTTTTGAAATCAAGTCCTTAATCCGTTTTGAGTTGTGTTTTATTCATTATAATTAATAGTGAATTTTAATTGCTTATTGTAGATTCCAGTTTTCACACCACATTCATTCAAGAGACTTTTGTCCTTTTACATCACTGAACTGTACATATAGTGCATATTTGTGAACTTTCTGTCTTACCATGTGACCCATATGTCTACTTTTTTGTGACAGGACCATATTGTGTTCATTACAGTTTGCAATAATATTTAAATTCTGAGTTTATAATTCTTCCAATTGGTTATCCTTCCTGAAGATTACATAGATAGTTGGAGGGTCTTGAGATTTCCTAAGAATTTAGGGTTGCCTTCTCCATTTAAAACTTCCATACAAATTTAGGTATATATTCAGAGTTTCTCCTTATATACAAATATAACATGTAGAAACACATGTGTTATATATATATATATATATATATATATATATATATATATATGTGTGTGTGTGTGTGTATAAACTAGAAGTGCTATTTATTCATTTTTACATATTTTTATTAGATAATTTCTTTATTTACATTTCAAATGTTATCCATTTTCCTAGTTTACCCCCAGAAACTCAATCCCCTATCCCCTCTTACCCTGCTTCTATGAGGGTGTTCTCCCACCCACACACTCTCCATCCCTGCCCTCACATTCCCCTACACTGGGTCATCCAGCCTTCACAGGACCAAGGGTCTCTCCTCCCACTGATGATCAGCAAGGCCATCCTCTACTACCCATGTGGCTGGAGCCATGGGTCCCTCCATGTGTACTCTTTGGTTGGTGGTCCAGTCCCCAGGAGCTCCAGAGGTCTGGTTGGTTGAAATTGTTGTTCTCCCTATGGGGTTGCAAACCCCTTCTGCTCCTTCAGTCTTTTCTATAACTCCTCCATTAGGGATTCCATGCTCAGTCCAATGGTTAGCTGCAAGCATCTTACTCTGTATTTGTCAGACTCTGGCAGAGCCTCCCAGGAGACAGTTATATTGACTCCTGTCAGCAAATACATGTTGGCATTCACAATAGTGTCTGGGTTTGGTGTCTGTATATGGGATGGATGTTTAGGTGCGGCAGTCTCTGAATGGCCTCTTCTTCAGTCTCAGCTTCACACTTTATCTCTGTATTTGCTCCTTAAATGTTTTACTCCCCTTTTTAAGAAGGACCAAAACATCCACACTTGGGTCTTCCTTATTGAGCTTCATGTAGTCTGTGAACTGTATCTTAAATATTCTGAGCTTATGGGCTAATATCCAATTAGTGAGTACAAACCATGTGTGTTCTTTTGTAGCTAGGACACCTCACTCAGGATGATATTTTCTACTTCCATACATTTGCCTAAGAATTTCATGAATTCGTTGTTTTAATAACATTTAAAGTAAAGGTACTATATTTTCTTTATCCATTCCTCTGTTGAAGAACATCTGGGTTCTTTTCAGTTTCTGCCTATTATAAATAAGGCTGCTTTGAACATAGTGGAACTTGTGCCTTGTTTTATGTCAGAGCATCTTTTGGGTATATGCCCAAGAGTGTTATGACTGGGTCATCAGGTAATACTATTATATCCAATTTTCTGAGGAACTTCCAGACAGATTGCCAGAGTGGTTGTACCAGCTTGCAATTCCACAACAATGGAGGAGTGGTCCTCTTTTTCTCCATCCTTCCCAACATTTGCTATTATCTGTGGTTTTAACCTTAGCCATTTAGACTGGTGTGAGGTGGAATATCAAGGTCATTTTGATTAGCATTTCCATAATGACTAAGGATGTTGAATATTTCTTTAGGTGCTTCTCAGATATTCCTTATTCCTCAGGTGAGAATTCTTTGTTTAACTCTGTACCCCATTTTAAATAGGGTCTGGAGTCTAACTTCTTGAGTTCTTTGTATATATTGGATATTAGCCTTCTATCAGATGTAGGATTGGCAAAGATCTTTTCCCATTCTGTTGATTGCTGTTTTGTCCTATTGACAGTGCCCTTTGCCTTGCAGAAGCTTTGCAATTTCATGAGGTCCCATTGGTCTATTGTTGATTTTAGAGCATAAGCCATTAGTGTTCTGTTTAGGAAATTTTTTCCTGTGCTCATGTGCTCAAGGCTCATCCCCATTTTCTCTTCTATTAGTTTCAATATATCTGGTTTTATGTGGAAGTCTTTGATCCACTTGGACTTGAGCTTTGTACAAGAAGATAAGAATGGGTCAATGTGCATTCTTCTACATGCAGACTGCCATTGGAGCCAGCACAATTTGTTGAAAATTCTGTCTTTTTTCCACTGGATGGTTTTAGCTCCTTTGTCAAAGAGCAAGTGACCATAGGTGTGTGGGTTCATTTCTGTGTCTTTAATTCTTTTTTTCTTAATCTTTTTATTCTTTAAATATATTTTATACCTCAAACATATTAATAATATTGAGTATTTTGAGAATCAAAAATATGTAAAATTTGTTCAAATTTATATTCATATTCTTTCATACCCTAAAAATATCATTAATGAATATATGATATTATTCATGACTGAGGATACTATGTTTAATGCTAAATACTAAATTGTTTCAAAACATACAAAATATTCTTTGAGAGTTAACCATAATGAATGAGCATGGAATATTAAAATGAATAATTAAGGAATATTTTCAAAAGTCCTTATTTGATACCAACTAAATAGTGAGAGAGTATTTAAGACATATTACATATTTGTGTACATTGTCTAACAATCAGTTTTCTTAAAAATGATTACCAGTGTTTCTCAGAGAGAAATTATTTTATCAATAAGTATATATAAAAAATTCAAAACAACAAAAACTCTTTGAAGTTAAACATTAAGAAAATGCTAATTTCAAGTGCAGCGAGAAAAATTATTAATAATATTTCCATGATAGTTATAGAACATGATTTTACTATTTTCAACTGTTAATAGTTAACAAAAAGATTAATTATTTTAAGATATATTTTATTGTTATATCTCCCTTTTGATTTCTGACTTTATTAATTAGGATACTGTCTCTGTGCCCATTGATTAGTCTGGCTAAAGGGTTATCTAACTTGTTGATTTTCTCAAAGAACCAGCTCCAGGTTTGGTTGATTCTTTGTATAGTTCGTTTTGTTTCCACTTGGTTAATTTCAGCCCTGTGTTTGATTATTTCCTGAACTCTACTCCTCTTGGGTATATTTGCTTCTTCTTGTTCTAGAGCTTTCAGATCTATGGTCAAGCTGCCAGTGTAGGCTCTCTTTAGTTTCTTTTTGCAGGCACTTAGAGCTATGAGATTTCCTCTTACAACTGCTTTCATTGTGTCCCAAGGTTTTTTGTATGGTGTGTCTACATTTTCATTAAATTCTTAAAAGCTTTTAATTTCTTTCTTTATTTCTTCCTTGACCAAGTTATCATTGAGTAGAATGTTGCTCAGCTTCCTTTTATGTGTGCTTTCCGTTTTTTCTATTGGTATTTAAGACCAGCCTTAGTCTGAGGTGATCTGATAGGGAGCATGGAATTATTTCAATCTTCTTGTATCTGCTAAGGCCTGTTTGGTGACCAATTACATTATCAGTTTTCAAGAAGGTACTGAGATGCTGAGAGAAGGTGTATTTTAGGATAAAATGTTCTATAAATATCTGTTAGATCCATTTGGTTCATAACTTTTGTTAGTTTCACTAGGTTTCTGTTTAATTTCTGTTTCCATGATCTGTCCATTGATGAGAGGGGGATGCTGAAGGCTCCCACTATTATTGTATGGGGAGCAATGTGTCTTTTGAGCTTTTGTATAGTTTTTTTTTTTTATGTATGTGGGTACACTAGCAGAATTGAGAGTTCATCTTGGTACAATTTCCTCTGACCAGTATGAAGTGTCTTTCCTGTCTTTTTTGATAACTTTTTTATTAGCTATTTTCCTTATTTACATTTCAAATGTTATTTCCTTTCCTGTTTTCCCCTCTGAAAAGCCCCTACCTCTCCCACCCACTCCCATGTTCTGACCCTGGAATTCTCATACACTGATGCATAAAACCTTCACAAAACCAAGGATCTCTCCTCCCATTGATGACTGACAAGGCAATCCTCTGCTACATATGCAGCTGGAGCCCAGAATCCCACCATATGTACACTTTGGTTGGTGGTTTAGTCCATGAGAGCTCTGGGGGTACTGGTTAGTTCATATTGTTGTTCCCCCTATGGGGCTGGAAACCCCTTCAGTTCCTTCAGTCCTTTCTCTAGCTCCTCCATTGGGGACCCTGTGCTTAGTTTAATGGTTGGCTGTGAGAATCCACCTCATTATTTGTCAAGTACTAGTAGAGCCTCTCAGGAGACAGCTATAACAGGCTTCTGTCAGCAAGCTCTTTTGGCATCCACAATAGTGTCTGTATATGGTGATGGTATAAGGGATGGACCCAAAAGGTGGGGCAGACTCTGGATTATCATATATTCAGTCTCTGCTCCATACTTTGTTGCTCCAATGAGTTGAAAGTTGATTTTATTCAATATATGAATGGCTTCTCCAGCTTGTTTCTTGGGACCATTGCTTGGAAAACTGATTTCCAACATTTTTATCTGAGGTAGTGTCTGCCTTTGTCACTGAGGTGTGTTTCCTGTATGCAGCAAAATGCTGGGTCCTGTTTTTGTATCCAGTCTGCTAGTCTAGGTCTTTTGGGGGGAATTTAATCCATTGGTGTTTAGAATTATTAAGGAAAAATGATTATTATTTCTTATTTTTTGTTGTTGTTAGCAATGGAATTATGTTTGTGTGGTTATCTCCTTTAGGGTTTGTTGAAAGATTACTTGCTTGGTTTTATAGGGTGTAGTTCCCTCCTTGTGTTGGTGTTTTCTATCTATTATCGTTTGAAGGGCTGGATTTATGGAAAGAAATTGTGAAAATTTGGTTTTGTCATGGGATATCTTGATTTCTCCATCTATGGTAAATGAGTTTTGTTGGGTATAGAAGCCTGGGCTTGTATCTGTGCTCTCTTAGGGTCTGTATGACATCTGCCCAGGATATTCTGGCTTTCATAGTCTCTGGTGAGAAGACTGGTGTAATTCTGGTAGATTTGCCTTTATATGTTACTTGACCATTTTCCCTTACTGTTTTTAATATTCTTTCTTTGTTTAGTGCATTTAGTGTTTTGATTATTGTGTGACAGGAGGAATTTCTTTTCTGGTCCAAACTATTTGGAGTTCTGTAGGCTTCTTATATGTTCATGGACATCTCTTTCTGTAGGTTAGAAAAGTTTTCTTCTATAATTTTGATGAAGATATTTACCAGCCCTTTAATTTGGGTATCGTTGCACTCTTCTATACCTATTATCCTTAGTTTCATCTTCTCATTGTGTCCTGGACTTCTTGGATGTTTTGGGTTAGGAGGCTTTTGCTTTCTGCACTTTCTTTGACTGTTGTGTCAATGTTTTCTGTGGTATCTTCTGCACTTGAGTTTCTCTCTTCTTTCTCATGTATTCTGTTAGTGATACTTGAATCTATGACTCCTGGTCTCTTTCCTAGCTTTTCTCACTCCAGAGCTGTCTCCCTTTGTGATCTCTTTATTGTTTCTACTTACATTTTTAGATCTTGGATGCTTTTTTTTTTCATTTCCTCTGCCTGTTTGATTGTGTTTTCCTATAATTCTTTAAGGGATTTTTATGTTTCTTCTTTAATGACTTCTAGCTGTTTACCTGTATTCTCCTATATTTCTTTAAGGGAGTATTTTATGTTCTTCTTAAAGAACTCTATCACAATCACGAGCAGTGATTTTAGATCTAAATCTTGCTTTTCAGGTCTGATTATATATCCAAGACTTGTTATGATAGGAGATTTGTGTTGTGATGATGCCAGGTAATCTTGGTTTCTGTTGCTTATATTCTTATGCTTGCCTCTGATTATCTCTAGTGCTACCTGTCCTTGCTATATCTAACTGAAGCCTGTCCTTCCTGTGATCCTGGTTGTGTCCAAACTCCTCAGAGTTTAGCCATCTCTGATCCTGTGATTCTGGGATCCTGGGATCCTGTGTTCCTGGGTGTATTATAGTGTGTGGGAGTGGAGCTTATTCTTGATATTGTGGGACTGGCTATGGAGTTTGTGCCCAAGGTCTGTTCTGGGCACCATCTCAGACCAGAAGGAATCCATGCCACTGGTTGAATGGAGTTCCTGTGTGCCCAGGTAACTCTGACCCCAGTTCTTTCCAGTACTGGGGCAGTGTCGTGTCCTCCTCACCTCTAATCCTATTGCCCTGGTAGTGTTAGAGCACCTGGGACTAGAGCTTTCTTGGGTATTGTGGGACTGTCTGAGGAGTTTGTACCCAAGGTCTGCTATGGGTATAAGCTCTGGGCCTTGAATTCTATTACACTGATCTACCTGCCTCTCTCTGTAGCAATACCTTAAAGGTTCTTTTTTGTTTTTGTTTCTATTGAGGTCAGGGATGGTGATTCCCCCAGAAGTTCTTTTATTTTTGAGAATAGTTTTCCTATCATGGGATTTCTGTTATTCCAAACTTATTTTCAAATTGTTTTTTCTAACTGCAGGAAGAATTTTATTGAAATTTTGATGGGGATTGAATTAAATCTCTACATTGCTTTTGGCAATTTTTTACTATATTAGTCTTGTGAATCCATGATCATGGGAGAACTTCACATCATCTAAGGTCTTCTTTGATTTCTTTCTTCAAGACTTGAAGTTCTTGTCATACAGATCTTTCACTTGCTAAGTTAGAGTCACATCAAGGTATTTTATATTGTTTATGATTATTGTAAAGGGTGTTGCTTCCCTAATTTCTTTCTCAGCCTGTTTAACCTTTGAGTAGAGGAAGACACAGTAAAACTAACAGAAGTTATGAAACAAATGGATTTAACAGATTTCTACAGAAATTTTTATCCTAAAACAAAAGGATATACCTTCTTCTCAGCACCTCATGGTACCTACTCCAAAATTGACCACATAATCAGTCACAAAACAGGCCTCAACAGGTACAAAAGTATTGAAATTATCCCATGCATCCTATCAGATCACCACAGACTAAGGCTGATCTTAAATAACAGCATAAATAATATAAAGCCAACACTCACATGGAAGCTAAACAGCACTCTACTCAATAATACCTTGGTCAAGGAAGAAATAAAGAAATTAAAGACTATCTAGAGTTTAATGAAAATGAAGCTACAACATACCCAAACTTATGGGACACAATGAAAGCAGTCCTAAGAAGAAAACTCATAGCTCTGAATACTTCTAAAAAGAAACTGGAGAGAGCATACAGTAGCAGCTTGACAGCACACCTAAAAGCTCTAGAACTAAAGGAACCAAATACACACAAGAGGAGGAGACAGCAGAAATTAATCAAACTCAAGTCTGAAATCAACCAAGTGGAAACAAAAAGAACTATTAAAAGAATCAAACAAACCAGTAGCTGGTTATATGAGAAAATCAACAAGAATGATAAACCTTTAGAAGACTAACTAGAGGGCACAGGTACAGTAACCTAATTAACAAAATTAGAAATGAAAAGGGATATTTAACAACAGAACATGAGGAAATCCAAAACATCATCTGATCCTAATACAAAGGGCTATACTCAAGTCAACAAAACTGGAAAACCTGGATGAAATGGACAATTTTCTAGACAGATACCAGGTACCAAAATTAAATCAGGATCAGATTAATGATCTAAACAGTCCCATATCCCCTAAAGAAATATAAGTAGTCATTAATAGTCTCCAAACCAACAAAAAACCCAGGACCAGAGGGGTTTAGTGCAGAGTTCTATCAGACCTTCTAAGAAGACCTAATTGCAATACTTCTCAAACTATTCCACAAAATAGAAACAGAAGGTACTCTACCCAATTCATTCTATAAAGCTACAATTACTCTGATACCTGAACCACATAAAGACTCAACACAGAAAGAGAACTTCAGACCAATTTACCTTATGAATATCCATGCAAAAATACTCAATGAAATTCTCGCAAAACAAGTCCAAGAAGACATCAAAAGGATCATCAAACATGATCAAATAGGCTTCATCAAAGGGGTGCAGGAATGGTTTAATATATGTAAATCCGGCATCTTCCAGTCAGAACAGCACCGGGGTAGCTAGGGCGCCGGGTCGGCTGACACTCTCCAGCTACCCACAACACCCTCCACAGGATCTTAAGACTTCTGGTGAGTGGAACACAGCTTCTGCTCCAATCCAATTGCGCACGGGACCTGAGACTGCATTAGTTAGGGAAGCAGAAAACTGGCCTGAGTAGGGCCACAGGCCTCTTCCGGTCTGACCAGCACCAGGGTAGCTAGAGCACAGGGTCAGCTGACACCCGCCAGCTACCCACAACACCCGCCACAGGATTTTGAGACTTCTGGTGAGTGGAACACAGTATCTGCACCAGTCCAATCGCACGGAAACTGAGACTGCTTTGGTTGGGGACGCAGAAATCCAGCCTGAGTAGGGCCACAAGCCTCTTCCGGTCAGAACAGCACCGGGGTAGCTAGGGCACAGGGTTGGCTGACACTCGCCAACTACCCATAACACCCGCCACAGGATCTTAAGACTTCTGGTGAGTGGAACACAGCTTCTGCTCCAATCCAATTGCGCACGGGACCTGAGACTGCATTAGTTAGGGAAGCAGAAAACCGGCCTGAGTAGGGCCACAAGCCTCTTCCGGCCTGACCAGCACCAGGGTAGCTAAAGCGCAGGGTCGGCTGATACCCGCCAGCTACCCACAACACCCGCCACAGGATCTTGAGACTTCTGGTGAGTGGAACACAGCTTCTGCTCCAGTCCAATCACACGGGAACTGAGACTGCTTTGGTTGGGGAGACAGAACTCCAGCCTGAGTGGGGCTACAAGCCTCATCCGGTCTGACCAGCACAGGGGTAGCTAGAGCGCAGGGTCAGCTGACACCCGCCAGCTACTCAAGACACCCACCACAGGATTTTGAAACTTCGGGTGAGTGGAACACAGAGTCTGCTCCAATCTTTAAACAGTGACAACGATAACAACTAACCCCAGAGATTACCAGATGGCGAAAGGTAAACGTAATAATCTTATTAACAGAAACCAAGACCACTCACCATCATCAGAACCCAGCACTCCCACTTCACCCAGTCCAGGGCACCCCAACACACTGGAAAACCTAGACACGGATCTAAAAGCATATTTCATGATGATGGTAGAGGACATCAAGAAGGACTTTAATAACTCACTTAAAGAATTACAGAAGAACATGGCTAAAGAGTTACAAGTCCTTAAAGAAAACAGGATAACACAATCAAACAGGTAGAAGTCCTTAAAGAAAAACAGGATAACACAATCAAACAGGTAGAAGTCCATAAAGAAAAACAGGAAAACACATCCAAACAGATGATGGAAATGAACAAAACCATACTAGACCTAAAAAGGGAAGTAGACACAATAAAGAAAACCCAAAATGAGGCAACACTGGAGATAGAAACCCTAGGAAAGAAATCTGGAACCATAGATACGAGCATCAGCAACAGAATACAAGAGATGGAAGAGAGAATCTCAGGTGCAGAAGATTTCATAGAGAACATCGGCACAACAATCAAGGAAAATGTAAAACGCAAAAAGATCCTAACTCAAAACATCCAAGAAATACAGGACACAATGAGAAGACCAAACCTACGGATAATAGGAATGGATGAGAATGAAGATTTTCAACTCAAAGGAGCAGCGAACATCTTCAACAAAATTATAGAAGAAAACCTCCCAAATCTAAAGAAAGAGATGTCCATGAACATACAAGAAGCCTACAGAACCCCAAATAGACTGGACCATAAAAGAAATACCTCCCGACACATAATAATCAGAACAAAAAATGCACTAAATAAAGATAGAATACTAAAAGCAGTAAGAGAAAAAGGCCAAGTAACATATAAAGGCAAGCCTATCAGAATTACACCAGATTTTTCACCAGAGACTATGAAAGCCAGAATATCCTGGACAGATGTTATACAGACACTAAAAGAACACAAATTCCAGCACAGGCTACTATACCCAGCCAAACTCACAATTAACATAGATGGAGAAACCAAAGTATTCCACGACAAAACTAAATTCACACATTATGTCTCCACGAATCCAGCCCTTCAAAGGATAATAACAGGAAAAAACCAATTCAAGGACAGGAACCACTCCCTAGAAACAACAAGAAGGTAATCCCTCAACAAACGTAAAAGAAGACAGCCACAAGAACAGAATGCCAACTTTAACAACAAAAATAACAGGAAACAATTACTTTTCGTTAATATCTCTTAATATCAATGAACTCAACTCCCCCATAATAAGACATAGACTAACAAACTGGATACACAAACAAGACCCAACATTTTGCTGCTTACAGGAAACTCATCTCAGAGAAAAAGATAGACACTACCTCAGAATAAAAGGCTGGAAAACAATTTTCCAAGCAAATGGTATGAAGAAACAAGCTGGAGTAGCCATTCTAATATCTGATAAGATTGACTTCCAATCCAAAGTCATCAAAAAAGACAGGGAGGGGCACTTCATACTCATCAAATGTAAAATCCTCCAAGACGAACTATCAATCCTGAATATCTATGCTCCAAATACAAAGGCAGCCACATTCATTAAAGAAACTTTAGTAAATCTCAAAGCACACATTGCACCTCATACAATAATAGTGGGAGACTTCAACACACCACTTTCACCAATGGACAGATCATGGAAACAGAAACTAAACAGGGACACAGTGAAACTAACAGAAGTTATGAATCAAATGGATCTGGCAGATATCTACAGAACATTCTATCCTAAAACAAAAGGATATACCTTCTTCTCAGCACCTCATGGTACCTTCTCCAAAATTGACCACATAATTGGTCACAAAACAGGCCTCAACAGATACAAAAATATTGAAATTGTCCCATGCATCCTATCAGATCACCATGGACTAAAGCTGATCTTCAATAACAAAATAAATAATAGAAAGCCAACATTCTTGTGGAAACTGAACAACACTCTTCTCAATGATACCTTGGTCAAGGAAGGAATAAAGAAAGGAATTAGGAACTTTTTAGAGTTCAATGAAAATGAAGCCACAACATACCCAAACTTATGGGACGCAATGAAAGCATTTCTAAGAGGAAAACTCATAGCTCTGAGTGCCTCCAAAAAGAAACTAGAGAGAGCACACATAAGCAGTTTGACAACACACCTAAAAGCACTAGAACAAAAGGAATCAAATTCACCCAAGAGGAGTAGACGGCAGGAAATAATCAAACTCAGGGGCGAAATCAACCAAGTGGAAACAAGAAGAACTATTCAAAGAATCAACCAATCAAGGAGCTGGTTCTTTGAGAAAATCAACAAGATAAATAAACCCTTAGCCAGAGTCACTAGAGGACAAAGGGAAAGCATCCTAATTAACAAAATCAAAATGAAAAAGGAGACATAACAACAGATCCTGAAGACATCCAAAACACCATCAGATCCTTCTACCAAAGGCTATACTCAACAAAACTGGAGAACCTGGATGAAATGGAGAAGTTCCTAGACAGATTCCAGGTACCAAAGTTGAATCAAGATCAGGTTAATGATCTAAACAGCCCTATAGCCCCCAAAGAAATAAAAGCAGACATTAATAGTTTCCCAACCAAAAAAAGCCCAGGACCAGATGGGTTTAGTGCAGAGTTCTATCAGACCTTCAAAGAAGATCTAATCCCAGTTCATCACAAACTATTCCACAAAATAGAAACAGAAGGTACTCTACCCAACTCATTCTATGAAGCCACAATTACTCTGATACCTAAACCACAAAAAAGACCCAACAAAGATAGAAAACTTCAGACCAATATCCCTTATGAATATTGATGCAAAAATCCTCAATAAAGTTCTTGCTAACCGAATCCAAGAACACGTCAAAAGAATCATCCATCCTGACCAAGTAGGTTTCATCCCAGGGATGCAGGTATGGTTCAATATACGGAAATCCATCAACTTAATCCAGTATATAAACAAACTCAAAGGCAAAAACCACATGGTCATCTCCTTAGATGCAGAAAAAACATTTGACAAGATCCAACACCCATTCATGATAAAAGTCTTGGAAAGATCAGGAATTCAAGGCCCATACCTAAACATGAAAAAAGCAATCTACAGCAAACGAGTAGCCAACATCAAAGTAAATGGTAAGAAGCTTGAAGCAATCCCTCTAAAATCAGGGACTAGACAAGGCTGTCCATTTTCTCCATACCTATTCAACATTGTACTTGAAGTCCTAGCCAGAGCAATTCGACAACAAAAGGAGATCAAGGGGATACAAATTGGAAAAGATGAAGTCAAAATATCACTTATTTCAGATGACATGATAGTATATATAAGTAACCCTAAAAATTCCTCCAGAGAACTCCTAAATCTGATAAACAGCTTCGGTGAAGTAGCTGGATGTAAAATTAAATCAAACAAGTCAATGGCCTTTCTCTACACAAAGAATAAACAGGCAGAGAAAGAAATTAGGGAAACAACACCCATCTCAATAGTCACAAATAATATAAAATATCTTGGCGTGATTCTAACTAAGGAAGTGAAAGATCTATATAATAAAAACTTCAAAACTTCAAGTCTTTGAAGAAACAACTTATAGAAGATCTCAGAAGATGGAAAGATCTCCCATGCTCATGGATTGGCAGGATCAATATTATAAAATGGCTATCATGCCAAATACAATCTACAGATTCAATGCAATCCCCATCAAAATTCCAACTCAATTCTTCAACAAATTCGAAAGTGGAATCTGCAAATTCATCTGGAATAACAATAAACCTAGGATAGCAAAAACTCTTCTCAAGGATAAAAGAACCTCTGGTGGAATCACCATGCCTGACCTAAAGCTTTACTACAGAGCAATTGTGATAAAAATGCATGGTACTGGTATAGTGGCAGACAAGTAGACCAATGGAATAGAATTGAAGACCCAGAAATGAACCCACACACCTATGGTCACTTGATCTTCGGCAAGGGAGCTAAAACCTTACAGTGGGAGAAAGACAGCATTTTCAACAAATGGTGCTGGCAAAACTGGTTGTTATCATGTAGAAGAATGCGAATCAATCCATTCCTATCTCCTTGTACTAAGGTCAAGTCTAAGTGGATCAAGGAACTTCACAGAAAACCAGAGACACTGAAACTGATAATATGAGAAAGTGGGGAAAAGCCTTGAAGATATGGGCACAGGGGAAAAATTCTTGAATAGAACAGCAATGGCTTGTGCTGTAGGATGGAGAATGCACAAGTGGGACCTCATGAAGCTGCAAAGCTTCTGCAAGGCAAAAGACACCATCAATAAGCCACCAACAGTTTGGGAAAGGATCTTTACCTATCCTAAATCAAATAAGGGACTAATATCCAATATATATAAAGAACTCAAGAAGGTAGACTCCAGAGAATCAAATAACCCCATTAAAAAATGGGGCTCAGAACTGAACAAAGAATTCTCACCTGAGGAATACCGAATGGCAGAGAAGCACCTGAAAAAATGTTCAACATCCTTAATCATCAGGGAAATGCAAATCAAAACAACCCTGAGATTCCACCTCACACCAGTCAGAATGGCTAAAATCAAAAATTCAGGTGACAGCAGATGCTGGCGAGGATGTGGAAAAAGAGGAACACTCCTCCATTTTTGTTGGGATTTCAAGCTTGTACAACCACTCTGGAAATCAGTCTGGCGGTTCCTCAGAAAATTGGACATAGTACTACCGGAGGATCCCACAATACCTCTCCTGGGCATATATCCAGAAGATATCCCAACCGGTAAGAAGGACACATGCTCCACTATGTTCATAGCAGCCTTATTTATAATGGCCAGAAGCTTTGAAAGAACCTAGATGTCCCTCAACAGAGAAATGGATACAGAAAATATGGTACATTTACACAATGGACTACTACTCAGCTATTAAAAAGAATGAATTTATGAAATTCCCAGCCAAATGGATGGACCTGGAGGGCATCATTTTGAGTGAGATAACACAATCACAAAGGAACTCACACAATTCGTATTCACTGATAAGTGGATATTAGCCCAAAACTTAGGATACCCAAGATATAAGATACAATTTGCTAAACACATTAAACTCAGGAAGAATGAAGACCAAAGTGTCGACACTATGCCCCTTCTTAGAATTGGGAACAAAACACCCATGGAAGGAGTTACAGAGACAAAGTTTGGAGCTGTGATGAAAGGATGGACCATCTAGAGACTGCCATATCCAGGGATCCATCCCATAATCAGCTTCCAAACGCTGACACTATTGCATACACTAGCAAGATTTTGCTGAAAGGACCCAGATATAGCTGTCTCTTGTGAGACTATGCTGGGGCCTAGCAAACACAGAAGTGGATGCTCACAGTCAGCTATTGGATGTATCACAGGGCTCCCAATGGAGAAGCTAGAGAAAGTACCCAAGGAGCTAAAGGGATCTGCAACCCTATAGTTTGAACAACATGATGAACTAACCAGTACCCCGGAGCTCTTGTCTCTAGCTGCATATGTATTGAAAGATGGCCTAGTCGGCCATCACTGGAAAGAGAGGCCCATTGGACTTGCAAACTTAATATGCCCCAATACAGGGGAATGCCAGGGCCAAAAGAATGGGAATGGGTGGCCTGGGAATTGGGGGGGGGATATGGGGGACTTTAGGGATAGCATTGGAAATGTAATTGAGGAAAATACGTAATAAAAAATATTAAAAATTAAAAACAAAGAAAGAATAAGAGAAGAGACTTGTAGAATTTCAAAGTTAATATCTCCCTATATTTATAAATATACATTTTCTGTTATCAAAGTGGCTTGTGGTTTGCTACTTCGGGTTGATAAAGAATCAATTAAATTGTTCATATTTTGTGGTCATAGCAAATTATTCATGCCAAAGTGTTAAAACACTGGAACTACTGAAACTAGTACTGAGGATTGTCTTGAAGGCACATGCAATATACATGACACATTGAAAATGGTTTACAATGACTGTGTGCTCACATCTGTCAAACTGCCATCATTTTCTGCTATCCACCTTCCCCTTATATAGACTCTTACTTAATAGTGACCATAAAGAACAATGACAAAGGGACTTAATGGTGGAATAAAGATCAGACTTATAAGAACAGTAGATTTCCAGTGATTTTAAAGAGAGATTATCTGTAAGCTGGAAATATATGATTTCTTGACCAGCAAGTAATATACTGTCACATTATACCTTACATATATTTTTAGATATCAACATATCCATTACAATGATGCCTAGCGAATGCATATATGAACTGGTATATCATAATTTCCCAACAATATGGAAATATATTTGCTGTTTTCTAAATAATCACTAATATACCATTATTTAGCATTATTTAGACAAAGTTGCAAGCAATATAGTAAATGAGACATATAGATATGTATACACAAACACACACATATACATGTATATATATGTGTGTGTATATATATATATATACATATATATATATATGTGTGCTCTACAATACTTCTCAATAGCATCATGTAAAATGTCATGATGTCTACAGGCAGTGATGATTCATCACAGTCTCATCAATGCGGTACTTACCCTACCACTAATTACTATTCCTACTCAAGTGACTACTGAAGTAATCATTTCTGGATAACAGTAACAAAATCCAAAGGTTGACAATTGTAATACATTAGCTAACAAATCAGCAATACCGGCATGCATTTTTGTAATGAAGCCAACTTGTTTTAAGCAGGATCACATAGGGTGGTTCAAATGGTGGTAGGGAGATTCACTTTTCTATTATGGCATACACTTATAACTAACCATTGGAGCTGACCATTTCATAGGAAACCTGGAGCAACTGAAGGCTAGATATTTCAATTTATTTCCATTGGAGAATCTTCACAGATTACTTAGCTTCCTCCTAGCACAAACATTTGGTTCGAAAAGACAGCTTCTCCAGAAAACATTCTATGACTATGATTGTTAGTTTTAACTGTCAACCTGACATGACCTAAAATGACATAGAAAGGAAACCTCAGAAAAGTATTTTCTAGATTATGTTTGTCTGTGCTTAATTCTAATTAGCATAATTAGTGGGAAGCCCTAACCTGAATGAAGATGGCACCATACCCTGGGCAGAGAATCCTGAAGAGTGGACAAAATGAACTGAGCAATGTTTGGCACCACTTCTCACAGTTGCACTTGTTTTACCTCCACCAACTTGTTAGTATGGTCTGTCCTCTAGATTTGTCTATTTACTGACAATGTGCACCACAAAATAAAGACATTATGATTCGTGGACATACACAGTTGTTTCACCTAAAAACCCAACATTGTAAATGAATTAGATTTATGCTTTCAAGAAATTTTCAAACATCTAAAAACTCTATTTTCATAGCTGTCTTTATTGTAAATGTTAACAAATATTGACAACTCTCCTTTTCACATTTATGATCCTTATTTTTATCCCTCATCTTTCTTCTACCTTTATTCAGTCTTTTCTCACTCTTTTTGTAAGTTTTTATCTGTTTTACTCTATGAGACATCATAAGGTAATATTTTCTGTCTTGTTCACTGATAGATTCCTAGCTCTATGGTACCTGGCATATATAAAATTTTTCATAAATATTAATCATTCCAGTTAGCAAAAAAAGTATGATTTCTGTCACAAAGTGCTGGAAGAAAGACGTTGCAGAGAAATCAGAAAATCCAAATAGATAGGCACACTAGTGAAAGTTATCTTTGACACAAAATTTGCTCTTCCCATGTAAAGAAAACATAGATTTTATAAAAATACATTAGTTATAAAACAGAGGTAATGTAGGAAGAAAAAGCTAAAATTAAGTGCTATTTGAAGGGTAATATGGAAATCTAATAGTATAAAAGCTTCCTAAAATAAATATATATATGAAGACAATATGAAGGAAATCACTACTGGGAGAGACAGCCCCAATTATACATCTATTGTCACTAAATAGTGCTTTCAATACAGGGATTTGGGTTGCATCTAATCAAGTTGTTGGCCAAATGGGTCCTATGAGAATTCCCAAATCACCCAGGCTGTTGTGAATATATATTAATCACTCCACAAAATGATTGCAAAGCCCCATTGCTGAAGACCACACAAAGGAACTCACTGAATGTAGAGAAGTCAAGTTGGCACCTACATAGAAATTTCATTACTACATTCTAGTTATTGTAGTATTCTATATGCTCCCAAAGGAGAAATATAAACATGAAAACAACGAAAAACCCTTTAATCTACAATGATATCTTATATGCAAGATATGCTAGGACAGTGGTGGCACAATGCTTATAGGAGGGAGCAAACTATTAATATCTATTTTGACTTAAGTAAGGTTCACTGCATGAGATAGAACCCTTACCTGATACAGCTTGAGTGACCTCAGGGACCTATGGTAAAACCAAATAATTCTGTTAAAAAAGCAGCAATAGAGTGGCCCCTAATGACTTTCTGCAGTACTTATAGATCAATGTCTTGCTCAACCATTATCAGAAATACTTCCTCATGCAGCAGATGGAAAGAGATGAAAAGACCCACAGCCAGACATTATGCAGAGAATGAGAATACTTAGCCCAAGATGAGTTGATCTACTAAATCCCTCCCCTTAGGGATCAGAGAACATTGCAGATTAAGAGGCAAAATGGGTATAAGAAAACAAAGTCCTCTAAGTCAACATGAATAAAGCTCACAGGGATACACAGAGACTAAACAGCATGAGCAGGTTTGCATAAGATCCTCTGAATATATATTATGGCTTCTAATTTAGTGTTTTTATGGGATACCTGAATGTGTGAACAAGAGGGTCTCTGGTTATCGTGCCTTTTCTTGGACCCCATGCTTCTGTTTTGTCTAATTCTGATGTGTTTATTTTGGTTATATCATAGCATTTCATCCCTTAAAAGTCTGTTTTCTAATGAGAGACAGATCTGAATACAAGAGAAGAGGAACTGGGAGATGCAGAAAGGGATACTGGGATCAGGCTATATGATGTGAAAAAAATCTATTGTCAACAGAAAATGCCTCTGACCAGTTGAAAAACATAAGAAATATGGCAGATGAGATGGCTCAGGAAACAGGCACTTTCTGCCAAGCCTGAGTTCTATTCCTGGAATCTATATGGTGGAATAAAGAGAATCAAGCTCCAAAATTAAAAAGGAAAACAATGGTTTAATAACATGGTATAATTCCTTTAAGTTATAAACTTCACAGGCTTCAGATTTATTTAAATATAATTAAGTTTAATTAAAAATGACCAGCATGCAATGATATGGTATTTCAAATAACACTATTAAGTTTCCTTCTTTGGAGAGAGTTTGGATGTGCGTTAATTTGTTTGTAGGATGTTTGTGTGACATTAAATAGGGCCGTACTTTTGGTGCTTAAAGTATATGTACATGAATGTGTGCTATTATTGGAAACAACTGAGGAAGATAGAGTATATAGTGAGTATGTAAGAATTTTAGTTGTTTCCATTCTGGTTAGATCATTAGTTCACCACTTTAGACATCCAAACTCCCCAAGGTAATATATTGGGAATACTCTTCTTTTGTCTATGTTCCAGATTTATTGTAGGCATGTAAAATAAGATTTACCAATTGTAGATATATAAATGAACAATGTAGGGAAATAATTTCTGTTGGATCTCCAGTTTTCTCTCTTGATGAGTACTACAGTTGTTCTCACTAGCCACGTTGTATCAGGTAAATTTTGCAACATGGTTTTGAAAATACTATAAGCTCTTTAGATTCATACTCCTCCCTCTAGATCTCCCAGTTTATTCTGTAAATTACCCAAAATTAAACTAAAAGAAACATGATCTGTCAAAATTATTCAAATCTATTTTTGGCCACTAAAGTCTTTAATTGATACACTTTCACATTTAGATTATGGGATTGTTTTCTTTCTTTGTTTATATATTTTTTTCTCTATAGATTCCAATTGTATCATGTTAGTCTCTAAAGTTCATAGCAGCTGCCATATGTTCTTTGGTTGATTACACCTTTTAGCAATTTAAATCAACTCTTACTTGCAGTCAGTGCATTTCCCCACTGAAATTTATTTCAAATTAACATTTTTATACTTGATTTGAATTGTCAGGTATAACTTATTACAGTCTTTTATTTAAAATTTCTATGTCACTTTGAATAAAACCTTTTCCTTGTTGTACTGTATATTTTCTTCTTGAAAAAAAAATCAAGATGAGTGATTACATGAGACCATTTAACTCTATCAGGTATTTCATCATTGTTAGTGGTTGAAATAAAAATGGCCAATATAGGCTCACATATTTGAATGCTTGGTCCCTGATCAGTAGAACTGTTTTGGTAAGGTTTAGGAAGTATGGCTTTCTTAGAGGATGCATGTCACTGGATGTGGACTGTGAGGTTTCAAAAGTTCATGGCAGGCTGTTTGTCTCTCTGTCTCTCTTCCATCTGTGTCCTACCTCCATCATCAAGACCAGATATATGCTCTCATGCCATGCTCCCCCATAATAATGGTCACAGACCAACTCTCTCAAAGTGTAAGCAAAGCCTCTGCATGTGCTGCAGCTTCTTGGGACCTGGTGGATGATGAGGGAGGCTTCCATATTGCCCTAATAGTATAAGTGCTCATGTCCATTGGGGTACCTCATGACATTGCATAAAAGAATTCTAGCAAACAAGTGAACCTCAGATTGGGCCCAGAACAGGGCAGAGGCTGTTTCTCCCATCTTCCCAGAAGTCCCCTCAAGCTTGGCTGTGCAATACATTAGCTCTGCACTTAATGCTTCTCTCTGGAGTCTGATTCCTGGGTTGATGACTCTGTTTCCCTCAGCCTCTCCTGAATCCTGGTTCCCACAAGCCCCCAATTAAATGTTTTCTTTTATAAGTTGCCTGCATCATGATGTCTCATTATAGCAATAGAAAAATAACTATAACAAAGGTAAATTCCAGACTTAGGCTTATCCCCTCACTCACTTATTTATCATAGCATTTACTGTTTCTATTTAACCTAGTTTCCACCCTGTTCCCCAACCCACCCACTCCTGCTTCCCTGTCCTGGCATTCCCTTATACTGGGGCATCAAGACTTCACAGGACCAAGTGTCTCTCCTCCCATTGATGACCAACTAGGCAATCCTCTGCTGCATATGCAGCTAGAGCCAGGAGTCCCTCCATGTGTTTTCTTTGATTGGTAGTTTAGTCCCACTGAGCTCTGGGGTACTGGTTAGTTCATATTGTTGTTCCTCCTATGTGGCTGAAAACCCCTTCAGCTCCTTGGGTACTTAAACTTTTGTGAGTTTCCTGGCATAACTGCTTGGAACAAAACTCAAGTCCTCTAAGAACAAGGTGTGCTCTCAATGACTGAGCTAATATTACTCAAATTTGTATAGCTCCTCTAATTTATGTCATCTAAATGTATTTGTTTCCATTTTGCTGCTATTAATTCTTTTAAAATTGTTTTTCAGGAGATAATGTGAGTGAAATATTTATGATATCTACCTGTTTAAAATATTTATAATTCTCTGTCTTTAAATACTTGTTCTGTGCTATGATAGTGTTCTTCTTTTATACACATAATTTTTAAAAGTTTCTAAGTTATTTTCACTATTACAACTAAAATATGCACACACACAGACACATATATATGCTCAAATTTTTCTTGAAACAAATCGCTTAAATATGAATTTATATCATTAGAGTGAAATTAATTTTTATTCTATTGTTGATCCAATTACTTTTATTATATCTTTTGCTGATTTTTACCTCTTGTAGCCATTAAGAAAACCTTACAATATTTAGAGGAACTTTATAAATTAATACATTATACCATCCACCCAGGCAAGATGTTCCCTGGTGCAATGGTAGTACCATTGTTGTGGGATAACTAACTACTTTCTGATTGAATTTGAGTCCTTCTCCACAGGAGGTGATTTCACACATTTTCATGGAACACCCTGCAGGGCAGTAGAGAAGAAAAAGTGAGCCAGTTTGAGGCTGGAAGTGTAAACAAGATAAATAGTATAGTGATCATTCTAAAGTGTAGCTGAAATACATTTAAGAACCTGTTATTTGGGGGTCTTTCATTAAGCATAAGAAATGTTAAAAAGGATATTTGGAAAAGAAAAAAATAACAAGTGTATGTACATTTTTTATTTCCAGATAATTATTTTACTCTCTATAAGTATTTTGCCTATAAGTATTTTGCCAACTATAAGATTTATTTCTCAAAGTATTTAATTAGTATTTAATATGCATAAGCACAATAAATAAAAATTTTAAATATTTTCCCTTTTCTGGTTCCTTAAGCTTCATCTATGATTTAATAACTATTTCCAGTCTTATCTTTGGAAAGTGCTAGGGTTTTTAACAACAGTTAATAGTATTTTAACATTTTTACTTAGAATTAAATTGTACATATTATTCAGGTACTATTAGCTACAAGAGGCAAAACTGTAGGCAAAAGGTATAATAAAAATAAATGAATTAATAATATTTAAAAACATGAGTATGTTTTATAATGCTCAAACCCACATTACCATACATTTTCCTTTAATGCTTATAATTCCTTTACAATGAAATAATTCAAATAATCTTTTCTTCTATATCTTTGACAGGGTTTGTTGTACATCACAATATTTTATTGGTGTGAAGAGATACAATGACCAAGGCAATTCTTTAAAAGGCAAACATTTAGTTGTGGCTGGCTTATAGTTTCAGACGTTTACTCCATTGTCATCATGGTAGGAAACAAGGCAGCATCTAACCAGACATAGTACTAGAAGAGCAGAGAGTTCTACATCTTGATCTGAAGGTGGCCAGGAATGGAGTCTCTTCTGGACTCTCTTCTGCTCTGGGAAGAGGTTGAGCATTAGAAGACCCCAAAGCACACCTACACAGTGACACACTTTCTCTGACAATGGCACACCTATTCCAACAAGGCTACATATCCTAATGGTGCCATGTCAAAAGGACTAAGCATATTCAAACCACCACAGGTGCCAATCACTTAATACAGCCCAGAGTCGATTCAGACTAGTAACCTCCTCTTTTAGCTTCTTGTTTACTGGGATTACAAGTATGAAACTTTATGAATGCTCTTTTTCTGATGTTTGTTGAAATACATAGTATGATGTTATTGCCTATATTTACCCAAATGTTTGGTAGACCACCAGAAATAATATCTTCTATCTGTTACTTTGGGCCCATTGATCAACATTTCCTCATATTTCTCTTTCATTTTCTTTCCACAAGTAATAGTTAACTCCCTTTCTACTCCCAACTTCTAATACAATACATTATATTTTTTCAGATGATTATTTATAAAATGTTCTCAAACAGTTTTCTTCATTTTTACTGTGACTTTTAAATTCATAACTTTGATTGTTGTGACTCTTTTAATACTGTTCAGTGGCTTTCAATTGTAGACAATTCTGGTTTTTTCTTTATAATTTCTGGCTTGAGAATAATGGTTGTAATATTTCTCTTTGTCACAAAATGACTTGTCACTTAAGTGTTCATCAAGCACAATTTGTTCTTTAAATTTACTTTGCATAGGATTTATTTCATGTTTAATGTAATAGAGATACATGTTGTTGTTCTCGAAATGGATGACAAGATCTAAAAACTATATATCTTATACATTGTTTATTATTTTGATATTAACAAAAGTATTTTGAAAATAGCACTCTTGAGTATGTTCTGAGAAATACAAGACTACACATCAGTATATGTTTAAAAAATAAATATTTTCATAAATGCATTTGGAAAAATTAAAAAACTAAATTGCTTCTTTAAGTTCTTCCTAGAGAATTTATTAAATTATTATAATTTGTAACTCTCCAAAGGGGAACACTAGTGCTACTACAGAGCTCTTATTTTCTCTGAGTCTCTCAAAGGGCAAGTAACCCATAGAACATACTCTAAAGAGCATGACTTTGGAGATTCACTCTGAAAACATTTATTTTTATGGTTGCTGTCAGAAACATATAAATATGATTTTATAAAAAATGCTTTAGTTGCATTTCATTGACTTTCACATGAAAAGTTGAATCTCTACGTTTATAATTCATTGAAATATTAATATAGATTTCTTTTAAAAACTTAGTAATATAAAAATAAATCAATAGATTTAATAATAAGGTACGATATACTTGCTTTTGTAGAATGAATTCCTCTAGATCATGTAAGGTGAATTAAAGTCTATGGGAAGTTGTGAAGAGAAAGAAAAGGAGCACTGCAGATGAACTGGGAGAAGAGCATTCCCTCTGCTAAGTTTCTAGGCCAAGAATATGTTTTTTTTTAAATTTAATTATATGTAAGTACACTGTAGCTGTCTTCAGACACTCCAGAAGAGGGAGTCAGATCTCATTACGGATGGTTGTGAGCCACCATGTGGTTGCTAGGATTTGAACTTCAGACCTTCAGAAGAGCAGTTGGGTGCTCTTACCCACTGAGCCATCTCACCAGCCCCCAAGAATATGGTTTTAATTCAGAACATTTCCTTCATTCATTTACAACTTAGAATTGTTTACCTTTGTTGAGAATAAGTGACTGTGGATTTCCAAGCCTTACACTGGACATCTCTACCTCCTCACCAAGAATCACAGACCATTCTGAAAGAGCAGACAAAAACAATATAAGAGACAGAGGTTGGCAAGGCCTAGTACAAAATTGTCTTTTGGACATGACATAGCTGTTGCACTCATTACCTCTCATCAGCTATGGTTTTCTATATATATGATGAAACCTGTCAACATTCTGGCATTGGAAGGGTGGATTACATCCTGCCCCTAACTGAGGAACTATTGAAGGTTGATGGCAACTGTGAGAGGGAGACTTGGTATTCTTTAATGGTGTGGCTCCTGGTAGGCCAAATGCAATATAGCACGTAGTCACTACCAAGGAGCAGATGAACAGTACAATCCAGACTATGTAGCCTATAAAGAAGAGGAGACATTGGATATTAAACCAAAAGTTCAGAATATCCAAGATACAATTCACAGACCATATGAAGCTCAATAAAAAGGAAAACCAAAGTGTAGGTGTTTGCTCCTTATTAGAAAGGGGAATAAAATACTCATGAGAGCAAATAGGGAGACAAAGTGTGGAACAGAAACTGAAGGAAAGGCCATTCAGAGACTGCACCACCTGGAGATCCATTCTATATACAGTCACTAAACAGACACAATTGTGGATGCCAAGAAGTGCATGTTGACAGGAGCCTGATATGGCTGCCTCCTGAGAGGCTCTGCCAGGGCCTGACAAATACAGAGGTAGATGCTCATAGTCATCCTTTGGACTGAGCACAGGGTCCCCAATGGAGGAGCTAGAGAAAGTACCCAAGGAGCTGAAGTGGTCTGCAACCCTATCGGAGGAACAACAATATGAACTAACCAGTAGCCCCAGAGCTCACAGGGACTAAACCACCAACCAAGGATTACACATGGAGGGACCCATGGCTCCAGCTGCATACATAGCAGAGGAACACCCTCACAGAAGCAGGAGGAGGGGATATGGGATAGGGGGTTTCTGGGGGTGAAACAGGGAAAGGGGATAACATTTGAATTGTAAATAAAGATAATATCCAATGAAAATTGGAAGCCATAAAAAATAAAACAAAGGAAATCTGAGCAAACCACATAGATAAATCATTCCTCTGTGGTCTCTGCTTCCAATATAACCTCCAGGTTCCTGTCTGGAGTTCTTGTACCTACTTTCTTCAGTGATTGTTGCCTGGTACCTAGAAACAGTTGAAATAAAACATTTCCTTGCCAAAATAAAAAAGACGCAAAGATAGGAGAAATTCAAAAGATGTGACAGATCTGAGACAAGCTCTATAGGGGTAAAACTGGGAGGTAAATATAAAAATATAATGTATTCTTATAACTCTTAATGAATGAATTAATGATATTAATAAAAATTAAACTATATAGCTATCTTTTATTTGCTAGCATTAAAAAGTAAATGTACACATTGAAGTAGCTGAATAACAGCTCTATTTTTGTTATAATTTAGCTGTAAATCATAAGGCAAAATTAGTTATAACAATGATACTTTTTGATAACTATACAAGAACAAATGTCTCACCTGCTCTAGCTCTCTCTTCTTTCTTACTATATCTTTATTCTATGAAATAAACATTGTTAAAGTATGAAATCTGATAGATCATACCTGTAATACCAGATATTGGGAAGTAAAGAAAATTCAAGCAAAGCCACTGCTGACTATATAGGGAGTTCGAACCCAGCCAATTAGACCTTGGCCCCCAAGACTTTTAGACAACCCCCCTTTTTTCCCCTTAAGTTGCTTTGTTCAGCTTATTTTCTCATAGAAATGGAAAAATAAACTAGGATAGTGTATACCTGAGTTGCACTGCATATATAGTTCTGTACAGTTACTTTTTAAACTAGCAATGTATCAGAGACAAATTTTCAAGTGTTCTTCAAATTATTTTCTCCTGTGTCTCTGTCATTGTGTTTGCCTTGCCACTAGTTTCAGTCCCAAAATTCATCCATAACCATCCTATTTTAAGGCTCTTATGTTCATAGTATAATGCAAATACTTATGTTTTATATGCTTATGCAGGCTACAGGGAACATCTCATTCCCACCCACCCACCCTTAGGAGGGCAACTCTTCAACCACTAAAAATTCTGAAGAATGGTAGTTTATGTCAGTGGTATTTTAACATTTATAAAAGACACATTTTATTCTCAGATTTTTATTTTTCACCTTTGCAAAAAGTCGAAAGGAAATCCAATATCAATGTTTTGGACCAAGTGCATATATCTGGAATGATAAATGCCATGGAGTAATTACTTTCTAATTTATAATATAATCAGCTATTCAGTTGAAGAATCTTCCATATTCATAACTCTGGGTAGGATATAAAAGTAGCTTCTCCTCACAGACTTTGAGAAATATTGGAGATTAACAGCATTTGAACTCAGTATCCTCAAAATTGGTGTGGTGATGCTCTTTGTTGACATTATAGACTATAATTGTATCCTCTATTTTGCCCTTAATGTTGGTAAACTGCATGATTATACCAATTTTCTTTGCTGAAGCTTCTTGAAATCAAAAGTATCCTAAGTTTACTATAAAAAATAACCAATTTATGTTTTATCCTGAACTTTATCTCACGTTCAACCTAGTAGCTCCAGGTTAAAGAAAGAAAGAAAAGTAAGCACAAAATCAAAACAGTCAATTTATTACAACAGACTTGGACTCATTCACCAATATTTTCTGAAAACCCCAAGACACTTACAATAGTTTTATTTATTTATAGCTCTCCTCTTCTACCTTCATTACTCCAAACTAAAAGCATTTCTGTTACCCAGTGAATCACATTAAATTCACAAATGCTGAAGATTCAAATCAAAAGACATAGATGAGAAAGTCTGATACAACTGAATGTGTAGCATTTTATGTCAGGAAACTAGCTTTACTTTAAAAATACACAATATATTGAACTTACAGGGTATTTGAATTGCAAACAGCAACCATCTCAAACAAGCAAAATTAGTAACTTCTGTCAACATACAGTAGTTACTTTTGTCATTCAAAAATGATTTTCATATATTTGGTCAGCCTATAATTTACATTCTGAGAGATGATGTTCATGCAGTATCAACAATTTAATGGATTAATTCCATTGTATCTAACGTGAAAACAAAAGTGCAATGTTCAGAGAAAGGCCAAAGGGAATGGAGAACAAAAGAAGCAAATCATGTTCTGTAAGGAGACAAGGTAGAAAACTATTCCCTAATGTTCCATACAAAAGGAAATTAAACATCAATGGACAATTCATACCTGGCTGACTTCATCTCTAATATTTTATCTCTAAAAGTTTTGGCTATCATCAAATTGTTTATCATATACATGTTTCTATTTTACTATATTTTAATATCACTCATTAACTTCTTTGCTAAATATGTGTGAATATTTAACTCAGTGTAAGATCAATTGTAGCAAATCTCTAGTGTATACAATCTTAAAGTGGAAACAAGATTTCATAATTATTGGTAATATTTTTAAATAAGTATCTTTATGTTACTATGGAATAATAATAATACGTATAATCAAAAGTAACATAAATTATTTCAAATTTAAAAAGTACACCTACAAACTGAACAATTTTCTTTTACAAGCCAATTACAATTTTCATTTGACTGACAAATACACCTGGTCTTAATATTACTTGTAATTAGGGAAATACACAGATTTTTTCGTTAATGTGCTAAAGTAGCCTTATATTAACGTAGAACATATAAATTGTACCAGTTGTAAAAATGTTCACTTCTAACTCTATTTCAAATTGAATTTATCACATCTATCTCTTTAATGGAATTTCCCATGAAGGGGAAAACTACATATGTGCTAAGGATACCAAAGTGTTAACTAGTTGATAAAATATGTTTTTTTTTTTTTTTTTAGTTATCAACTTTTTTTTTTATTTTTAATATTTTTATTACATATTTTCCTCAATTACATTTCCAATGCTATCCCAAAAGTCCCCCATAGCGCCCCCCACTTCCCTACCCACCCATTCGCATTCTTTTGGCCCTGGCATTCCCCTATATTTGGGCATATAAAGTTTGCAAGTCCAATGGGCCTCTCTTTCCATTGATGGCCGACTAGGCCATCTTTCGATACATATGCAGCTAGAGACAAGAGCTCCGGGGTTCTGGTTAGTACATCATGTTGTTCCAACAATAGGGTTGCAGATCCCTTTAGCTCCTTGGGTACTTTCTCTAGCTTCTCCATTGGAAGCCCTGTGATACATCCAATAGCTGACTGTGAACATCCACTCCTGTGTTTGCTAGGCCCCGGCATCGTCTCACAAGAGACAGCTATATTTGGGTCCTTTCAGCAAAATCTTGCTAGTGTATGCAATGGTGTCAGCGTTTAGAAGCTGATTATGGGATGGATCCCTGGATACGGCAGTCTCTAAATGGTCCATCCTTTCATCACAGCTACGAACTTTGTCTCTGTAACTCCTTCCCTGGGTGTTTTGTTCCCAATTCTAAGAAGGTGCACAGTGTCCACACTTTGGTCTTCATTCTTCTTGAGTTTCATGCGTTTAGCAAATTGTATCTTATATCTTGGGTATCCTAAGTTTTGGGCTAATATCCACTTATCAGTGAATACATATTGTGTGAGTTCTTTTGTGATTGTGATACCTCACTCAAGATGATGCCCTCCAGGTCCATCCATTTGGCTAGGAATTTCATAAATTCATTCTTTTTAATAGCTGAGTAGTACTCCATTGTGTAAATGTACCATAATTTCTGTATCCATTCCTCTGTTGAGGGACATCTGGGTTCTTTCCAGCTTCTGGCTATTATAAATAAGGCTGCTATGAACATAGTGGAGCATGTGTCCTTTTTACCGGTTGGGAAATCTTCTGGATATATGCCCAGGAGAGGTATTGTTGGGTCCACCAGTAGTACTATGTCCAATTTTCTGAGGAACCGCTAGACTGATTTCCAGAGTGGTTGTACAAGCTTGCAATCCCACCAACAATGGAGGAGTGTTCCTCTTTCTCCACATCCTCGCCAGCATCTGCTGTCACCTGAATTTTTGATCTTAGCCATTCTGACTGGTATGAGGTGGAATCTCAGGGTTGTTTTGATTTGCATTTCCCTCATGATTAAGGATGTTGAACATTTTTTCAGGTGTTTCTCTGCCATTCGGTATTCCTCAGGTGAGAATTCTTTCTTCAGTTCTGAGCCCCATTTTTTAATGGGGTTATTTGACTTTCTGGAGTCCACCTTCTTGAGTTCTTTATATATATTGGATATTAGTCCCTTATCTGATTTAGGATAGGTGAAGATCCTTTCCCAATCTGTTGGTGGTTTTTTTGTCTTATTGATGGTGTCTTTAGCCTTGCAGAAGCTTTGTAGTTTCATGAGGTCCCACTTGTCAATTCTCGATCTTACAGCACAAGCCATTACTGTTCTATTCAGGAATTTTTCCCCTGTGCCCATATCTTCAAGGCTTTTCCCCACTTTCTCCTCTATAAGTTTCAGTGTCTCTGGTTTTATGTGAAGTTCCTTGATCCACTTAGACTTGACCTTAGTACAAGGAGATAGGAATGGATCTATTCGCATTCTTCTACATGTTAACAACCAGTTGTGCCAGCACCATTTGTTGAAAATGCTGTCTTTCTTCCACTGGATGTTTTTAGCTCCCTTGTCGAAGATCAAGTGACCGTAGGTGTGTGGGTTCATTTCTGGGTCTTCAATTCTATTCCATTGGTCTATTTGTCTGTCACTATACCAGTACGATGCAGTTTTTATCACAATTGCTCTGTAGTAGAGCTTTAGGTCCGGCATGGTGATTCCACCAGAGGTTCTTTTATACTTGAGAAGAGTTTTTGCTATTCTAGGTTTTTTGTTATTCCAGATGAATTTGCAGATTGCGCTTTCTAATTCGTTGAAGAATTGATTTGGAATTTTGAGGGGGATTGCATTGAATCTGTAGATTGCTTTTGGCAAGATAGCCATTTTTACAATGTTGATCCTGCCCATCCATGAGCATGGGAGATCTTTCCATCTTCTGAGATCTTCTATAATTTCTTTCTTCAGAGACTTGAAGTTTTTATTATACAGATCTTTCACTTCCTTAGTTAGAGTCACGCCAAGATATTTTATATTATTTGTGACTATTGAGAAGGGTGTTGTTTCCATAATTTCTTTCTCAGCCTGTTTATTCTTTGTGTAGAGAAAGGCCATTGATTTGTTTGAGTTAATGTTATATCCAGCTACTTCACCGAAGCTGTTTATCAGGCTTAGGAGTTCTCTGGTGGAATTTTTAGGGTCACTTATATATACTATCATATCATCTGCAAAAAGTGATATTTTGACTTCATCTTTTCCAATTTGTATCCCTTTGATCTCCTTTTGTTGTCGAATTGCTCTGGCTAGGACTTCCAGTACAATGTTGAATAGGTATGGAGAAAGTGGACAGCCTTGTCTAGTCCCTGATTTTAGAGGGATTGCTTCAAGCTACTCACCATTTACTTTGATGTTGGCTACTGGTTTGCTGTACATTGCTTTTATCATGTTTAGGTATGGGCCTTGAATTCCTGATCTTTCCAAGACTTTTATCATGAATGGGTGTTGGATCTTGTCAAATGCTTTTTCCACATCTAACGAGATGACCATGTGGTTTTTGTCTTTGAGTTTGTTTATATACTGGATTACGTTGATGGATTTCCGTATATTGAACCATCCCTGCATCCCTGGGATGAAACCTACTTGGTCAGGATGGATGATTGTTTTGATGTGTTCTTGGATTCGGTTAGCAAGAACTTTATTGAGGATTTTTGCATCAGTATTCATAAGGGATATTGGTCTGAAGTTTTCTATCTTTGTTGGGTCTTTTTGTGGTTTAGGTATCAGAGTAATTGTGGCTTCATAGAATGAGTTGGGTAGAGTACCTTCTGTTTCTATTTTGTGGAATAGTTTGTGAAGAACTGGGATTAGATCTTCTTTGAAGGTCTGATAGAACTCTGCACTAAACCCATCTGGTCCTGGGCTTTTTTTAGTTGGGAGACTATTAATGACTGCTTCTATTTCTTTGGGGGATATAGGGCGGTTTAGATCATTGACCTGATCTTGATTCAAATTTGGTACCTGGTATCAGTCTAGGAACTTCTCCATTTCATCCAGGTTCTCCAGTTTTGTTGAGTATAGCCTTTGGTAGAAGGATCTGATGGTGTTTTGGATGTCTTCAGGATCTGTTGTTATGTCTCCTTTTTCATTTCTGATTTTGTTAATTAGGATGCTTTCCCTGTGCCCTCTAGTAAGTCTGGGTAAGGGTTTATCTATCTTGTTGATTTTCTCAAAGAACCAGCTCCTTGATTGGTTGATTCTTTGAATAGTTTTTCTTGTTTCCACTTGGTTGATTTCACCCCTGAGTTTGATTATTTCCTGCCGTCTACACCTCTTGGGTGAATTTGCTTCCTTTTGTTCTAGTGCTTTTAGGTGTGTTGTCAAGCTACTACTGTGTGCTCTCTCTAGTTTCCTTTTGAAGGCACTCAGAGCTATGAGTTTTCCTCTTAGAAATGCTTTCATTGTGTCCCATAAGATTGGGTATGTTGTGCCTTCATTTTCATTGAACTCTAAAAAGTCCTTAATTTCTTTCTTTATTCCTTCCTTGACCAAGGTATCATTGAGAAGAGTGTTGTTCAGTTTCCACGTGAAGGTTGGCTTTCTATTATTTATTTTGTTATTGAAGATCAGCCTTAGTCCATGGTGATCTGATAGGATGCATGGGACAATTTCAATATTTTTGTATCTGTTGAGGCCTGTTTTGTGACCAATTATGTGGTCAATTTTGGAGAAGGTACCATGAGGTGCTGAGAAGAAGGTATATCCTTTTGTTTTAGGATAGAATGTTCTGTAGATATCTGCCAGATCCATTTGATTCATAATTTCTCTTAGTTTCTCTGTGTCCCTGTTTAGTTTCTGTTTCCATGATCTGTCCATTGGTGAAAGTGGTGTGTTGAAGTCTCCCACTATTATTGTAAGAGGTGCAATGTGTGCTTTGAGATTTACTAAAGTTTCTTTAATGAATGTGGCTGCCTTTGTATTTGGAGCATAGATATTCAGGATTGATAGTTCCTCTTGGAGGATTTTACCTTTGATGAGTATGAAGTGTCCCTCCCTGTGTTTTTTAATGACTTTGGGTTGGAAGTCAATCTTATCAGATATTAGAATGGCTACTCCAGCTTGTTTCTTCATGCCATTTGCTTGGAAAATTGTTTTCCAGCCTTTCATTCTGAGGTAGTGTCTATCTTTTTCTCTGAGATGAGTTTCCTGTAAGCAGCAAAATGTTGGGTCTTGTTTGTGTAGCCAGTTTGTTAGTCTATGTCTTTTTATCGGGGAGTTGAGTCCATTGATATTAAGAGATATTAAGGAAAAGTAATTGTTGTTTCCTGTTATTTTTGTTGTTAAAGTTGGCATTTTGTTCTTGTGGCTGTCTTCTTTTAGGTTTGTTGAGGGTTTACCTTCTTGATTTTTCTAGGGTGTGGTTCCTGTCCTTGTATTGGTTTTTTTCTGTTATTATCCTTTGAAGGGCTGGATTCGTGGAGAGATAATGTGTGAATTTGGTTTTGTCGTGGAATACTTTGGTTTCTCCATCTATGTTAATTGAGAGTTTGGCTGGGTATAGTAGCCTGGGCTGTAATTTGTGTTCCTTTAGTGTCTGTATAACATCCGTCCAGGATCTTCTGGCTTTCATAGTCTCTGGTGAAAAATCTGGTGTAATTCTGATAGGCTTGCCTTTATATGTTACTTGGCCTTTTTCTCTTACTGCTTTTAGTATTCTATCTTTATTTAGAGCATTTGTTGTTCTGATTATTATGTGTCGGGAGGTATTTCTTTTCTGGTCCAGTCTATTTGGAGTTCTGTAGTCTTCTTGTATGTTCATGGTTATCTCTTTCTTTAGATTTGGGAAGTTTTCTTCTATAATTTTGTTGAAGATGTTTGCTGGTCCTTTGAGTTGAAAATCTTCATTCTCATCCACTCCTATTATCCGTAGGTTTGGTCTTCTCATTGTGTACTGTATTTCTTGGATGTTTTGAGTTAGGATCTTTTTGCATTTTACATTTTCCTTGATTGTTGTGCCGATGTTCTCTATGGAATCCTCTGCACCTGAGATTCTCTCTTCCATCTCTTGTATTCTGTTGCTGATGCTGGTATCTATGGTTCCAGATTTCTTTCCTAGGGTTTCTATGTCCAGTGTTGCCTCATTTTGGGTTTTCTTTATTGTGTCTACTTCCCTTTTTAGGTCTAGTATGGTTATGTTCATTTCCATCATCTGTTTGGATGTGTTTTCCTGTTTTTCTGTAAGGACTTCTCCCTGTTTGATTAGGTTATCCTGTTTTTCTTTAAGGATTTGTAACTCTTTAGCAGTGTTCTCCTGCAATTCTTTAAGGGATTTTTGTGCTTCCTCTTTAATGTCTTCTACCTGTTTAGCAGTGTTCTCCTGTATTTCTTTAAGTGTGTTATTAAAGTCCTTCTTGAAGTCCTCTACCATCATCAGGAGATATGCTTTTAGATCCATGTCTAGGTTTTCCAGTGTGTTGGGGTGCCCTGGACTGGGCGAAGTGGGGGTGCTGGGTTCTGATGATGGTGAGTGGTCTTGGTTTCTCTTAGTAAGATTATTACGTTTACCTTTAGCCATCTGGTACTCTCTGGGGTTAGTTGTTATAGTTGTCACTGTTTAAAGATTGGAGCAGAAGCTGTGTTCCACTCACCAGCAGTCTCAAAATCCTGCGGAGGGGGTCGTGGGTAGCTGGCGGGTGTCAGGCAACCCTGTGCTCCAGCAACCCCGGCGCTGATCCGGCCGGAAGTGGCCTGTGGCCCTACTCAGGCAGGTTTCTGCTTCCCTAACTAATGCAGTCTCAGGTCCAGCGCGCAATTGGATTGGAGCAGAAGCTGTGCTCCACTCACCAGAAGTCTTAAGATCCTGTGGCGGGTGTTGTGGGTAGCTGGCGAGTGTCAGCCGACCCTGCGCCCCAGCTGCCCTGGTGCTTTTCTGACCGGAAGAGGCTTGTGGCCCTATGTAGGCCGGATTTCTCTCTCCCCAACCAGAGCAGTCTCAGGTCCCGCGTGATTGGACTGGAGCAGAAGCTGTGTTCCACTCACCAGCAGTCCCAAAATCCTGCAGCCGGGGTTGTGGGTAGCTGGCGGGTGTCAGGCAACCCTGCGCTCCAGCAACCCCAGCGCTGATCCGGCCGGAAGTGGCCTGTGGCCCTACTCAGGCCAGTTTCTGCTTCCCTAACTAATGCAGTCTCAGGTCCTGCGCGCAATTGGATTGGAGCAGAAGCTGTGCTCCACTCTCCAGAAGTCTTAAGATCCTGTGGCGGGTGTTGTGGGTAGCTGGCGAGTGTCAGCTGACCCTGCGCCCCAGCTGCCCTGGTGCTTTTCTGACCGGAAGAGGATAAAATATGTTTTGATTGAAGAATTTGTTTTGCACATCTACAGCCACAATATGTTGGGCTATCATTACTACAGCTACCTTTAGTCAAGTTAATAGACATTCATTGCCCAACACTGCATTGGGCCTAATATCCATTTGAGGACAAAGTTTATCCTTTGGAATGTGTGTTTGTTATTTGCTTTTTTGTTGTGTTAAAATATCTGTCGAAGGTGACTTAAGGAATGAAGGTTTTTTTTTTTTTTTTTCAATTATTCACAATTCCTGGGTACAGATCATGGTACAGAACTGGTGGTGGTGGCAAGAGATTAAGACATCTGGTAATATAAGAAGAGAGCAGGGAATTTCACTGCTCAGGTAGTTTTTTCCTTCTTTATGCAGTCAGGAGATGTAGCCAGTGGGATGATGGTGCCCACATTTAAGGTAGGTCATTATAATTCAGTTAGCTTAACTAAATAATCCTTCACAAGGTCAGAGGATTGTTTCAATGATGACTATGAATCCTTTCAAGTTGACAATATTAATCATCACAAAATATTTTCACTAGACCACTAGTTTCCAAAACTTCAACGTCTAAAAGAATGGCATCAGGTAGCATCTAAAACTGAAATGTATCACAGAGACTTCACTATTTTGCTACAACCCTCAACCTGAGGGTATCAACAAATGTATTTGTAAGGTTTCTTGATTTATTGATCTCTATTTCTCTTGGGCTATAAAAACTTTTGAAACAATTTCCACATTGGAATATGATATTCTGGACAAATAGGAATTATGTCCCTACGACATAGTCCCTATTGTTTATGTCAAGAATAAACTGTCTTATTCCATTTGTAGTGAGTGCTGTGTGGTATGGACAATATGAAGCCACAGAAAATGAATATTACTCGGATGTCTGGTAAGTTCAGCTTCTAGAAAAGGTAAAGATAAATGTACTAATAATACCACCTAAAGAAGTTTCACCAACTGAGCTCGTTATAACTCAGTTTTATTTGCTGTATCAATGAACAAATAAATGGCAAAGATGAAAGAATATATGGGAGAGAAGGGAAGGAGGACCAAGAAAATGGGGAGACAGGTTAATATAACTGAAACCATGAAAATCAACAACTATGACAAAACATAGTGGAAATTAGTATTTCAAAGAATGTTTTATTTGAAGTGAATGGATGGCTCAGGACTTAAGAGAATTTGTTGCTTTATTTTTTTAAAAAAAATTATTAGATATTTTCATTATTTAAAAATATTACTCCCTTTCATGGTTTCCCATCTGAAAACCTCCTATCCCTTCCCCCTTCCCCCTGCTCACCAACACACCCATTCCCTCTTCCTGGCCCTGGCATTCCCCTATACTGGGGCTTATAACCTTCACAGAACCAAGGCCTCTCTTCTCATTGATGACCAACAAGGCCATCCTCTGCTACATATACAGATGAAGTCATGGGTCCCTCAATGTGTAGTCTTTGATTGGTGGTTTAGTCCCTGGGAGCTCTGGGGGTACTGGTTAGTTCATATTGATGTTCCTCCTATGGGGCTGCAAACCCCTTGAGCTCCTTGAGTCCTTTCTCTAGCTCCTCATTTGGGGACCCTAAGCAAAGAGTTTGATTTGTAGCACACAATCTGGTTGGATCATAACTGCCTATAATCCTAGCTTTGGGCTTTGTGTGTGGGAATCTGAAGATTGTGTCTGGTCTCAGTGTATAGATAGATGATAGATAGATAGATAGATAGATAGATAGATAGATAGATAGGCAGATTTTTAAAAAGTTATTTTATCCAAATGAATGCTAGCCATTGAAACATGGTCTTCAATGAGTACTACATTGTTTACAATGCTCAACATGTATTTACTTACTTTATATAATGGGTCTTTACCAAAAAATTAAGATAATCAGAAAGTACCAGAATGACATCCATGTCTGTTGTAGAAATTATTTAATCGATCTTGGCTCCGGGACTCCGCCGAACTTAGGAACTTAGTCTGCTCAGGTGAGAGTGAGCACCACAGAGGCAGACAGCTTGTGGGACAGGCAGGAGCCACAGAGCCGCTGAGGCAGCACCCTTTTGGGGCCACAGACATCCGGCACCCTCCCAGCCGGAAGACAGTGGTCTGCCCTGCACGGGAGCCCTCTGCCTCAGGAGCAGGGAGCACCATCTTGGATCCAGGACTCCACCGAACTTAGGAACTTAGTCTGCACAGGTGAGAGTGTGCACCACAGAAGCTGACAGCTTCTGTGACCTGACAAAGCAACACAGCATCTGGGAAAGATCCTGTTTTGGGCCTTCTTCTTCGACCAGGAGGAGGTCCAAACACCAGATATCTGCACACATTCCCTTTAAGAGGAGAGCTTGTCAGCAGAGAGTGCTCTAACCACTGAAACTCAGAGGAGAGAGCCTGTCTCCCAGGTCTGCTGATAGACTGTAATCATAATCACCAGAAGAACAATCTCTAAACAGAGACAACTATAACAACTCCAGAGATTACCAGATGGCGAAAGGTAAATGTAAGAATCTTACTAACAGAAATCAAGAACACTCACCATCATCAGAACCCAGAACTCCCACATCGCCCAGTCCAGGGCACCCCAACACACCTGAAAAGCTAGACACGGATCTAAAAGCATATCTCATGATGATGGTAGAGGACATCAAAAAGGACTTTAATAACTCACTTGAAGAAATAGAGGAGAACACTGCTAAACAATTAGAAGACATTAAAGAGGAAGCACAAAAATCCCTTAAAGAATTGCAGGAAAACACAACCAAACAGGTGATGGAATTGAATAAAACCATACTAGACCTAAAAAGGGAAGTAGACACAATAAAGAAAACCCAAAATGAGGCAACACTGGAGATAGAAACCCTAGGAAAGAAATCTGGAACCATAGATGCAAGCATCAGCAACAGAATACAAGAGATGGAAGAGGGAATCTCAGGTGCACAAGATTCCATAGAGAACTTTGGCACAACAATCAAGGAAGATGGAAAATGCAAAAAGATCCTAACTCAAAACATCCAGGAAATCCAGGACACAATGAGAAGACCAAACCTACGGATAATAGGAATGGATGAGAACAAAGATTTTCAACTCAAAGGACCAGCAAACATCTTCAACAAAATTATAGAAGAAAACTTCCCAAATCTAAAGAAAGAGATGCCCATGAACATACAAGAAGCCTACAGAAATCCAAATAGACTGGACCAGAAAAGAAATACCTCCCGACACATAATAATCAGAACAACAAATGCTCTAAATAAAGATAGAATACTAAAAGCAGTAAGAGAAAAAGGCCAAGTAACATATAAAGGCAAGCCTATCAGAATTACACCAGATTTTTCACCAGAGACTATGAAAGCCAGAAGATCCTGGACGGATGTTATACAGACACTAAAGGAACACAAATTACAGCCCAGGCTACTATACCCAGCCAAACTCTCAATTAACATAGATGGAGAAACCAAAGTATTCCACGACAAAACCAAATTCACACATTATCTCTCCACGAATCCAGCCCTTCAAAGGATAATAACAGAAAAAAACCAATACAAGGACAGGAACCACGCCCTAGAAAAATCAAGAAGGTAATCCCTCAACAAACCTAAAAGAAGACAGCCACAAGAACAAAATGCCAACTTTAACAACAAAAGTAACAGGAAACAACAATTACTTTTCCTTAGTATCTCTTAATATCAATGGACTGAACTCCCCGATAAAAAGACATAGACTAACAAACTGGCTACACAAACAAGACCCAACATTTTGCTGCTTACAGGAAACACATCTCAGAGAAAAAGATAGACACTACCTCAGAATGAAAGGCTGGAAAACAATTTTCCAAGCAAATGGCATGAAGAAACAAGCTGGAGTAGCCATTCTAATATCTGATAAGATTGACTTCCAACCCAAAGTCATCAAAAAAGACAGGAAGGGGCACTTCATACTCATCAAAGGTAAAATCCTCCAAGAGGAACTATCAATCCTGAATATCTATGCTCCAAATACAAAGGCAACCACATTCATTAAAGAAACTTTAGAAAATCTCAAAGCACACAATGCACCTCATACAATAATAGTGGGACACTTCAACACACCACTTTCACCAATGGACAGATCATGGAAACAGAAACTAAACAGGGACACAGTGAAACTAACAGAAGTTATGAATCAAATGTGTCTGGCAGATATCTTCAGAACATTCTATCCTAAAACAAAAGGATATACCTTCTTCTCAGCACCTCATGGTACCTTCTCCAAAATTGACCACATAATTGGTCACAAAACAGGCCTCAACAGATACAAAAGTATTGAAATTGTCCCATGCATCCTATCAGATCACCATGGACTAAGGCTGATCTTCAATAACAAAATAAATAATAGAAAGCCAACATTCACGTGGAAACTCAACAACACTCTTCTCAATGATACCTTTGTCAAGGAAGGAATAAAGAAAGGAATTAAAGACTTTTTAGAGTTCAATGAAAATGAAGCCACAACATACCCAAACTTATGGGACGCAATGAAAGCATTTCTAAGAGGAAAACTCATAGCTCTGAGTGCCTCCAAAAAGAAAGTAGAGAGAGCACACATTAGCAGCTTGACAACACACCTAAAAGCACTAGAACAAAGGGAAGCAAATTCACCCAAGAGGAGTAGACAGCAGGAAATAATCAAACTCAGGGGCGAAATCAACCAAGTGGAAACAAGAAGAACTATTCAAAGAATCAACCAATCAAGGAGCTGGTTCTTTGAGAAAATCAACAAGATAGATAAACCCTTACCCAGACTCACTAGAGGGCACAGGGAAAGCATTCTAATTAACAAAATCAGAAATGAAAAAGGAGACATAACAAAAGATCCTGAAGACATCCAAAACACCATCAGATCCTTCTACCAAAGGCTATACTCAACAAAACTGCAGAACCTGGATTAAATGGAGAAGTTTCTAGACAGATACCAGGTACCAAAGTTGAATCAAGATCAGATTAATGATCTAAACAGCCCTATATCATGCAAAGAAATAGAAGCAGTCATTAATAGTTTCCCAATGAAAAAAAGCCCAGGACCAGATGGGTTTAGTGCAGAGTTCTATCAGACCTTCATAGAAGATCTAATCTCAGTTCTTCACAAACTATTCCACAAAATAGAAAGAGAAGGTACTCTACCCAACTCATTCTATGAAGCCACAATTACTCTGATACCTAAACCACAAAAAGACCCAACAAAGATAGAAAACTTCAGACCAATATCCCTTATGAATATTGATGCAAAAAACCTCAATAAAGTTCTTGCTAACCGAATCCAGGAACACATCAAAACAATCAACCATCCTGACCAAGTAGGATTCATCCCAGGGATGCAGGGATGGTTCAATATACGGAAATCAGTCAATGTAATCCAGTATATAAACAAACTCAAAGACAAAAACCACATGATCATCTCGTTAGATGCGGAAAAAGCTTTTAACAATATCCAACACCCATTCATGATAAAAGTCTTGGAAAGATCAGGAATTCAAGGCCCATACCTAAACATGATAAAAGCAATCTACAGCTAACCAGTAGCCAACATCAAAGTAAATGGTGAGAAGCTTAAGCAATCCCTCTAAAATCAGGGACTAGACAAGGCTGTCCACTTTCTCTATACCTATTAAACATTGTACTTTAAGTCCTAGCCAGAGCAGTTCGACAACAAAAGGAGATCAAAGGGATATAAATTGGAAAAGATGAAGTCAAAATATCACTTTTTGCAGATCATATGATAGTATATATAAGTGACCTTAAAATTCCACCAGAGAACTCCTAAACCTGATAAACAGCTTCGGTGAATTAGCTGGATATAAAATTAACTCAAATAAATCAATAGCCTTTCTCTACACAAAGAATAAACAGGCTGAGAATGATATTAGTGAAACAACACCCTTCTCAATAGTCACAAATAATATAAAATATCTTGGCGTGACTCTAACTAAGGAAGTGAAAGATCTGTATAATAAAAACTTCAAGTCTCTGAAGAAAGTAATTATAGAAGACGTCAGAAGATGGAAAGATCTCCCATGCTCATGGAATGGCAGGATCCACATTGTAAAAATGCCTATCTTGCCAAAAGCAATCTACAGATTCAATGCAATCCCCCTCAAAATTCCAAATCAATTCTTCAACGAATTAGAAAGTGCAATTTGCAAATTCATCTGGAATAACAAAAAATCTAGGATAGCAAAAACTCTTCTCAAGGATAAAAGAACCTCTGGTGGAATCACCATGCCAGACCTAAAGCTTTACTACAGAGCAATTGTGATAAGAACTGTGTGGTACTGGTATAGTGACAGACAAATAGACCAATGGAATAGAACTGAAGACCCAGAAATGAACCCACACACACACGGTCACTTGATCTTCGATAAGGGAGCTAAAACCATCCAGTGGAAGAAAGACAGCTTTTTCAACAAATGGTGCTGGCACAACTGGTTGTTAACATGTAGAAGAATGCGAATAGATCCATTCCTATCTCCTTGTACTAAGGTCAAGTCTAAGTGGATCAAGGAACTTCACATAAAACCAGAGACACTGAAACTTATAGAGGAGAAAGTGAGGAAAAGCCTTGAAGATATGGGCACAGGGGAAAAATTCTTGAATAGAACAGCAATGGCTTGTGCTGTAAGATCGAGAATTGACAAGTGGGACCTCATGAAACTGCAAAGCTTCTGCAAGGCAAAAGACACCATCAATAAGACAAAAAAAACCACCAACAGATTGGGAAAGAATCTTTACCTATCATAAATCAGATAAGTCACTAATATCCAATATATATAAAGAACTCAAAAAGGTGGACTCCAGAAAGTCAAATAACCCCATTAAAAAATTGGGCTCAGAACTGAACAAAGAATATTCACCTGAGGAATACTGAATGGAAGAGAAGCACCTGAAAAAATGTTCAACATCCTTAATCATCAGGGAAATGCAAATCAAAACAACCCTGAGATTCCACCTCACACCAGTCAGAATGGCTAAGATCAAAAATTCAGTTAACAGCAGATGCTGGCGAGGATGTGGAGAAAGAGGAACACTCCTCCATTGTTGGTGGGATTGCAAGCTCCTACAACCACTCTGGAAATCAGTCTGGCGGTTTCTCAGAAAATTGGACATAGTACTACCGGAGTATCCAGCAATACCTCTCCTGGGCATATATCCAGAAGATGTCCCAACTGGGAAGAAGGACACATGCTCCACTATGTTCATAGCAGCCTTATTTATAATAGCCAGAAGCTGGAAAGAACATAGATGCCCCTCAATAGAGGAATGGATACAGAAATTATGGTACATTTCCACAATGGAGTACTACTCAGCTATTAAAAAGAATGAATTTATGAAATTCCTAGACAAATGGATGGACCTGGAGGGCATCATCTTGAGTGAGGTAACACAATCACAAAGGAACTCACACAATATGTATTCACTGATAAGTTGATATTAGCCCAAAACTTAGGATACCCAAGATATAAGATACAATTTGCTAAACGCATGAAACTCAAGAAGAATGAAGACCAAAGTGTGGACAATATGCCCCTTCTTAGAATTGGGAACAAAACACCCATGGAAGGAGTTACAGAGACAAAGTTTGGAGCTGTGATGAAAGGATGGACCATCTAGAGACTGCCATATCCAGGGATCCTTCCCATAATCAGCTTCCAAATGCTGACACCATTGCATACACTAGCAAGATTCTGCAGAAAGGACCCAAATATAGCTGTCTCTTGTGAGACTATGCCGGGGCCTAGCAAACACAGGAGTGGATGCTCACAGTCAGCTATTGGATGTATCACAGGGCTCCCAATGGAGAAGCTAGAGAAAGTACCCAAGGAGCTAAAGGGATCTGCAACCCTATAGGTGGAACAACATGATGAACTAACCACTACTCCGGAGCTCTTGTCTCTAGCTGCATATGTATCCAAAGATGGCCTAGTGGGCCATCACTGGAAAGAGAGGCCCATTGGACTTGCAAACTTTATAGGCCCCAAGATAGGGGAATGCCAGGGCCAAAAGAATGGGAATGGGTGGGTAGGGAAGTGGGGGGCAGTATGGGCGAATGTTGGGATAGCATTGGAAATGTAATTGAGGAAAATATGGAATAAAAATATTAAAAATTAAAAAAAAGAAATTATTTAATCACAAACAGGGGTTTCTATCCCACCTTTGAACATTTAGTTCCCATATAAAAGACACACATAATGTTTATATTTATTTTTTCTCTTATTTTATTGGGTATTTATTTCATACACATTTCCAATGCTACCCCAAAAGTCCCCCACACACTCCCCCACACACTCCCCCACGCGCCCACTCCCACTTCTTGGCCCTGTCGTTCCCCTGTACTGAGGCATATAAAGTTTCCACGACCAATGGACCTCTCTTTCTACTGATGGGCAACTAGGCCACTTTCTGATTCATAGGCAGCTAGAGACACGATCTCCAGGGGGGTACTGGTTAGTTCATATTGTTGTCGCACCGAATGCGACATAAGGAATGGATCTTATAATAAGCTTAAATCAGCACAAAGGCTGGGCTGGTTAAATTTATCTTTTATGTTATTTTGCCTATAGATAGATCTGTTATTATACCTAAAAGGATGAATCAATCTATTAATCTGTCTGTTATGTTATTATGTCTTTTTCCTAGTAAATAATCCCATCATATAATTTACCTTGTTTTGTCTGAGCTATTCTAAACTCCAATTAGCCAACTCACATTACCATTATCTTATAACTTACCTAATTTATGGCAGTGTCCTCCTACTCATTCTTCCTCCTCCGGGTTCTCTTCCTACCCTATGCCCTGGAACCCTAAACCCTGCCTATATCTTCCCTGCCCAGTTACTAGCCTTTAGAATTTTTATTCACCAATCAGAAATAACTTGGATGCAAGGTCATAATGCACATTCTCTTCTCTCTGGGGCAACCAGGTCTTGGTTAGCATTACAATACATAGCAAAAGACAAAACCTAACACATGTTCTTTCCCATATATATTTAGGAATAAGGCCATGTTACTTAGTTCTGACTACATTGTCTTCACATCAATTTTGTCAGGTTTATGTAGACTTCATTGTAGATTTTTTTCTTTTTATAATTTAACCTGGTGAGTATGGCTATCTGCCTGTCCACACATCTCCCAAAATATATATGAGAGAATTATGTTACAGATAAAAATATCTCAATTCCCCTAAGCTGTTTCTTACTGCCAGATCCTGTAAAAATAATTTTGGAATGTATTTATTCTCCTTTCAGGTTTATTTCTGCTGCATTCAGTATGAAAAACAAGAAGATATTGATTAGGCTCCTGGGAGAGTTACACTGATTGTGCACAGTCTAAGTGCACAAATAAGAGGATTCATTTTACTGCATCCTAAACTGCAAAGACAATTTCATCCGTATTATTTTCCAAACAATTTATGGTTCTGGCTCTATGAAGGCAGTTCCAAGGAAAGTTTAGTTGGTAATGACTGATTCTTTAAGCACAAGCCAGCAGTATACCTATGATAAATTTTGGACAGAGAAAATTATGGCATTTAAATGCTGAGATACTCCTGGCATGTGACCAAGGAAAAGCACCAATAGATCAAGTACCTTCGTCCTCTAACTGGAACATGAGTTTATGCTGGTATCCATATATTTCAAAAGGAGTTTCTACAAATTTTTCATACCTCTTTTTATGTTAAAGGACTCTCTGTCAGGCTTCCAGACAATACTGCAATTTACTTGCAATAATCATTTCTATTTTTCAAAGGTTTTCCCCCAAAATATTATGACTTATTGTATGAAATTACTACAGCCTTTATTTCCCCATCATTATTAACTTCAGCTTTTAACCGGTTCTGACATTCACTGGGCACAGAATGTATGAACAGATAAATAAATAAATGGTCCTAATAAATAGTAGTTTAAAGAAAGTAGCTTTATTACTTTTGCACCTGGCAGCTTTCTGGTCTTTGTTTGTTTGTTTTTATTTTTTATTTTTGAAAGTCACTATTTTGAATTAAATGCAACTAAACCTCTCTAAGAATGAATAGAGACTGAAATAAGCCTTTATTGAGTACTACCTATATCCCAAGTACAGTATAAAACTTTTACTGAAAGTTTTTATTATACAAAGCATTGTCGCATATGCTAATCATTACTAAAATTTTATAGATTAAAGCAAACTAACATAGAAGATTTTTGATTATCATGTTCTGTATTTTCCCGATATTTTCTCCAGTTCATCAACAATGTTAACAACTGAATTCAGTTATCTTCAAATAGTGAGAAACACGTATGATGCTACATGCTGTAATTCTGTAATTTTGAAAGAATTGGAGCATACAAGGTTAACTTTAATTATGTAGTGATTCTAAAGCAAGGCTGGGATATGTGACAAAGAACAGAAAGAAATAAAAGGAAAAGAAAAACAGCAAGGCAAAGAAAGAATAGAGAGACCCACAGAATGGTTTAGTGGGTAAAGGCGCTTGCCACCTAGCCTGAAAACCTGATCCCAAGGACTGCCGTGGTGGAAGAAGAGAACTGTCTCATACAAATTGTCCTTTGGTCTCTACACCCATCATATTACAAACAAACACACACATATCAACAATATTAATACTAATAATAAAATAAATGAAGGTAATATAACATTTATAAGATAAAAGTCAGACTGCATCAATAAAATAATAGAACTATGTCAATATAATCCTCAGTGCTCATGGGAAGCATTAGCCCTATTTGCTGATAAAGGAGCCAGTATTAAGAGAATTTAGATAAATTATTCATAATCACACAATTAGTGATTGTGGACATAATATTCAACCACAGACATTTCTAACCCTAAAGATGCTAAAAGAATTTTTGATGAAACATCCATCTTTTAAATGTTATCAAAAATTTTTCCTGTTATCTATGTCTAGTGCTTCTTTTAGAAACAGGCTTATTGGAGGTTAAATCACATACAAAATGTAAATTAACACAAAATGGATTTTTAGAACTGTCTACATAGAACAACACTTCACTCATTGATTGGAATAGTTTGTGGGATTTTTTTGTATCTAATTTTGCAGTTCTTTGTGTATTCTAGATATTAGCCACCTGTCGAAATACAGTTAACAGATTTTCTCCAAAATTTTTACTATCTCTTCACTCTGGTAATTGTTTCTTTGGTTGTACAAAAGCTTTTTTAATTCCACATAATGCCATTTGTGAATTCTTGGTGTTATTTCCTATTTTCTTGTAATTCTTATATAAAGTCCATGCCCATGCTTATGTCTCAGTGTTTTCCTTGTTACTTTTCTCTAGCAATTTCAGAAATTCTGATTTATATTAAGATTTTTTATGTACTTTTAACCGTTTTGTGCAGGCTTTGAGAGGTGAATCTAATTTCATTCTTCTGCATATGAATATGTATATTTTCAACATGATTTTTAAGAGACTATATTTTCTCTAAAGTATGTTTTCCATATCTTTGTAAAAATATAGGTGGATGTGGTGGTTTGAATAAGAATGGCCCACATAAGCCAGGCAGTGGTGGCACATGCCTTTAATCCCAGCACTTGGGAGGCAGAGGCAGGCAGATTTCTGAGTTCGAGGTCAGCCTAGTCTAGAGAGTGAGTTCCAGGACAGCCAGGGCTACACAGAGAAACCCTGTCTTGAAACTCCACCCCTAAAAAAGAGAATGACCCACATAGGCACGTATACTTGAAATCTTAGTCAGAAGGATTAGAAAGATTATGAGATGTACCTTTATTGGAATAAGTGTGTCACTGGGCTTGAGCTTTGAAGTTTCAAAAGCCCATGATAGGTCCCTTCTCTCTGCCTGCAGAACAGGATGTAGCTCTAGGATATTTATCTAGCACCAGGCTTCCCTGCCTGCTGACATGCTCTTTGCTATGAAGATAATAGACTAACCTTCTGTAACCATAAGCAATTGTCTAATTAAATGTTTTCTTTATAATAGTAGCTTTGATTATAATGTCTTTTCACAGCAATAGAACAATAATGAAAACAATGGTTTCATCTAAGTAGGCTTATTTCTTGGTTTTCCATTGTATTCTACTCATCCACATGTCTACAAGGCTATTTTGTCACTATGGCTCAGTCATATAAATTGAGATTAGGTACTGTTAAACCTACATAATTGTACTTTCTGCTTAGGACTGCTTTGATATCCATATCCTTTTGTATTTCCAAATAAATGATCAAATTTCTTTTGTAGATTAGTGAAGAATGGCATTGAATTTTTTGGAGATTGTGTTGATAGTAGAAAATTTTGATAACACAATACTTAGCAAATCATGAATTCTGCCAATATAAGCATGGGAAGTCTTTCTATTAGCTAGTGTCTACTTCATTTTCTTTTCATGAGTTTTCATTAGACAAGGGGGATTTTTGTGGGTCCCTTTTAGTTGTTTTAATCATAATTATTCTTTAATAGTTTTATAATCCAGGCATGATCCCCCTTCCAGTCTGCCCTCCAACTGTTCTTCATCCAATTCCTCCTCCATCTCCAAGATGAGGTCCCCAAGCCCCAACCACCGCCACCACTCCACCAGACCTAGACACTCCCTGGGGCTTCAAGTCTCTTAAGGGCTAGGTACAGCTTCTCTCACTGAGGTCATACCAGGCAGTACTCTGTTGTATATGTGTTGGGGTCCTCATATCAGTTAGTGAATGCTGCCTGGTTGGTGACTCAGTATTTGAAATTTCTTAGGGACCCAGGTGAGTTTAGACTACTGGTCTTCCTATAGGGTTGCCCTCCTACTCAGCTCCTTCCAGCTTTTCCCTAATTCAACCACTGAGGTCACCATTAGTTAGGTGTAAATATCTGCATCTGACTCTTTTAGCTGCTTGTTGAGCCTCTTGGAGGGCAGCCAAGTTAAGTTCCTGTCTGTAAGTACATCATAGCATCAGTAATACTGTCAGTCCTTGAAGCCTCTTCTTGAGCTGGATCCTAATTTGGCCCTGTCACTGGATCTCCTTTCCCCTAGTATTTTCTCCATTTTTGTCCCTGAAGTTCTTTTAGACAGGAACAATTCTGGCCAGGGTTTTTGACTGTGGGATGGCAGCCCAATCATTCCATTGGCTGCTACTGAAGATGGAATCTACAAATTCCCTCTACTCACTGTTGTACATTTCATCTAAGGTCCTTCTGTTTGAGTCCTGGGCATCTCTCACCTCCCACGTGAGTGGTGCATTCTAAAGGGTCCCCCAATCTCCTTCCTCCTGAGGTTCCTTGTTTCCATTCTTTCTGCTAGTTCTGCCCCTCCCCCATATCTGATCATGTTTCCCTTTTCCCCTCCCTGTCCCCTCTCTCATCCAAGTCCCTGCCTCTCTCTCCCCACCATACCCTGTGATTGCTTTCTCCACCCTCCTAATGGGTATTGAGGCATTTAATTCATCAGTTACCTTGACTCTTAGGAGGTTTTTAGGGGAAACAACACATAACCACTTTATCATAAAGAGCATGAAAATAAAATACCACATAGTTAGATTAATATAACCACACAAATAAATACTTGCCCAGACCCAAAGGTTGTCCACATCAGTTAATGTCTACATTATTAGAACAGACATTATAAATCTGTGGAGCTTTATATTGAATTTTAGACTTTCAATAACAATTATACTTTTATGTTCTTGTAATATTAGGTGTTGAGGAAAGTCTTGACATAGGTAAAGGACACACAAATAGTTAAAGTCCCTTTCTAGATTTAACTTTACCATAGGTTCTCTTCCCTTCCCTTCCCTTCCTTTCCCTTCCCTTCCCTTCCCTTCCCTTCCCTTCCCTTCCCTTCCCTTCCCTTCCCTTCCCTTCCCTTCCCTTCCCTTCCCTTCCCTTCCCTTCCCTTCCCTTCCCTTCTCTTTTCTTTTCTTTTCTTTTCTTTTCTTTTCTTTTCTTTTCTTTTCTTTTTTTCCTGTTTTATTTGAGGGGGCATTTTGTTGTTGTTATTATTTGGTTTATTGTGTTTTATAATAAATTGAACATGTTTTTTTAAGCTTTGTAAACAAGCAATAACATTAGTCCTAACATGGATATATAGGAGAACAAATAAGCTTTTATCCTATTTTGCTTAAAAAAATAATTAAGAGATCTAAGAGTTTTGGGGTGGAACCCTTAATGTAATTACAGGATCATTTATCTTCAAATGGGAATATTTTAATTATTCCCTTCCCTATTTATAACTCTAAATTCCTCCTCTTGCATAGTTACTCTAGCTAAGACTTTAACTACTATATTAAAAAAGAATGCAAAGTAATGGTCATCCAGGACTCATTTTTATATTACTTTTGTAAATTTTTATTAGATACACTACTTTCTCCTTATTTAATATACTGGCTATTGGTGGCCTATATATAAAGTTTATCATTTTGTCAAATATATCTTCTTCCTTTTTGTTTTTTTTTTTTTTTTTTTGGTTTTTTCGAGACAGGATTTCTCTGTGTAGCCTTGGCTGTACTGGAACTCACTTTGTAGACCAGGCTGGCCTCGAACTCAGACATCTGCCTGCCTCTGCATCCCAAGTGCTGGGATTAAAGGCGTGTGCCACCATACCTGGCTCAAATATCTCTTCTGTTACTAATTTAGGACTTTTACAATGAAGGATAACTCAACTTTATCAAATGTGTTTACTATAACTTTTAAAATGGGTATATAATATCTAACTTTGATTTATATGCATGTTGTGTTATACTTATTGGTTTCAAACGCTAGCTCTCTAAATAAGACAGGCAATAGCCTGTAAATATTTTTATTAGATAACTCCTTTCCCAGTTGCCTTCCTGAAAAATCCCTTATCTCATCCCCCTGCTTCTATGAGGGTGTACCTCTACCCCCCACCTCCTACCTCTCCTAAGAGACTCTGCTACATATGTGACTGGAGCCATTGTTCCCTACATGTGCACTCCTTAGTTGGTGGTTTAGTCCCTGGAAGCTCTCAGGGCTCTGGTTGGTTGGTATTGTTCTTCCGATGGAGTTACAAACCCCTTCAGCTCCTTCAGTTCTTTCTCTAACTCCTCCAATGGGAACCCTGTGCTCAGTTCAATGGGTGGCTGTGAACATCCACCTCTGTATTTGTCAGGATCTAGAAGAGCCTCTTAGGAGACAGCCATATCTGATTCCTGTCAACAAGCACTTCCTGGCATCCACAATAACATCCAGGTTTGTTGACTGAATATTGGATGGATTCCTAAATGGGACAGTCTCTGGATGGCCTTTCTTTCAGTCCCTGCTCCACACTTTATCTCCCTATTTGCTCCTGTGAGTATTATGTTCCCCCTTCTAAGAAGGAATGAAGCACCTATACTTTGGTCTTCCTTTTTATTGAGCTTCATGTGGTCAGTGAGTTGTTTCCTCGTTATTTGGATCATTTAGGATAATATCCACTGATGACTGAGTGCATATCTTGTGTGTTCTTTTGGGATTGGGTTATCTCACTCAGGATGATATTTTCTAGCTCCATGCATTTGCCTAAGAACTTCATGAATTCATTGTTTTTGATAGCTGAGTAGTACTCCATTGTGTAAATGAACTACATTTTATGTATCCATTTCTCTGTTGAGGGATATCTGGGTTATTTCCAGCTTCTGGCTATTATAAATAAGGCTGCTATGAACATAGTGGAGCATGTGTCCTTAGTACATGTTGGAGCATTTCTCTGTATATGGTCAGGAGTGTTATAACTGGGTCCTCAGGTAGTACTATTTCTAATTTTCTGAGGAACCTCCAGACTGATTTCCACAGTGGTTGTACCAGCTTGCAATCCCACCAGCAATGGAGGAATATTGCTCTTTCTCTACATCCTCACCAGCATCTGCTGTCACCTGAGTTTTGGGTTTTTCTTCTTTGTTTGGTTTTTGTTTTTTGTCTTGTTTTGTTTTTTCCCCACCTTTTAGTAAATTTATTTTCCTTCCACCTTTTTTCCCTTTGATCGCGTGTCTACAGAGCAGCTCAGAACCAATTTGGTCATGCCTCCAACCCACCCAGTGGCTTGCGCTGTGGGGACTGCTGACCAGTCCTCAGTGGCTGGCTGTGTACTCCAGTCATATGTGGGGAACTGCTGGATGGGCACAGAAGGCACTTGCACACCCTCAGACCAGTCGGCAATCTCAGGTTGAGTAGCAGTGAACTCAGAAGCTGGTGCAGTCCATTCACCCTGGAATTCCTCTTTGGTCGCAGCCTTCTCAGCAGCAGCCTGTTCCTCCTTCTCAATCTTCTCTGGGTCTCTGTTGAAGTAAAGATCAGGCATAACCTCCCATGGGTGCCCACGGGAGATAGTACCTCACATGCGGAGTACATCCCTGGCCAGTGTCCACCACATCAGACCCACTGAGTAAGCTCCCTTGTTGTTGCATGGGATGGCAATGTCCACATGGTGCAGGGGAGAATCTGTTACACAGAGCAATGGTGGGCAGGTTGACATAAGAAGCCTCTGTGAGTCGCTGGTGGTCAGCCCTGGGATCGGTCACCACTAGAAGCCATGGTTCCCTGATGGCTGCTTGGATCTGGTTAGTGAAGGTCCCAGTTGTAAAGCATCCAGCATTGGAGTAACTCCTGAGATAGCAGCAAACTTCAGCACAGCTCACTGACCAGTGTTCCTGGATGAGATGACACTGACATCATGAGGATTCTCAATGACAAAAATAGTTCAAGCTGCAAGAAATAGCTTCTTCCAGGTCCTCCAGATTTATTATGTAGATAGCATCACTTTTCCTTTTGTAGATGTACTGCTCTATCTGAAAATCAAAGAGGGTGCTACCTAAGTATGTTTCTGCAGCAAGGAATTTGAGGACACCCTCCTCCTTCATCTGCAGGAGGTCAGAGGCTCAGGACATTATATAGTTTCCCTTTAATTTATGATGGGAATCAAGAACAACACTATATAGACCCATACCAGAGTAGCATAGAAAGGCTGAGTTTTTGATCTTAGCCATTCTAACTGGTGTGAGGTGGAATCTCAGGGTTGTTTTGATTTGCATTTGCCTGATGACTAAGGATGTAGAACATTTCTTTAGGTGCTTCTTGAACATTCGAGTTTCATAAGTTGAGAATTCTCTGTTTAGCTCTGTTCCCCATTTTTAAAAAGGGATATTGGGTTCTCTGGAGTCTAACTTCTTGAGTTCTTTGTATATATTGGATATTAACCCTCCATCAGATGTGGGATTGGTAAAGATCTTTTCCCAATCTGTTGGTTGCCATTTTGTCCTATTGACAGTGTCCTTTGTCTTACAGAAACTTTGTAATTTTATGAGGTCTCATTTGTCAATTCTTAATCTTAGAGCATAAGCCATTGGTGTTCTGTTCAGGAAATTTCCCCCTCTGTAAATATTCTTTTTAAATAATCAACATATTAGGGATCATGGAAAAGGAAATTAAAAGACGTTGAAAGTACATATTATCCCTTTTACAGTGACTTAAATCAGAAAATAAAACAAACCTTGGGCGCAAACTCAATGGGTGGTCTCAGGGTCCCCAGAGAACTCTCCATGCCACAAGCATTCTAGCACACCCAGGATCTTGGGATCACTGGTAAGTGGAACGCAAAGCAACATCTGTTCCAAAACAACTCAGAGGGGCTTGTGCCAGTAGGAACAGGGACAAAGGAAACCCACCTGACCAGCTGATGGGGTTCTTTCCAGTCAGTGCCAGCACATTGCCACCTTGGGTGTGGACACAATGCAGGTGACCTTGCATACCCAGGATCATAGAATCACTGAGGAGAGTCGGCCTCCTGAGAGGGCTTTGACCCCGGGTGAGAGCACCATCTTGTATACTTGGTCTCTCAGAGACCAGTCCGCACAGGAGAGCACACTGACCTCAGAAGCAACAGAACTTCTTGGACAGGGTCCCTTCAGGCTTTCATCCTCAGCCAGGAGGCAGAGCTGAGACCCAGACCTCTGGGCACCTTCCCTGCCAGAGGAGAGTCGGCTTCCAGGGAGGGCTCTGACACCAGGACTCAGGTGAGAAAGCCATCTTATATCCATGGTCTCTCAGAGACCAGTCTGCACAAAAGAGCACGCTGGCCACAGAAGCAACAGAGCTTCATGGACAGGGTCCCTTCTGGCCTTCAACTTCAGCTAGGAGGTAGAACTGAACTCCAGACCTCTGTACACCTTCCCTGCAAGAGGAGAGCTTGCCTGCAGAGAGTGCTCTAACCACTGGGATTCGGGAGAGCATTGGACTCCAAGAAGTGCTGAAAGAGGCTAACAGAATCACAGGAGGAACAAGCTCCAGCCAGAGACAGCTAGAACATCTAACATTAGAGATTACCAAATGGCAAAAGGAAAATGTAAGAATCTAAATAATAGAAAAGAAGACCACTTGGCATCATCAAAACCCAGTAAGTCCATCACAGCAAGTCCTGGATACAAGAAAATACCTGAAAAGCAAGATTCAGATTTAAAATCATATTATATGATGATGATAGAGATTTTTAAGAAGGGCATTAATAACTCACTTAAAGAAATACAGGAGAACACTGCTAAACAGGTAGAAGTCCTTAAAGAGGAAGGACAAAAATCCCTCAGAGAATTATAGGAAAACACTGCTAAAAAGGAAGAAGTCCTTAAAGAGGAAACACAAAAAAGCTTAAAGAATTACAGGAAAACACAACCAAACAGGAAATGGGATTAAACAAAACCATCCAAGATCAAAAATTGGAAGTAGAAACAATAAAGAAAGCCCAAAGGGAGACAACTCTAGAGGTAGAAATCCTAGGAAACAAATCTGGAACCATAGATGGGAACATCAGCACAAAATACAAGATATGGAAGAGAGAATCTCAGGTGCGGAAGATGCCATAGAAAACATGGACACAACAATCAAAGAAAATGCAAAAAGATCCTAACTCAAAACATCCAGGAAATCCAGGACACAATGAGAAGACCAAACCTAAGGATAATAGGTATAGATGAGAATGAAGATTTTTCAACTTTAAGGGCCAGTGAATATTTTCAACAAAATTATAAAAGAAAACTTCCCCAACATAACAAAAGAGATGCTCATGAATATATAAGAAGCCTACTGAACTCCAAATAGAGTGAACCAGAAAAGAAATTCCTCCTAACACATAATAATCAGAACAAAAAAATGCACTAAATACAGAATATTAAAAGCAGTAAGAGAAAAAGATCAATAACATATATAGGCAGACCTATTAGAATTAAACCAGATTTCTCACCAGAGACTATGAAAGCCAGAAGATCCTGAACAGATGTTATACAGACCCTAAGAGAACACAAATGCCAGCTCAGGCAAAACTTTCAATTACCATAGGTGGAGAAACCAAAGTATTCCATGACAAAACCAAATTCACACAATATCTTTCCATGAATCCAGCCCTTCAACGGATAATAAAGGGAAAACTCCAACACAAGAACAGAAACTATGTGCTAGAAAAATCAAGAAAGTAATCCTTCAATAAACCTAAAAGAAGATAGCCACAAGAACAGAATCCCAACTCTAACAACAAAAATAACAGGAAGCAACAATTACTTTTCCTTAATATCTCTTAATATCAATGGACTAAATTCCCCAATAAAAGGACAGACTAAAATAAAAGATTAGCTACATAAACAGGATACAACATTTTGCTGCATACAGGAAAACCACCTCAGGGACAAAGACAGACATTACCTCAGAGTAAAAGGATAGAAAACAATTTTCCAAGCAAATGATCCTAAGAAAAAAAGCTGGAGTAGCCATTCTAAAATCAAATAAAATCGACTTCCAAAACAAAGTTATCAAAAAAGACAAGGAGGGGAACTTCATACTCACCAAAGGTAAAATCTTCCAAGATGAACTCTCAATTCTGAATGTCTATGCTACAAATGTAAGGGCATCCACATTCATTACGGAAACTATAATAAAGCTCAAAGCACACATTGCACCTCACATAATAATAGTGGGAGACGTCAACACCCCACTCTTATCAATGGACAGATCTTGGAAACAGAAACTAAACAGAGACACATTGAAACTAAGAGAAGCTATGAAACAAATTGTTTTAACAGATATCTATACCGAACATTTTATCCTAAAACAAAAGGATATATCTTCTTCTCAGCACCTCATGGTAACTTCTCCAAAATTGACCAGTCAAAAAACAGGCCTCAACAGATATAAAAGTATTGAAATTATCCCATGCATCCTATCAGATCATCATGGACTGAGGCTGATCTTCAATAACAATGTAAATAATAGAAAGCCAACATTCACATGGAAGTTGAATAACAGTCTACTCAATGATGACTTGGTAAAAGAAGAAATAAAGAGATTAAAGACATTCTAGAGTTTAATGAAAATGAAACCACAACATACCCAAACTTATGGGACACAATGAAAACAGTCCTAAGAGGAAAACTCATAGCTCAGAGTGCTGCCAAAAATAAACTAGAGAGAGTAGCAGCTTGACAGCACACCTAAAAGTTCTAGAACAAAAGGAAGCAAATTCACCACAAGAGGAGTAGACAGCAGGAAATAATCAAAATTATGGCTGAAACCAACCAAGTGGAAACAAAAAGATGAAAAAAAGAATCAAACAAACCAGGAGTTGGTTCATTGAGAAAATCAACAAGATAGATAAACCCTTAGCTAGAATAACTAGTGGGCACAGGGAGAGTATCCTAATTAAGAAAATCAGAAATGAAAAGGGAGACATAACAACAGCACCTGAGGAAATCCAAAATATCATTAGAGGCTATACTCAAAAGGCTATCTTCAACAAAACTGGAAAACCTAGGTGAAATGGAAAATTTTCTAGACAGGTATTAGGTACCAAAGCTCAATCAGGATCAGATTAACTATCTATATAGTCACATTTCCCCTAAAGGAAAAGAAGCAGTCATTAATAGTCTCCCAACCAAAAAAGCCAAGGACCAGATGGGTTTAGTGCAAAGTTCTATCAGACCTTCAAAGAAGGTCTAATTCTAATTCTCCTCAAACTATTGCACGAAATAGAAACAGATGTTACACTACCCAATTCATTTTATGAAGGCACAATTACTCTAACACCTAAACCATATAAAGACCTAACAAAGAAAGAGAACTTCAGACCACTTTCCCCTATGAATATTGATGCAAAAATACTCAATAAAATTCTCACAAACCGAATCCAAGAACACATCAAAAGATTATCCAACATGATCAAGTAGGCTTCATCCCAGGGATGCAGGGATGGTTTAAAATACATAAATCCATCAACATAATCCACTATATAAATCAACTCAAATACAAAAACCTCATGATCATCTCGTTAGATGCTGAGAAAACATTTGACAAAATCCAACACCCATTCATGATAAAAGTCTTGGAATGATGAGGAATTCAAAGCTCATAACCAAACACAATAAAAACAATATATAGCAAACCAGTGGCCAACATCAAACTAAATGAAGAGGAGCTGGAAGCAATCCTACTAAAATCAGGGACTAGACAAGGCTGCCAACTTTCTCCCTACCTATTCAATATAGAACTTGAAGTCCTAGCCAGAGCAATTGGACAAGAAAAGGAGATCAAGGGGATATAAATTGGAAAGAAAGAAGTCAAAATATCACTATTTGCAGATGATATGATAGTATATATAAGTGACCCTGAAAACTCCAACAGGGAACTCCTATACCCGATAAACAGCTTCAGTGATGTAGCTGGAAATAAAGTAATCTCAAACAAATCAGTGACCTTTCTCTACAAAAAAACATAAACAGGTAGAGACAGAAATTAGGGAAACAACACCATTCTCAATAGTCACAAATAATATAAAATATCTGGGTGTGACTCTAACTCAGGAAGTGAATGATCTGTATTATAAGAACTTCAAGTCTCTGAAGAAAGAAATCAAAGAAGATCTCAGAATATGGAAAGATCTACCATGTTCATGGATTCGCAGGATTAATATAGTAAAAATGGCTATCTTGACTAAAGCAATCTACAGATTCAATACAATCCCCATCAAAATTCCAACTCAATTCTTCACTGAGTTAGAAAGGACAATTTGCAAATTCATCTGGAAAAATAAAAAAACCTAGGATAGCAAAAACTATTCTCAACAATAAAAGAACCTCTGGTGGAATCACCATGCCTGACATTAAGCTGTACTACAGAGCAATTTTGATAAAAACAAATTCATGGTACTGGTACAGTGACAGACAACTAGACCAATCAAATAGAATTGAAGACCCAGAAATCTACCCACAGTATGGTCACTTGATCTTTGACCAAGTTGCTAAAACCATCCAGTGGAAAAAAGACAGCATTTTCAACAAATGGTGCTGGCACAACTGGTGATTATCATGTAGAAAAATGCGAATTGACCCATTCTTTTCTTCTGGTACAAAGTTCAAGTCTTAGTGGATCAAGGAACTCCACATAAAACCAGAGACACTAAAACTTATAGAGGAGAAAGTGGGGGAAAGCCTCAAAGATTTGGGCTCAGGGAAAAATGTCCTCAACAGAATATCAATATGGCTTGTGCTGTAAGATAGAGAATTGACAAATGGGACCACATAAAATTGCATACCTTCTGTAAGGCAAAAGACACTGTCTATAAGACAAAATGGCCACCAACAGATTGAGAAGGTATCTTTTCCAATACTAAATCTGATAGAGGATAAATATCCAATAATTAAAAAGAACTCAATAAGCTGGAGCATAAGCTGGTATAGGCAATATAGAAATCAGTATAGAATTTTATAAAAAAAAAAACTCCTATGCTTTCCAGCTATATTTTTTCTAACTATATAACAAAATAACTCTAAGATTTATAACAGAGATACGGGCACATCCATGTTTATTGTTACACTATTCATAAAAATTAAGAAATTTATAATAAGCTGAAAAGATGGCTAAGTTGTTAAGAGCACTGATGACTCTTCCAGAGGACCTAGTTAAAATCACAGAACCCACATGACCATTCAAAACTGTCTCTCACTATAAGACTTGACACTCTCACACGGACATACATTCAGCCAAATGCCAATGCATGTAAAATAAAAATAGATAAATTTACCTCATATAGGGATTCTAGATTTTCATTTTTACAAATATATAAAACATATGACTATAAAAATATTATTGCTATATATGTATTACACATGCACACATTCACAAACATAGTATATCATGGCTTTAGGAAGAAGAACATTGTTAGGAACAATTAAAATACCATGTTGTGACAGTTAATCTTGATTGTCAACTTGAGAAGATTTAAGATCAATATGAAAGCAAATCCCTAGATAGTTCTGTATATATTAGGTTAGTTGAGGTACAATGACCAACCCTAAAGTAATCTATGGTTCTAGACTGAACATAAAGGAGAAAGTGATCCAAACAGCTGCATTCAATTCTTTTTGCTTTCTTCTCACCTGCAGATTTCAAGTTATCAATCTTAATTAAATGCCTATGTTCTTGACTTCTCTACTAAGGACTCTAGCCTTGTTCTGTGAACCAAAACAAACCTATCTTTCCTTAACTTTCTATTCTCAATCATTTTGTCACAATGAAAAAATGTTACTATTGTACACACTGTAAAATTCCTGCAAATAGTTTTTATGAAAATATCTTATTATATTGCAACATGTTCTTATTATGAGACAATACAAATGTAATAAGATTAAGGTACAGTGATGGTATAGAGATTCTGTGCAACAATGGGATGTTATATGATTGTTACCTGCACAAGTCCTGAGATATCTTCTTTTTTTAATTTTTTATTACATAATTTCCTCAATTACATTTCCAATGCTATCCCAAAAGTCCCCCATACCCTCCCACACCCACTTTGCTACCCACCCATTCCCAATTATTTTGGCCCTGGAGTTCCCCTGTACTGGGGCATATAAAGTTTGCAAGTCCAATGGGCCTCTCTTTCCAGTGATGGCTGACTAGGCCATCTTTTGATACATAGGCAGCTAGAGTCAAGAGCTCCGGGGCACTGGTTAGTTCATAATGTTGTTCCACCTATAGGGTTGCAGATCCCTTTAGCTCCTTGGGTACTTTCTCTAGCTCCTCCATTGGGAGCCCTGTGATCCATCCAATAGCTGACTGTGAGCATCCACTTCTGTGATTGGTAGGCCCCTGCATAGTCTCACAAGAGAGCTATCTCTGGGTCCTTTCAACAAAATCTTGCTAGTGTATGCAATGGTGTCAGCGTTTGGAAGCTGATTATGGGGTGGATCCCTGGATATGGCAGTCTCTAGATGGTCCATCCTTTCGTCACAACTCCAAACTTTGTCTCTGTAACTCCTTCCATGGGTGTTTTGTTCCCAATTCTAAGGAGGGGCATAGTGTCCACACTTCAGTCTTCATTCTTCTTGTGTTTCATGTGTTTAGCAAATTGTATCATATATATTGGTATCCTAAGTTTTGGGATAATATCCATTTATAGTGAGTACATATTGTGTGAGTTCCTTTGTGATTGTGTTACCTCACTCAGGATGATGCCCTCCAGGTCCATCCATTTGGCTAGGAATTTCATAAATTCATTCTTTTTAATAGCTGAGTAGTACTCCATTGTGTAAATGTACCAAAATTTCTGTATCCGTTCCTCTGTTGAAGGACATCTGGGTTCTTTCCAGCTTCTGGCTATTATAAATAGGGCTGCTATGAACATAGTGGAGCATGTGTCCTTCTTACCGGTTGGGACATCTTCTGGATATATGCCCAGGAGAGGTATTGCTGGATCCTCCTGTAGTACTATGTCCAATTTTCTAAGGAATGGCAAGACTGATTTCCAAAGTGGTTTTACAAGCTTGCAATCCCACCAACAATGGAGTAGTGCTCCTCTTTCTCCACATCCTCTCCAGGATCTGCTGTCACCTGAATTTTTGATCTTAGCCATTCTGACTGGTGTAAGGTGGAATCTCAGGGTTGTTTTGATTTGCATTTCCCTGATGATTAAGGATGTTGAACATTTTTTCAGGTGCTTCTCTGCCATTCGGTATTCCTCAGGTGAGAATTCTTTGTTCAGTTCTGAGCCACATTTTTTAATGGGGTTATTTGATTTTCTGGCGTCCACCCTCTTGAGTTCTTTATATATATTAGATCTTAGTCCCCTATCTGATTTAGGATAGGTAAAGATCCTTTCCCAATCTGTTGGTGGTCTTTTTGTCTTATTGACGGTGTCTTTTGCCTTGCAGAAGCTTTGCAGTTTCATGAGGTCCTATTTGTCATTTCTCAATCATACAGCACAAGCCATTGCTGTTCTATACAGGAATTTTTTTCCCTGTGCCCATATTTTCAAGGCTTTTCCCCACTTTCTCCTCTATAAGTTTCAGTGTCTCTGGTTTTATGTGGAGTTCCTTGATACACTTAGATTTGACCTTAGTACAAGGAGATAGGAATGGATTAATTCGCATTCTTCTACATGATAACAACCAGTTGTGCCAGCACCATTTGTTGAAAATGCTGTCTTTCTTACACTGGATGGTTTTAGCTCCCTTGTCAAAGATCAAGTGACCATAGGTGTGTGGGTTCATCTCTGGGTCTTCAATTCTATTCGATTGGTCTACTTGTCTGTCAGTATACCAGTACCATGCAGTTTTTATCACAATTGCTCTGTAGTAAAGCTTTAGGTCCGGCATGGTGATTCCACCAGAGGTTCTTTTATCCTTCAGAAGAGTTTTTGCTATCCTAGGTTTTTTGTTATTCCAGTTGAATTTGCAGATTGCTCTTTCTAATTCGTTGAAGAATTGAGTTGGAATTTTGATGGGGATTGCATTGAATCTGTAGACTGCTTTTGGCAAGATAGCCATTTTTACAATGTTGATCCTGCCAATCCATGAGCATGGGAGATCTTTCCAATTTCTGAGATCTTCTTTAATTTCCTTCTTCAGAGAATTGAAGTTTTTATTATACAGATCTTTCATTTCCTTAGTTAGAGTCACGCCAAGATATTTTATATTATTTGTGACTATTGAGAAGGGTGTTGTTTCCCTAATTTCTTTCTCAGTCTGTTTATTCTTTGTGTAGAGAAAGGCCATTGACTTGTTTGAGTTAATTTTATATCCAGCTACTTCACTGAAGCTGTTTATCATGCTTAGGAGTTCTCTGGCAGAATTTTTAGGGTCCCTTATATACAAGATCATATCATCTGCAAAAAGTGATATTTTAACTTCATTTTTTACAATTTGTATCCCCTTGATTCCCTTTTCTTGTCTAATTGCTCTGGCTAGGACTTCAAGTACAATGTTGAATAGGTATGGGGAGAGTGGACAGCCTTGTCTAGTCCCTGATTTTAGTGGGATTGCTTCCAGCTTCTCACCATTTATTTTGATGTTGGCTACTGGTTTGCTGTATATTGCTTTTATCATGGTTAGGTATGGGCCTTGAATTCCTGATCTTTCCAAGACTTTTATCATGAATGGGTGTTGAATCTTGTCAAATGCTTTTGTCACATCTAATGAGATGATCAAGTGGTTTTTGTCTTTGAGTTTGTTTATATACTGGATTATGTTGATGAATTTCCATATATTAAACCATCCCTGCATCCCTGGAATAAAACCTACTTGGTCAGGATGGATGATTACTTTAATGTGTTCTTGGATTCGGTTAGCGAGAATTTTATTGAGTATTTTTGCATCAATATTCATGAGAGAAATTGGTCTGAAGTTCTCTATCTTTGTTGGATCTCTCTGAGGTTTAGATATCAGAGTAATTGTGGCTTCATAGAATGAGTTGGGTAGGGTTCCTTCTACTTCTATTTTGTGGAATACTTTGTGCAGAACTGGAATTAGATCTTATTTGAAGGTCTGGTAGAACTCTGCACTAAACCCATCTGGTCCTAGGCTTTTTTTGGCTGGGAGACTATTAATGACTGCTTCTATTTCTTTAGGGGATATGGGAGTGTTTAGATCATTAACTTGATCCTGATTTAATTTTGGTACCTGGTATATGTCTAGAAATTTGTCCATTTCGTTCAGGTTTTCCAGTTTTGTTGAGGATAGCCTTTTTTAGAAGGATCTGATGGTGTTTTGGATTTCTTCAGGATCTGTTGTTATGTCTCCCTTTTCATTTCTGATTTTGTTAATTAGGATGTTGTCCCTGTGCCCTCTACTGAGTCTAGCTAAGGGTTTATCTACCCTGTTGATTTTCTCAAAGAACCAACTCCTCATTTGGTTAATTCTTTGAAGAGTTCTTCTTGTTTCCACTTTGTTGATTTCACCCCTGAGTTTGATTATTTCCTGCTGTCTACTCCTCTTAGGTGAATTTTCTTCCTTTTTTTCTAGAGCTTTTAGATGTGTTGTCAAGCTGCTAGTGTGTGCTCTCTCCAGTTTCCTTTTGGAAGCACTCAGAGCTATGAGTTTCCCTCTTAGAAATGCTTTCATTGTGTCCAATAGGTTTGGGTATGTTGTGGCTTCATTTTCATTAAACTCTAAAAAGTCTTTAATTTCTTTCTTTATTCCATCCTTGACCAAGGTATCATTGAGAAGAAAGTTATTCAGTTTCCAAATGAATGTTGCCTTTCCATTATTTATGTTGTTATTGAAGATCAGCCTTAGTTCATGGTGGTCTGATTGGATGCATGGGACAATTTCAATATTTTTGTATCTGTTGAGGCTTGTTTTGTGACCAATTATATGGTCAGTTTTGGAGAAGGTCCTGTGAGGTGCTGAGAAGAAGGTATATCCTTTTGTTTTAGGATAAAATGTTCTGTAGATATCTGTTAAGTCCATTTGTTTCACAACTTCTTAGTTTCACTGTTTCCCTGTTTAGTTTCTGTTTCCATGATCTGTCCATTGATGAAATTGGTGTGTTGAAGTCTCCCACTATTATTGTGTGAGGTGTAATGTGTGCTTTGAGCTTTACTAAAGTGTCTTTAATGAATGTGGCTGCCCTTGCATTTGTGGCATAGATATTCAGAATTAAGAGTTCCTCTTGGAGGATTTTACCTTTGATGAGTATCAAGTGTCCCTCTTTGTCTTTTTTGATAACTTTGGGTTGGAAGTCGATTTTATTCGGTATCAGAATGGCTACTCCAGCTTGCTTCTTCAGACCATTTGCTTGGAAAATTGTTTTCCTACTTTCACTCTGAGGTAGTGTCTGTCTTTTTCCCTGAGATGGGTTTCCTGTAAGCAGCAGAATGTTGGGTCCTGTTTGTGTAGCCAGTCTGTTAGTCTATGTTTTTTTATTGGGGAATTTAGTCCATTGATATTAAGAGATATTAAGGGAAAGTAATTGTTGCTTCCTTTTATTTTTGTTGTTAGAGTTGGCATTCTGTTCTTGTGGCAGTCTTCTTTTTGGGTTGTTGTGGGATTATTTTCTTGCTTTTTCTAGGGCGTGATTTCCGTCCCTGTATTTTTTTTTCTGTTATTATACTTTGAAGGGCTGGATTCGTGGAAAGATAATGTGTGAATTTTGTTTTGTCATGGAAACCTTTGGTTTCTCCATCTATGGTAATTGAGAGTTTGGCCGGGTATAGTAGCCTGGGCTGGCATTTGTGTTCGCTTAGTGTCTGTATAACATCTGTCCAGGCTCTTCTGGCTTTCATAGTCTCTGGTGAAAAGTCTGGTGTAATTCTGATAGGCCTGCCTATATATGTTACTTGACCTTTCTCCCTTACTGCTTTTAATATTCTATCTTTATTTAGTGCATTTGTTGTTCTGATTATTATGTGTCGGGAGGAATATCTTTTCTGGTCCAGTCTATTTGGTGTTCTGTAGGCTTCTTGTATGATCATGGGCATCTCTTTCTTTAGGTTTGGGAAGTGTTCTTCTATTATTTTGTTGAAGATATTTGCTGGTCCTTTAAGTTGAAAATCTTCATTCTCAATAACTCCTATTATCCGTTGGTTTGGTCTTCTTATTGTGCCCTGTATTTCCTGGATGTTCTGAGTTAGGATCCTTTTGCATTTTTTATTTTCTTTGATTGTTTTGCTGATGTTCTCTACGGAATCTTCTGCACCTGAGATTCTCTCTTCCATCTCTTTTATTCTGCTGTTGATGCTCACATCTTTGTTTCCAGATTTCTTTCCTAGGGTTACTATCTCCAGTGTTGCCTCACTTTGGGTTTTCTTTATTGTGTCTACTTCCCTTTTTAGGTCTAGTATGGTTTTGTTCATTTCCATCATCTGTTTGGATGTGTTTTCCTGTTTTTCTTTAAGGACTTCAACCTGTTTGGTTGTGTTTTCCTGTTTTACTTTAAGGACTTGTAACTCTTTAGCAGTGTTCTCCTGTATTTTTTTAAGTGAGTTATTAAAGTCCTTCTTGATGTCCTCTACCATCATCATGAGATATGCTTTTAAATCTGGGTCTAAATGGTGCTGGCACAACTGGTTGTTAACATGTAGAAGAATGCGAATCGATCCATTCCTATCTCCTTGTACTAAGGTCAAGTCTAAGTGGATCAAGGAACTTCACATAAAACCAGAGACACTGAAACTTATAGAGGAGAAAGTGGGGAAAAGCCTTGAAGATATGGGCACAGGGGAAAAATTCTTGAATAGAACAGCAATGGCTTGTGCTGTAAGATCGAGAATTGACAAGTGGGATCTCATGAAACTGCAAAGCTTTCTGCAAGGCAAAAGACACCATCAATAAGACAAAAAAACCACCAACAGATTGGGAAAGGATCTTCACCTATCCAAATCAGATAAGGGACTAATATCCAATATATATAAAGAACTCAAGAAGGTGGACTCCAGAAAGTCAAATAACCCCATTAAAAAATGGGGCTCAGAACTGAACAAAGAATTCTCACCTGAGGAATACCGAATGGCAGAGAAGCACCTGAAAAAATGTTCAACATCCTTAATCATCAGGGAAATGCAAATCAAAACAACCCTGAGATTCCACCTCACACCAGTCAGAATGGCTAAGATCAAAAATTCAGGTGACAGCAGATGCTGGCGAGGATGTGGAGAAAGAGGAACACTCCTCCATTGTTGGTGGGATTGCAAGCTTGTACAACCACTCTGGAAATCAGTCTGGCGGTTCCTCAGAAAATTGGACATAGTACTTCCGGAGGATCCAGCCTTACCTCTCCTGGGTATATATCCAGAAGATGTCCCAACCGGTAAAAAGGACACATGCTCCACTATGTTCATAGCAGCCCTATTTATAATAGCCAGAAGCTGGAAAGAACCCAGATGTCCCTCAACAGAGGAATGGATAAAGAAATTATGGTACATTGACACAATGAGTACTACTCAGCTATTAAAAAGAATGAATTTACGAAATTCCTAACCAAATGGATGGACCTGGAGGGCATCATCTTGAGTGAAGTAACACAATCACAAAAGAACTCACACAATATGTATTCACTGATAAGTGGATATTAGCCCAAAACTTAGGATACCCAAGATATAAGATACAATTTGCTAAACGCATGAAACTCAGGAAGAATGAAGACCAAAGTGTGGACACTGTGCACCTTCTTAGAATTGGGAACAAAACACCCAGGGAAGGAGTTACAGAGACACAGTTCGTAGCTGTGAAGAAAGGATGGACCATTTAGAGACTGCCGTATCCAGGGATCCATCCCATAATCAGCTTCTAAACGCTGACACCATTGCATACACTAGCAAGATTTTGCTGAAAGGACCCAGATATAGCTGTCTCTTGTGAGACTATGCCGGGGCCTAGCAAACACAGGAGTGGATGTTCACAGTCAGCTATTGGATGTATCACAGGGCTCCCAATGGAGAAGCTAGAGAAAGTACCCAAGGAGCTAAAGGGATCTGCAACCCTGTTGTTGGAACAACATGACGTACTAACCAGAACCCTGGAGCTCTTGTCTCTAGCTGCATATGTGTCGAAAGATTGCCTAGTCGGCCATCACTGGAAAGAGAGGCCCATTGGACTTGCAAACTTTATATGCCCCAATATAGGGGAATGCCAGGGCCAAAAGAATGGGAATGGGTGGGTAGGGAAGTGGGGGGCGCTATGGGGGACTTTTGGGATAGCATTGGAAATGTAATTGAGGAAAATATGTAATAAAAATATTAAAAATTAAAAAATAAATAAATAAATAAATCTGGGTCTAGATTTTCGGTTGTGTTGGGGTGCCCAGGACTAGGTGGGGTGGGAGTGCTGTGTTCTGATGATGGTGAGTGTTCTTGATTTCTGTTAGTAGGATTCTTAAGTTTGCCTTTCGCCATCTGGTAATCTCTGAAGCTAGCTGTTATAGTTGTCTCTGGTTAGAGCTTTTTCCTCAGGTGACTCTGTTAGCCTCTATCAGCAGACCTCAGAGGCTAGCTCTCTCCTTAGTTTCAGTGGTCAGAGTATTCTCTGCAGGCAAGCTCTCTTCTTGCAGGGAAGATGCCCAGATATCTGCTGTTCGAACCTGCCTCCTGGCAGAAGTTGTGTTCCACTCACCAGAAGTCTTAGGATCCCGTGGGGAATCCTGTGTGGGTCCTTGCGTGTTTCCGGAGACTCTGCCTGGCAAGGCACCCAGTGCTTGAGTGGACCGGAAGGGACTTGTGCCCCAGCTCAGGCTCAGGTTATCTGCTTCCCTAGTTTATGCAGTCTCAGGTTCCGTGTGATTGGATTAGAGCAGATGCTGTGTACCACTCACCAGAGGTCTTGTGATCCCGTCGGGAATCCTGTGTGGGTCCTTGCGAGTGTCCAGATACTACGATGGCAAGGCACCCTGGCGCTCAAGTGGACTGGAAGGAACTTGTCCTGAGATATCTTCTAAATGATTAATGGCTGAGTAAGTTAAATAGTGTGGATAAGCTAGAAAAATTGATAATTCTTGCATTAGAAATGATAGAATACTGTGACATGAGACATAACTAAACTACTTAATAGGCTGTATGGTTATCTATCAAATGTATAAATTATTTATGGACATTTCATTTAATATTTTTGTAAAAGAGTGGCACATGAGTACTATAGCTCCAGAAAGCTGTGCTAGGGATGAAGAGGGTAGTTCTTTTAGTTTTCCCCTCTACCTCAATTTAATTGCAGTAAATATGATTAACGCTGTATTGCAATGCAATTACTTATACTCCTCATTTATCATATACTTAGAAATTGAAAAAGCAAATAAAGGGGCAAACAGAACCTGCAAGCAAAATGTTTATTAATAAAAATGGTATTTGTTTTCCCAATGTTATTGCTGCCAAACCAGCTAAGTTTATAATCACAGTCCTGGGATAATATTGACATTTTTTTTTCAGTATGTCCACTATAACTTATAAGCTTCAAGAATCCTTCAGAGCACTAGGAATCTCCATAAAGAAAAGGCCTATAGTTATAAAATCCTAGCAATAGCCCATTATAAGAAGAGAGTAACAAGTTTTTCATTAACTAAAATCAATAGTATACACCACAGCAATTTGCTATCGTTGCAAATGCATATTGCACTCCAATCATATAGTATTAAAGGCTGTAAGTTCTGCAAACTCACAAAGGTAACCAAAAATAGAGCCATAAACCAGTCAGTGGTGTGAAATCAATAGAATCATCAGGCTCAAAATTTTATGTTGAGGTCTTTATAGAAAATTATATGGTCTATAAGGGGAATATGCAGCACAAATCAATAATGACGACTCTTAACCTGACAGTATAAGTTATGAAACACATTCTCTTTGCAATTTGATACCAATCAAAATTACTGAATCATGTTTATTACAAAGGAAACTATCATAAGCACTTGTGCTACCTTAACATAGTCTATAATAGAATATTGTGAAGAAACCTCAGTGATCTCTTCACCCTCTGTTGACACATCATTCTTTTTCCATAGGAACTTCTCTTATAATTAAAAGGTAAGGGGAGAAAGTCACCCTGAAAAATCAGTTTGCAAAAGAACTTTTTTTATTGGATATTTTCTTCATTTACATTTCAAATGTTATCCCCATTCCAGGTCTCCCCCTCGGAAACCCCCTATTACATCCCCCTTGCCCTGCCTCAATAAGGGTGCCCCCCACCCACCAACCTACTCCCTTCTTTCCTCCCTGGCATTTCCCTACACTGGGGCTTCAAACACACTCAGGCCCAAGGACTTCTCCTCCCACTGATGTCCAACAAGGCCATCCTCTGCCACATATGCAGACAGAGCCATGGGTCCTGCCATGTGTATTCTTTGGTTGGTGGTCCAGTCCCTGGGAACTCTGGAGTATCTGGCCTGTTGACACTGTTACTCCCTCCATATGGCTGAAAACCCCCTCAGCATCTTCAGTCTCTTCTCCATCTCTTTCATCGGGGAATCTTCTCTCAGTAGCTGCAGGCATCTGCCTCTGTATTGGTCAGGCTCTGGCAAAGCCTATTAGGACACAGCATATCAGGTTCTTGTCAGCAAGCATTTCTTGATGTCCAGAATAATATCCAAGTTTGTTGACTGTATATGGGATGGATCCCTAGGTATGGCAGTCTCTGAATGGCCTTTCCTTCACTCTCTGCTCCACACTTTGTCTCCATATTACCTCCAGTGAGAATTTTGTTCCCCCTTCTTAGAAGGACTGAAGCTGGGTGATGCCACACACCTTTAATCCCAGCACTCAGGAGGCAGAGGCAGGCAGATTTCTGAGTTCGAGGCCAGCCTGGTCTACAAAGTGAGTTCCAGAACAACCAGGGCTACACAGAGAAACCCTGTCTCAAAAAAAAAAAAAAAAAAAAAAAAAACAAACAAACAAACAAAAAAAAACAGAAGTACTGAAGCATCCACATTTTGGTATTCCTTCTTCTTAGGCTTCATATGGTCTGTGAATTGAATCTTCTGAACGTTTGGGCTAATATCCACTTATCAGTGAGCACATACCATGTGTAAAAATATCATCCTGAGTGAGTTAACTCAATCACAAAAGAGCACAAGAACTTTAAAAAATGACAAAACAATAAACTTAAGATATATATTAGGCTTCAGAGTTGTTTTACATGTCTTCTCAGTTCACTAGTCAACTTATGGTATTGATATTAGTCATTTTTCAAAGGAGGAATTTGAGACTAAAGAAGGCCAAATTAATTTTCTACTAGTTACAGTAGATGGATGCTCTCTTACTTCCCCCTCCTGTTCCCACCCCTCACTCTTGCTCTCTCTGTTGTCCCCTTTCAACACTAAAGCTGTTTTCAGAGATGAATCCCATATACTGGAGCACAGAATGGTTTCTTGTTTTGTTTTGTTTTTGTCTGTCTCCAAAGTACTGGAATTCAAGCTGCCACTATGCCTAGATTATCATATTCATTGTCTTAGCCATCATTGTTGTCATTGTTGTTGTTGTCATCATCGTCCTCCTCCTCTGCCCCCTTCTCCTCCTCCTCCTCTTCCTCCTCAACATCATCATAGTTTTGGGGTTTTATTGTTGTTGTTTGTTTTGTTTTTGAGACAGGTTTTTTTTCTGTGTATCCCTGGCTGTACTGGAACTCACTTTGTAGAACATGTTCTATCTTCCTTCCTTCCTTCCTTCCTTCCTTCCTTCCTTCCTTCCTTCCTTCCTTCCTTCCTTCCCCCCACCTCTCTCTCTTCTCCTGCATCATCATCATCATCATCATCATCATCATGTTGGTTTTTATTTTTGAGACAGAGGCTTGTCTGTATCTCTAGCTATAATGGAACTCGCTTTGTGGGCCAGATTGGCTTCAAATTCAGATATACACCTGCCTCTGCTCACCAAGTGATGGGATTAAATGCCAGCACCACAATCATCTGGCCAGAATGAGTTTTGTTTACTGATTCTAAGCAAAACTATCCACTTTGGTGCAAGAGAATTGGTACAGCAAAACTGTATTATACAATTTCTTAGTTTTAGAAAATATGTATATCTTATCCAATTTTCATTTCAATTTATTACTTTGATTTTCAATGTTTATGCTTTTATAGAACCATAAATTAAAATAGCATTTAAACATTGTTGTTTTTAATGGTCCACAAATGAACTAGATTTTTAGTTTGAACTTTATCCAGATTCATATTATCAGTATTGTATATTTATACATAGCAATTGAATAGTGCCAGGATTAGGACATGATAGTACATATGGTTCCTAAAAAATAAGATGTTAAGGATGAACTTATTTAAGAAGGCATATGTCTGAGAATGATTACCTCATTAAAATTTGCACTAAGAGTAATGAACTCATCTTAACTCTTTTGGAATTTAGGATTCTGGAGATTCTTGATGACTACTAAAGGGAAATAATATCCTCCACCCTTTCTCTGCTCTCAGATTAGTATCATATCTATAGATGTTTCAATTCATTCAAAGACATCTTTCAGAGAAAACTGTCTGTTTATTTAGTAACTCCTAAATCTAAAAGAACATTGATGCCAGAAAGAAAATGCAGTTTTAGCTGTAACAGACATTTTCTCCTTCTTGTGGCAGCCAGTATTTGAAGAAAACCTAACAATATTAGCTCCATGAGCAATTAATACCTTGTTCTCATCAACTGAAGAAACAAGCTCAAATTGATCTCAGGGCTCTCCCAGGAGATGAACAATCTCCAGCATAATAACATTAGCAGAATCTGATAGTGTTTAGAATTTTCTGCTTACTGAGGAGAATGAAAAGACAAGACAGTGGAATTACACAGTCCTAGCCCTACCAGAATAAATGCGTTACTACATGATCATACTCAAGGTCAAGCAAGATCTATATTAAAGGTACATATATTTCATGAATCTACTTTTCCAATTCAATATTTTGCTTCCAAGTATCAAATACTTGCAGAATTACAATATGTAAGAGGGAGACAGTACAAAGCATTCTTGAAAGTACTAATATGTCCACTATTAATAAGATAATAAATTTATCTTAAAAGTCTTGTCATAGAGAATAAAAGACCCCTTGAAATGTACCTGCTGAAATCATATAATTGCAGCAGATACAAAACATATGCACTATCAAAGTAAGTGAACAACCAAACTGCATCAGTTTACATATGGCCCTGAAATGGCATCAAATCTTATAACTTATGTCCCTGATATTTTATATGTATTTTTATTTCAATTTGAAATTAAGGGAGACAAAAAATTCATGCCAAAATATATTTAGAGTTCAGTAAAGCCATTAAAGTAATGAGATCAAAGTTAAAAAAAATATTTTTAATCCAGGAAATTTCAAGTTATCTAAAATTTCTTTTTAGATGTTAGGATAACATGACTAAATCTTCAAAGTTCTAAGGTTGCTGTGAATTTTCATAACATCAGTATGTTATACTGTTCAGAAATACTGATAAATATTAAGATGCAGTGATGATCTAAAGTGAAAATGAAAGTATAATATACTTTTTCTAAATTTCTTCATAGAAAACTCTATTTTTTTTTAATTTTATGTTACTGGGTTTCTCTTCTAAACAAGAAACCACTTCAAAAGAAACACACTGCCTTTAAAAATGCCAAAAGGTGACATACAAACTTCCAAAGAAGGTAGCAACCAACTGTCCTATTCTACAGTGGTGCCTACAAACTGTAGTAACAACCAGAAAAGCACAATAACCAAAAGTGTGCAATAGTAGCATGTATGCCTTGGTGTTAACCAACAGCTCTCTCACTTCAGACACATTTATGATCTTAGCCATTCTGACTGGTGTGAGGTGGAATCTCAGAGTGGTATTTATTGGCATTTCCCTGAGAATTAAGGATGTTGAACATTTTTTTAGGTGCTTCTCAGCCATTCGGTTTTCCTCAGTTGAGAATTCTTTGTTTAGCTCTGTACCCCATTTTTAATAGGATTATTTAGGATTGGTAAAGATATTTTCCCAATCTGTTGGTTGCCATTTTATCTTATTGACACTTTCCTTTGCCTTACAGAACCTTTGCAAGGTGACAGCAGATGCTGGAGAGGATGTGGAGAAAGAGGAACACTCTTCCATTGCTGGTGAGACTGCAAGCTCATACAACCACTCTAGAAATCAGTTTGATGGTTCCTTAGAATATTGAACATAGTTCTACCATAAGATCCAGCAATACCACTCCTGGGCATATACCCAGAAGATATGCCAACTTGTAATAAGAACACATGCTCCACTATGTTCATAGCAGCCTTATTTATAATAGCAAGAAGCTGGAAAGAACCCAGATGTCCCTCAACAGAGGAATGGACACAGAAAAATGTGGCACATTTACACAATGGAGCACTATGCAGCTATTAAAAACAATGAATTTATGAAATTCTTAGGCAAATGGATTCATCTGGAGGATATCATCCTAAGTGAGGTAATGCAACCACAAAAGAACATGCATGATATGCACTCACCAATAAGTGGATATTAGGCCAGAAGCTCAGAATCCTTTTTAGAAGGGGGAACAAAATGTCCATGGGAGGAGTTACAGAGACAAAGTTCAGAGAAGAGCCTGAAGGATTGACCATCCAGAGACTGCTCCACTTGGGGATCCATCCCATAAACAACCACCAAACCCAGACACTATGGCAAATGCCAACAAGAGCTTGCTGACAGGAGCCTGATATAGCTGTCTCCTGAGAGGCTCTGCCAGTGCTTGGTAAATATAGAAGTGGGTGCTCACTGTCATCCATTGGACAGAGCACAGGGTCTCCAATGAAGGAGCTAGAGAAAGTACCCAAGGAGCTGAAGGGGTTTGCAGCCCCATAAGAGGAACATCAACATGAACTAACCAGTACCCCCAGAGCTCCTTGGGATTTAACTACCAATCAAAGAAAATGTGGTTGGACTTGTGGCTCTAGCTGCATATTTATCAGAGGATGGCCTAGTTGGTTATCAACAGGAGGAGAGGCCTTTGGTCCTGTGAAGATTCTATACTCCAGTATAGAAGAATGCCAGGTCCAGGAATGGGAATGGGTGGGTTGTGGAGCGGGGGTGGGGGGTTATGGGGGGAGGGGATAGGGGATTTTTGGAGGGGAAACTAGGAAAGGGGATAACATTTGAAATGGAAATAAAGAAAATATCTAATAATAGTAATAATAATGACCCATTCATGGAAATGATGCCTTATACTAGAAACCTAGTGAACTATCAAGTGCTAATGAAGTCATAGACCTCAGAGAAAAAACTACAGCTTCCGTTTTATTAAACTGTCATAATACATTCCAATTTTTCCTTTATATTCACATATAAGTGTAATATCCTCATCTCTCATCAAGTAAATGATTCATTGAAACATGTGGAGACAATTAGAGAAAACTCCACCCAATCAAAATACAGAATTGTGAAACACAATCCCAGTGGATACATTTGCAAAGTAATTCTTGGAACTAAGGCAGAAAACATTGTGGAAGAGAGAGCAAGACAGATTACAAGAATGACAAGAACAGTAATTTTCCTGTGAAATTATGTCTCCTAGGAATGTTAGAAGGCACACCCATAAAGTCTCACTAACAAGACTACCCAAACATGGATTGAACATCAACAAAAACAATAGACATGCTAATATTAATATAGATGTGGGTTGAGGTTAGGGAGCCCAAGAGGCCTCAGTCCTACACAAAGAACTACAGGCAACTAAGGACTGCTGAGAGCAGGAGAAACAGTCTTCCCCAATAACAAAAGTCATCCCTCAAATAAGATGCATAAAGATAATGTTATTCAGAGTAAGCAGGTTGGATTTACATATATGTAAATATTCCCTACATCACTGAACAAAAAAAGAGTTGCTTTTGATATGATTACTACGACAAGAACACTGTGCTATAATTTCATATATCACTGTAGATCAGAACAAATGTTTTGGTAAGGATATTAATTATTTCAAAGCACATGATAAAGATATAATATTTTTTGGAGCCTAGAAACAGATATCTTGGCTATTTTAATCTGCATATTTCAGAGTTCTATTTTTTCTCAATAGGAGGCATAATCTTTTGTAACATTTCTCTTTAATTTTTAAAATACTTTATTATAAGATAATCAAATAAATTATTAAAAATCTATATATCCTACAAGACATATCTCTATCTGTATTGTATTATTTTATACATTTGCTAGACTTAGCAAACTGGTACTATATTTCTCATTATTAACTAAGCATGCATGTTCCATTTTCATTACAGGAGTTTTGACAATTGCATGTGTCTACCATAACACTAGAGTGTTGGATAGTTCCATTTCCCTAAAAGTTTTCTTGAGTGATTCACCTTTTAATCTTCCCTTATTAAAAAATAATTCAGTGTCCTAATTAGTTGAACTTCCATTAAAGTTTTAATGTAAACTATTTCATTTGGTATAGCAATTTTACCACAAAGTGTGTGTAAATAACATCAACCACAGTTTCATAATTGTCCCCTTTCTGTTTTCTAACTGCTTCCTAAGAGATGAGAATTTACTTTACATTATAGAATGCAAAATATTTAATAATGAATTTTGAGTGCAAAACTATTAAGGTTAAGTTCTAAGGATTGTAATGGTGGCTAAAACAATTATTTATAAGAAAGGAAGCCTAAGAAGAAAGTTGGGGAAAATATCTAGACCTAATCACAATAGAAGCAAAAGCAACAATTTGTCTGTGTCACCATTATGATCACATATATGACAACTCATCCTCTGTCCTTGCATTCTTTAGTTGGTCAATTTCAAGATAGATATATATCCTGTTAGGTTTAATTATGACATGGTTGTTTTCATTTGTATTAAACATTTTATAAGGAGATATGAGTATAAAGTTCACAAGGGGAGGATTTATAATGGCTATTCTTGGTTGGTAACTTGACTATACTTTGAATAAACTAAAACACATGTGGCTGGATACAGTTGGGAGGGACATTTTTATTGAATTATTTGAAGTTAGACTACATAACAAAAAATCCTAAATATTTTGAGGCCTTAAATGTGGGCCTTATGGTGGGCAGCCTAAAAAAAAGAATGTGGGAGAAGAAAGTACATATTCTCGCCAGCTTGCCCTCACACTCACTGGTAAGTTCATTCTTTCACTCTTATTACAGCCTTCCTCTTTGGGATATAGTGAAGACCAGCTGAGACATTTAGCCTCTTGCAACGAATAACTACTTATTCTGGACCTTCCATTCCTAGGCAACCATTGATGGAATAGTCACAATATAACTAATTCTACCAAATCTCTCTCTCTCACACACACACATATAAATTGTTGCAGTTTGTTTCTGTAAAGAATCTTGACCAAGACACTTGCTTTGCTTTTTCATTCATTCTTCTTTTTAAGGGTAATTGGTTTTTAGTTATTTTCTTTATTTACATTTCAAATGTTATCCTCTTTTCTGGTTTCCCCTCTGAAAACACCCAATCCCATCCCCCTCCCCCTGCTCAACAACCCACCCACTCCCTTTTCCCTGTCCTGGCACTTCCCTACACTGGAACATTGAGCCTTCTGAAGACCAAGAACCTCTCTTCCCATTGAGGTCCAACAAGGCCATCCTCTGCTACATATGTGGCTTGAGCCATGGGTCCCTCCAAGGCTCTTTGGTTTAGTCCCTGGGAGCTCTGGGGGTACTGGTTAGTTCATATTTTTGTTCTTCCTATTGGGTGGCAAACCTCTTCAGCTCCTCCAATTCTTTCTCTATCTCCTCCACTGTGACCTTGTGCTCAGTCCAAAGGTTGGCTGAAAGCATCCTCCTCTGTATTTGTCAGGCACTGGCACAGCCTCTCAGGAGACAGGTTCCTTGTCAGCAAGCATTTGTTGGGATCCACAATAGTTTCTGGGTTTGGTGACTATATATGGGATGGATTCCCAGGTGGGGCCATCTCTGGATGGTCTTTCCTTCAGTCTGTCCTCCAAAACTTTTTCTCTGTAAATCCTCCCATGGGTATTTTGTTCCCCCTTCTAAGAAGGAGTGAAGTATCCACACTTTGGTCTTCCTTCTTGAATTTCATGTGGTTTTCAAAATCTATCTTGGGTATTCCGAACTTCTGGGCTGATATCCACTTATCAGTGAGTGTACACCATGTGTGTTCTTTTATGATTGGGTTACTTCACTCAGGATGATATTTTCTAGTTCCATTCATTTGCCTAAGAGTTTCATAAATTCATTGTTTTTAATAGCTGAGTAGTATTCCATTGTGTAAATGTACCACATTTTCTGTATCCATTCCTCTGTTGAGGGACATCTGGGTTCTTTCCAGCTTCTAGCTATTATAAATAAGACTGCTATGAACATAGTGGAGCATGTATTCTTATTACCAGTTGGAACATCTTCTGTGTATATGCCCAGTAGTTGTATAGCTGGGTCCTCCATTAATACTATGTTCAATTTTTCAAGGAACCACCAAACTGATTTCCATAGTGGTTGTACCAGCTTGCAATCCTACAAACAGTGGAGGAGTTTTTCTCTTTTTCCACATCCTTGACAGTTCATTCTAGAGCCACCCATGCTTAGAGATGAGTCATCTCACTTCAATTAGCCTAACACAAACAGACATGCCTAGAGATGTCTTTCCATGTTGATTCTGAATCCCTTCACGTTGACAATGAAGATTAATATATATATTAATGTGTATATATTTTCTTCAAGTAGATAGTATAATATATTTAATACACTTATATAATTGTATAATACCCTTCATGCTATCTTTGCATTCACTGTTCTAAACAGTTTTTACATTTGTGTATATTAAAGTTAATTCTGTTGTAATTTTATGCATTTAAAAAGTCATACACTGACATATAGCCACTGATAAGTAGTTATAAAGAAGTATTCTATCACCTGAAAAAAATCCCATGCTTTCTCTATTCAATATCATTTTGAACCAATAACAACCACTAATCTACTTAATATCTCTCAGTTTTTGTCTATTTTACAATACCACAAAAATAGAATCACACAATATGTGTCCATTTTGGGTTTATTTCTCTTAGCTTTCAATATCTTTTTTATGATATATCTATGTCTTCTTCTCATTTGAAAGCTAATTCCTATGTATTGTTGTATAATATAGCATCACATAGATATAACACCAGTCATTTCTTAATCTGGCAATTAGATAATATCTTGGTTACCTTTAGCATTTCAGGTTTATTTTTTTTAAAAAAGCTGCCACACATGTTCATGTGCAATATTTGCATGATCCTGAGGTGTCAAAATGATTGTGTAAATACCTAGGGGCATGACTGCTGGATTATATGGAAAATCTATGCTTAAGTTAGAAAGAATAAAGTAATTTTCAAACTGTTTTTCATAGTCTCCTGATTTTTCTCTTCCTCATAATCAATGAATTCAACCTCAACAGCAAAGATATTTTCTGTTGTTAAATACTTTTGTCAACCGTTGTTGAACTAAGTTACTAAAATAACTTCTATTAATTATGTGTTTCACAAATATTTTCTCCCACTTTGTGTTTTGTCTTTTCATCTTCACAATAGTGTCCCTACAAACCAAACATTTTTAATTTTATTAAAGTCCAACCAATATTTTTGCCCTGGTAGATGTGCTGATTAAAATCTTATCATCAAAGTCACAGAGGTTTTATTCATTCTTATCTTCTAGCTGGTTTATATTTTGAGATATTATAGAATATATGAGCTTTGTCCTTTGCTTTTTTTTATATTAATGAACAATTCTTTTAGCATCATATGCTAAAACATATACTCTTTCTTCATTATATTATGCTAAACCTCAGTTGACTGGGTTTGAGTCTATTCAATAGATCTCTGTTTTGATCAATTTACAAGTGCCTATTCCTGCATCATGTCATACTTTATTACTTGCAAATACTTTTAAAATGCTTTAAAAACATAACCTGTCAGGCTTTGTGCCCATTTGTATAATAATGTCACAACTGTCATGGAGCAGCCATATAAATATTAATGTTTATGCCAATAGACAAATGTTACTCTCAGATTTAGTCATAGAATCCTCAATTTCCAGTGAAGAGTAGTGAATTCAAAGACTCATGATTGAACACATTCTAGAGAACCACTGATGAATTCTTTTCCCTAAATAAGTCATCTATACCATCCTCTCTAAAACTCAGAGTGTTTGAAAAGAAAAAAAAAAACAGGGGGCAGAAATAATGTAAAACCAGAAAACAGGAAATTTCATCTTCTGGCCAAGATGTAGTCATTACAACCACAAACTCACAGCAACTTCAGACGCCTACCCTATTTCTACACAAGAATAAGCCTATTTGGAAGGATAGCTGACTCAAAGCACATTTTGAAAAGCCTCATATAGACCTACTACTCTGGAAGTGCTCTAAAATGTATACACACATAAAAGGAATTAAATGATGCACCACTTAATGGAAATACATTGCCAAAACTGGAAATTATGTATTATGAAATAAATCCCCTCTACTAAAACTGGATTGCCTTTTTTTGAGTCATTGGCTCAAGGATTCCCATAGACAAAATCCCCAAAATTGAAGCCTATTGGCAATGCTATTAATTACTCTCCACAACCTGATGGACTCTGTGGCTGAAGACACTACATACTTCCATCATTAAACATGGAAAAAATTTGTGCTAGTGAATCTAAAACCTGAAAGCTTTCCCCTACCAACTGATGTTCATTTTGCTAGAAAGTACTGTACACAAGGAGAAATGAACCATATATCTCATCCAAGTAAAAACCCTGTGAGTTACAATAGCAACCTTCCTGCAAAATATTTATCCACTGATGCAACAGCTGCACAAAGGTTACAGAAGTAAGTAACTACCTTGTGATTAGAATTAAGACCTGCTCCATGAGATGGAACTCACCTGGTACTGTTAATGAGGTAAAACATCTGAAACTAGATAGGTGTTGGGTTTTAGGGAAAAGCCTACTACAACAATACTGTTATGTGATCATAACAAGGAAATAACTCTCTTTTAAAATTTTATTCTTTAATCTTTTTTATAGTCCAGACTTTATCCCCATCCCAGTCTACCCTATATATCCCACACCACCTCCTCCCATCTCCACAAAGATGTCCCCATTCCACACACAACCCAGCAGACCTCCCCAATCCCCGGGACCTCAAGTCTCTCCAGGGTTAAGTGCATCTTCTCTCACTGAGGCCAGACCAGGCAAGTCCTCTCCCCCCTCAAGAAAAGGCACGAATTTAATGGATTCAAACACAACATCTATCTTCTGCTACATCCATGAAGCCCAACTGTACATCACAGATATTTGGGGGTTTGAATATGCTTGGACCAGGAAGTGGCACTATTAGAAGGAGTGACATTGTTAAATAAGGTATAGATTTGTTGGAGGAATTGTGTCACTCTGGGAATGGAAATAACCCTCCTCTGACTAAACCCAGACCTAGCAATCCTCTGCTGTATGTGTGTTGGTGTCCTCATATCAGCTGATGTATGCTGACTGGTTGGTGGACCTGTGTCTGAGAGATTCTGGGGTTCCAGGTTAGTTGAGACTACTGGTCCTCCTACAGGGTTGCCCACTTTCTCAGCTTCTTCCAGCTTTTTCCTAATTCAACTACTGGGGTCACCAGCTTCTGTCCATTGGTTGGCTGTAAATATCTTCATCTGATTCTTTCAGCTGCTTGTTGGGCCTTTGGAGGGCAGTCATGATAGGCCCCTGTTTGTAAGCACACCATAGCACAGTACCTGTGTCAGGACTTGGGGCCTCCCCTCTGAGCTGGATCTCAATTTGGGCCTGTAACTGGACCTCCCTTTTCCTCAGGCTCTTCTCCATTTTTGTTCCTGGAGTTCCTTCAGACAGGCACAATTCTGGGTCAGACTTTTTTACTGTGGGGTAGAAAGACAGGACATCAAGGGAAGAAGTAACTCTTATGTTGCTATATCCATAAATCATAAAATCACCCAAACCTCATTAGAGAAACTTCTTTTTGCAGTAGATGGGGCTTAGCAGGGACCCACAACTAGACACTATGCAAAAAGTGAAATACATGGGAATACTTAGCCCTAAATTATATTTCTGCATCACACTCCTCTCCTCAAGGCTCAGGGATCTCTGTAGATGGAATCTCTGTAGTAAGCAGAAAGATTGGAAGAACTAGAGTTTGTAGACAACCCCAAGAAAATAATGTTTTCCAGAGACAATAGAGCACAAAAGAACTCATAGATACTGACAGCATACACAAGATCTGCATAAGTGCAAACAAGAGAAAATCTCAGCATGGAAAAGGAGATGTAGGTACAAAGTCTCTTCCCTAAACAATAAGCTATATATAATTGAGGAAGAAAGGGGAAAATCACTTTTCTTCAATAAAGTGACATGGGTATATTTACTCTAGGACAGGCTGCACAGTTAGGAATATTTAGTAAACACAAAATGGCCTCCATTGTTTTTCTTTGTTTTGTGTGATTTTTATTTTCACTATTTTAAGAGAGAAAAAAATATTAATTCTGAAAGGTAGGTGGTAGAGATCTAGAAGGGGAATTAATACATGTTGTATAAAGCTTTTCTTAAAGGAAGGATGGACATGCTAACAGTCAGACATAAATGGAGGAGGAACTCAAGAGGCCTAGCACTTAACTACTGAACTATTTTCTACTAATGGTTTTAGGTAGAATGAGAGATATTGTCATCCATTTGGTACCCACAGGGGACCTTCCCTAAGCTCCAATGTACACTTCCAATCCAATAATCACACAGAATACCCTTCTTAAACTGATGAGTCAAAAACAAACCCAAAAGTTATGAACCTGAGAGAGGAAACTGGTAAGGAAAATTGACAGAGATAAGAGAGGTTTTGTGGGTGTAAGAAGAATCAGAATACATCATATGCATGTATAAAATTATCAAATGAGAAAATTAATATATAAAGGTTATGTACAATCAAGTAATTATCCTTTTAAATTTTATTTATCCTTGTACTGGTGCTTCCAAGTCTTTTGATGTTCTATCTAAATTTGAATAATTGTTTTTCAATATATGTAAAGTAGCTTACAGGCATTTTCTGTAAGACTGTACTGAATAGATGAAAATGAGAAGAATTGACACCATAATACTGATTTTTCCAATTCATGAACACAAATTTATTTAGTGGTTCTATTCTTTTTAACCTGTGTTTCATAGTTTCTTGTGTATTGATCCTATATATTTTGGGAGTTTTAAACTCCAAAACTTACTCCTCTGCCACTATGACTGTTATTTATTGTAAAATCTATAAGTGATGATTTTAAAACCATCACTCAGATATATAGAAACACATGATATTTTAATATATTTTTTGCTATCCTGTAAACTTTTCTATACTTGATTATAACTTCCAGAAGGGGTGTTTTAATTTAAAATGTAGGTTTCTACCTTAGACAATAATAATATGTACAAATAAAGTTCATTTGATTACTTCTAATATACACATATTGTCACAAATAATTTTATAATAAAATTGTCAGGAAAATGATGAAGGAAATGGTTGTCTTTGTGCCAATTTTAAAAGGAAAGGATAATTAATTTAGTCTTAGCATAAATTATATGTTAGTTGCTTGTAGTTTTAATGATTTTACCAAGTAAAGAATGTTTGATCCTTCTTAGTTTAAAGAGAATTTGAACATGACTGGATACTGAGCTTTGTAAATGACTTTGGTATATCAACGGATCTCTTTCTTTAACCTAATAATTTAGTGTACTGCTTGATTTTTGCATGTAGAACCAACCATATAAACTTGAAATAAAAAATTCATAATTATTCTATACCAATCCTTACAAATTTTAGGACACAAATGCTAATATTGTATTAAGGATTTCTGCATGATATTTATGAGTGAAATGACCTGTTGTTTTCCTATAATACAATAATATATTTTCATTTATTATTATCTAAGCCTGTCCTCATAAAATAAGCATTGATAATTCTTTAATCACTAGAATGTATTATAATAATTCACTCCTCTTTAAATCATTGTTTCAGCCAGTCAGTCAAACATCTGGTCATTGTGCTGTTTTTACTTTTCTTTTTTCATTGTGCTTTTTTTCCTAAAAATTACTAATAACTGATCTTATTAATTTTTTACATGTAGATATATATGCCTATACATATAGGAATATTTTTGTTCTTTGACACTTCCATACATGCATTTATTGTATTTTTGTTATAGCCATTGACACTTCCTCTGATCTCACACACAATAAGTATTCCAACTTAACAAAAGTTTCCCCCCTTTATATGAACTGTTTCTGTTTTCCTTTCAAGTAATTTGCCAATTTCAACAAAGATATCAAACTTGTTCAATCTTTTCTTTTCTACCCTGACAGTACCTGCCTTAAATTGCTATACTCAGAAAATTCACATATGAAGTGACTATTGTGTAGGTGGTTATTTCAGTTAGTTAAAGTATGGTGTTGTTAAAGTTATGAGTGTCATTAAATTAATATCTTATATCTGTGTTATAAAATATGATTTTAGTCATGATTTTGTCCTTTTATGCTCTAAAAACTGTAATGAAGCATTGTAAATGATTCAATTTTAAAAGCATTCCTTTAGCATTGTTTTAATGGCTTTCCTATAATTAACAATATAGAACTGTCTAATTTAAAACCAATTTCTATAACATTATACCAGTTTATGTACAGTACATTATTTTATAGCACAATATACCTAATCTTTCCTATCCATTGTGATGTTACTGTTATTAATTTTTCTTCTCCGTGTAATAGTCATGGTCTATAAAGGAAGATACACAACATTGAGGATATGCATGGAACTCACTGACTTTGTGAAGCCAGCTGGCCAGGGAGATCTTGGAATCCACCCCCAACTCCCAGTCCCTAAACCCCAGCAACTGTTAGCTTATGGGAGATGGAGAGTCACTTTTCTCTAAGAATGTAGCTCCTAGTAAGTCTACCACACTCCAGTAAAACACTATACATCTAAGATTATATGTGGACAGAAAATACTAGTCATAATTGTTTAGTTTGTTTCTCAAAAAAAAAATACTTGGTGTCTTAGTTATTATCATGTTATGCAACTTATAAGAGAAACCATTTAATTGGGTTCTTGTTAACAGTTTCAGAGTGTTCATTTATAAATAATATGACAGAGAGTACTGTACCAGGCAGGCATGACACTGGATGCCACACACTCTGGTCGAGTCAGTTTGACAAGCCAAGAGGCTTGGAAGCTACTCATGAGGCAAAAGAGTTTCACAGAAACTCACTCCTGGAGTCTGGCGTTCTCTCTAACCCATACATTAATATTCCATTCCTGTGTTAGTCTAGTATATGGATCTATGTGATCTCTTTTAGTATTATCCTATTATAAGTGCCTTTTAAGACTAAATTCTGACATAGCTAAAGCCTTCACCATTGTTCCACCATGTCCTAGAAAGTCTTTGAGCAAGACCATGGGCTTGGAATTCAGGAAGAATGTTGCTATTCAGTGACATTCAGAGTAGCCTCTGGTACTACACTATCACTTAGAATAAAAGCCAAGTCGCTCCCATATACAGGAATTTGCAATGGTTTAGGAAGTAGATCGATCGGGCTGTGGTTTTAGAGTATTGCATTATTCATGAGATGGTTAGCTAGAACAGAACTCCCTAGTTAGAACCATGACTTGGGTGTGAAAGCCCTTGCCCTAGGAGAGTAAAGACCTCACACCTGGCTTCTAAGACTATAGCTGACCTTAGATAGGGCTGACTTTGTCTCAGTTATTTTTATTGCCCAGTTCCTTCCGGTCTTTGTGTTTTCATTCCTCTGTTTTGTGTAAGAGTCATTAAGCATCTGGTAACCTCATTTGTACCTTGTGGGTATGTCACCCAACTTCCTTATTGTCTTCTGTATAAAAAGTTTGATGCTCAATTTGACAAATTACATTCAGATTCTACACAACCTCTCCTGTGTGCATCTGTCTGTCATTCGTCCGACACTTTGCCCACATGCGAATAGAGACCCGTTCCATGCAGACAAAGGGGCCCAGAGGGTCTGCGGCAACTGGAGCCATTGATGAGGCCTCACATCTAGCTTACTCTTAAGTACTCTGTTTTACAATATAATTAAAGATTTTAAAAGTAGAAAGACAGCAATACTAGACTTGATGTGGACTTTTGAAACCTAAAAGCTCAACTTCAGTGACACATCTCATCCAAACAAAGGTGCACATACTCCAACAAGTTTATACCTCCTAATCCTTCTCAAACTTTATAGCAATTATGTCCAAGTTTTCAAATATATAAGCCTGTGGGGGACATTCTTTCATAGGTGAGTAGTGAGGTTTTCTATCTGGAAAGAATTGGGTGAGAGGACTAAATATGGGAATATGATCAAAATCTGTTAAAAAAAAACTCTTAAGGAGAGGGAGAGAGAGAGAGAGAGAGAGAGAATCTTGTCTAAATGCCCATGTGATTTATGTACATCACTTCATTTATTTTACATATTACATTTATTCATTTGCATATGTTGAACTGCCTTTGTACCCATGAGATTAAGTCTACTTGATTATGATGAATGAGCAACTAGATATTTCCTTATTTTGGTTTGAAAGTATGTTGTTGAGAAATTTTTTGAGGAAGAAATTGCTTTAGTTTTATTAGAATCCAAGAGAAAAGAAGAAAATAAATTGCCTAAACCATATAGAGACTGAAGATAAGACACCTCCACCACCCTATTGTGGTGACATGGTGAGTCAGAAAGGACAGGGTAGGAGGAAGGCCTTGAATCTCAATCTGACCCAGAAGGCTCCAGGCCTGCCACAGAGGACCATAGCAAGTCATTCTAGCCTCAGAGTCTCGGCTAGAGTTGCCCCCAGGGACCCTCTGGGGGCCTCTTCCCATCCCAGGTCTTTGGCAAGTCCTAGAAATTGCCCCACTTATCAGATCTAACTTCTCTTGGCACTGCTTTCCTTTCATATGATACCCCACACACTGCCTTCTCTATTCTCTCTTCCATTCAGTTCCCTAGAGGATTCCATCAACTACCAATGTCTATTTTGTTTCCCTTTCTGAGAAAGATTCAGTTTTCACTTTTGTGTAATATGTGTTTTGAAGTTATAGTCCTAGTAATATTTTGATCTGTGTTAGTATCCGTTGCAATAGCTCTCTTTTTTGTGGGGGTCTCTGTGACCACAATGACCTGTACAATAATAAGCTGTGTGAGACAAGAGGGAAATCCAGTTCAGCATGACTCAGTAGCTGGTATTGTTTCAAACTTCAAGAGTCTAACACTAGGCAGCTGATTTTAGGCATATTTAAGCACAGCACCCTTTTTAAAGCAGTATACAGCAAAGGTGAAGACATGACTACATTGAAGTGCTTTTCAAAGTACATGTGACCACTTAAGCACAGCACCCTTTTTTAAACAGTATACAGCAAAGGTGAAGACATGACTACATTGAAGTGCTTTTCAAAGTACATGTGACCACTTCCATTGTGTGAGCAATATACAAGCTGCCATATCCCCAGAGGAGACTAACGCACTCTCTCACTCAGCAGCCATCACCTGCTAATAGCACTGCTGATAGGGTCTGGCCTGAGGGGCCCCTCCTCAATTCATGCTGGAATTGTGACTGCTTTATATTGTTCAGGTAGGCACAGCTGCTATGAGCTGATGTATGAAACAACCATGTCGTGTCAAGAATTCAACATTTCAGAACTCTCCTCCCTGCCCAGTAGATCTGAAATTCTTTGCTTCTACTCTTCAGTGAAACTCCCTGAGCCTTGGTTCATGGAATGTTGACAAAGTTAATATAGCCACAAATAAGCACTTAGTGCTATTGATGCTAAACATTCTGACCATTTATTAGTTTCTGTATTAACCACTACCCACTGCAAAATGAAGCTTCTCTGGCCAAAATTGAGGGCTGCACAAATCTATAAGCATAAGCATATTTACAATAAAATTTAACAGCATTGCCACTTAGAAAACAACAGGTTCCTTCTAGAACCTATTATCTCCCCAATCATAGGCTCTTGGCCATGTTTATAGTGTTGAACATTAAATACCTCTTGTGGAACAGGTCTCATATCCAATCAGAAAGACTGTACTGATTTTTAATTGTCATTCTTCTAGAGGTAACATATCATTGTGTATTTTTAAAAAAATCTTAATCTTTGTCTTTGGCAGATTTTGTAGTTAGAATAGATGCCTAGGTGTAGTGCTTTTGTGAATGTGTGTGTGTGTGTGTGTGAGTGCGTGCACGCCTGAGTGTCTCATCTTGCTGCTTTTAGTTTCTTGCATCCTTTACGTTTGTTTGTCATTAAATCTGGACATTCTTAGGGATTATTCCTTCTAATCGTTCCTTGTTTTATATTTTTTCATCTAATGCTCTTCTAATTATGTGTGTTATATTATTTTATAATTTCTCACATTCAAGTTTCTATGTTTTCTTTTTACCTTCTTTACATTTTGGTGAGCTTACATTAATCTTTACATTTATTGACTTTTTCTTGTCTGAGATTAGTCCACTGATGAGCCCATCTGTGATATAATTTATGTTCATAGACATGCTCATTTTTATGCTTCTTTGTGGATTCTCTCCTTGGGTTTCTATCTCTTAGCGTTTAAGCCACATCTATTCGGTTGAAAGGATTATAATATTCCAATATTCTTCCTTTCTATTTCCTCTTCCATACCTTCACATATATCCCTCTATACATATCTTCAAATTCATGGCCTTTCTTTCACAAATGGCTATGCTATTGCATGCATATATGCACATATATGTGTATATATTCCTAAATATAAACTGATCGGTACATATAATGCTACTTGTATGTGTGTGTTCAGTTCTGACCATTTGTCTCCAGTCAACCAGTTGGTTTGCCCTTCCTTGGAGAAGACTGCCTCTGTCTCTCAGCTTTTCTCAGTTACCTATAGTTTTTTTGTGTGGGATTGATGCCCTATAGCTTTTCCCCATCCACTCTGCCATGGCCTTTGGTCTCTTCATAGTTCAGCTCACCCTTGTTTTTATTTTACTTACCTCATTCCTTCTATATTTTTCTTCCTTCCCTTTCCCCCAAAGAGACAGTCATGTTTTAAATTTCCCGTATCAGGCCATTTGTATCCCACTATTGCCCTTTACTCTCCTCCATCCTTTTTCTGTATTTACCTCCCTGCCCTTCCTTCATGAGGGAATTCCAGCATCTTATTTCCATGAATAGATCACTGACCCTCCACCATTCCCCTCTCTGTTGAGACCCAATCCCCCTGTCCTGACAGTACTTCCATTGTAGTTTCTTAGTTTCTGTAGTTAATGCAAGCTGTGTGCTCATATCAGAAGATTTATAGATAGAAGATTCTCATGATAGATAATATGCCACAAAAATCATAGTATTTAATATTTATCCAAACAAGCAAATAAGCAAAATAACTATAGTATATGCAATTCTATGCATAATTATACATATATGTGTATGTATAATTATATATAAATATATATATATGTTAGTGAATATATATATTTTTCTTTTATTTTTTATTTTTATCAGATTTTTCTTTATTTACATTTCAAATGCTACCCCCTTTCCCCTCAAAAAATCCCCTATCCCTTATCTCCTCTCTCCTCCCCCTGCTCCCCAACCCACCCACTCCTGCTTCCTGGCCCTGGCATTCCCCTGCACAAGGGCATAGAACCTTCACAGAACTATGTATTTTTTATAGTAAGTTTTTTTTTTTCATCTGTACTGACAATGCTCCTTCCAAGACCAAAGACCAACTAAGAAACACCCCAACATCAGACATAGAACGTCCCCTCTTAAGTTGTTGGCCATGGCTAAGAGACTTCCAAAATATATAGCTTATCGTTTTTAAGGCCCTATTCCTGAGAACACCATGCCTGCCCAGTTAGAGACCCTTGAAATGTAACTGACCTGAATATACTTTCCCTGAGGACTAGCTTTTGTGACACCAGAAGATGCCATGCAAACTTTCAAGGAGGAAAACCACAAAATGCCCTACCTATGAGAGTTATGAATGACAACAAAAACCAGCATGGCACGATAATCCTAAGGGTACAGCAGTATCTTACATACATTTGCAGCAACAATAATTCTCTGATTTGACTTAAGACACAGTTAACAAGAGGAAAAACTTGCTTGGTACTAGAAACCTTGCCAACTAATCAGTACGAGTGAAGTCCTGGCTATTGAAGAAAAATCTACATCTTATAATATATTAAACAGTATAATTCCCTACCAGTAGTCTTTATAATCACGGATAAAATTATAGAAGGTAATATATGCAGAGGAGGTAGAAGCAGATGGATTTCTGAGTTCGAGGCCAGCCTGGGTTACAGAGTGAGTTCCAGGACAGCCAGGGCTACACAGAGAAACCCTGTCTCAAAAAACTTTACCCCTCATCAAAGAAACTTGTCTTTTCCCTCCTTGTATCATATGCCTATAGCTTGTTTTTTTTAATTGAAAATATTTATTTCACTTAAGTTTCAATGTCTGATAATTCTAAAAAAAATATGTCTAATTATCTAAGGGATAATCACCTTATCCTTTTTTGTTAGTTCACAATGATTGTGCATATTACTAATATTCCCTATACATTTTCATTGAAATCTAGAATTATATTAGTACAAATAATCGTGAGTAGTATGGCTTAAATTTGAGAGTTTAGGAAATGTTTTGTGTTTCATGTTCACAGTTTCTGTATTTCTCACAAATTACTCTCATATCATTTTATAAGGTTTGCTTTGATTTTGGATCTCCCTAAAAATATAACCAGAGAAATCTATTTTTACAGCTCTTTCAACTAGAATATATTTTAATTATATTAGTGCTTTATCGATATGGTTATAAAGCATGGGCAAGAAAAGAATTTTGCAATTTTATGATTACATCTCCATATTTACATGAGCCGGTCATTTATGGTTATGCCATTTAAGAGCCTCTTCCTCCTCCTCCTTCATCATCATCATCTTCTTCTTCTCCTTCACAGACTTTTTCCTGGCTGCATTACCCATCTACCAAAATTCAAATATATTTTTGTAAATCCTTCTTCATTCTTTACTTTGTTTGCTATTCTGGTGACAGAGAAAGGATACAGGGAGTTTGAATCCACGGAGTTCCTTTCCTCCCATGGAAATGTGAGATCATCATAAAAGAAATGTCATACTATAGTAGACATGAAAACTAAATATATCTTCAGAGAAATTGGCAATTATATGAAATGTCCATTGTGTAAAGAAAAACACAATGAAAATGAGAAGAGAGTGTCAGGTGTCACCCAGTGCTGCTATAATGAAAAATAGTTCTGAAAAGGGAACCAGTGAATTGGATGAGACAAAAACTAAACAAAACAAAAACACAACAAACAAGCAAGCAAACAAAATAAAATTGCTTGTAAATGTTTATTTGTGAAAACATTAAGAAGAAACCAAAATCAAAGTTTTAGGCTTCAAATAAAATGTCTTTTCATTCTAATCTAGTGTTAATTAGTACAATCAAGCAATACTAAGAGACACTTCCCTTTACACATAAAGAACTTTTCGGTGGTGTTTCTGTCATGTTCAGAAAATAGTTTCACAAAAGTTTTCTTCTGTGTTTGTGTGTTTGTCCTTTTTTTTTTTTTTCTGTGAGGATTTCTGAGCTTTGGGGACAAGAGATAAATGTTAAGTTTAGGGCTGAGCATTCCACATTTTCTTTTTTTTTTGTTTGTTTTTCTTTTTTTTTTTAATATTTTTATTACATATTTTCCTCAATTACATTTCCAATACTATCCCAAAAGTCCCCCATAGCGCCCCCCACTTCCCTACCCACCCATTCCCATTCTTTTGGGCCTGGCATTCCCCTATATTGGGGCATATAAAGTTTGCAAGTCCAATGGGCCTCTCTTTCCATTGATGGCCGACTAGGCCATCTTTCGATACATATGCAGCTAGAGACAAGAGCTCCAGGGCTCTGGTTAGTACATCATGTTGTTCCAACTATAGGGTTGCAGATCCCTTTAGCTCCTTGGGTACTTTCTCTAGCTTCTCCATTGGGAGCCCTGTGATACATCCAATAGCTGACTGTGAACATCCACTCCTGTGTTTGCTAGGCCCCAGCATCGTCTCACAAGAGACAGCTATATTTGGGTCCTTTCAGCAAAATCTTGCTAGTGTATGCAATGGTGTCAGCGTTTAGAAGCTGATTATGGGACGGATCCCTGGATACAGCAGTCTCTAAATGGTCCATCCTTTCATCACAGCTACGAACTTTGTCTCTTTAACTCCTTCCCTGGGTGTTTTGTTCCCAATTCTAAGAAGGTGCACAGTGTCCACACTTTGGTCTTCATTCTTCTTGAGTTTCATGCGTTTAGCAAATTGTATCTTATATCTTGGGTATCCTAAGTTTTGGGCTAATATCCACTTATCAATGAATACATATTGTGTGAGTTCTTTTGTGATTGTGTTACTTCACTCAAGATGATGCCCTCCAGGTCCATCCATTTGGCTAGGAATTTCATAAATTCATTCTTTTTAATAGCTGAGTAGTACTCCATTGTGTAAATGTACCATAATTTCTGTATCCATTCCTCTGTTGAGGGACATCTGGGTTCTTTCCAGCTTCTGGCTATTATAAATAGGGCTGCTATGAACATAGTGGAGCATGTGTCCTTTTTACCGTTTGGGACATCTTCTGGATATATGCCCAGGAGAGGTATTGCTGGATCCTCCGGTAGTACTATGTCCAATTTTCTGAGGAACCGCCAGACTGATTTCCAGAGTGGTTGTACAAGCTTGCAATCCCACCAACAATGGAGGAGTGTTCCTCTTTCTCCACATCCTCGCCAGCATCTGCTGTCACCTGAAATTTTGATCTTAGCCATTCTGACTGGTGTGAGGTGGAATCTCAGGGTTGTTTTGATTTGCATTTCCCTGATGATTAAGGATGTTGAACATTTTTTCAGGTGCTTCTCTGCCATTCGGTATTCCTCAGGTGAGAATTCTTTGTTCAGTTCTGAGCCCCATTTTTTACTGGGGTTATTTGACTTTCTGGAGTCCACCTTCTTGAGTTCTTTATATATATTGGATATTAGTCCCTTATCTGATTTAGGATAGGTGAAGATCCTTTCCCAATCTGTTGGTGGTTTTTTTGTCTTATTGATGGTGTCTTTAGCCTTGCAGAAGCTTTGTAGTTTCATGAGGTCCCACTTGTCAATTCTCGATCTTACAGCACAAGCCATTACTGTTCTATTCAGGAATTTTTCCCCTGTGCCCATATCTTCAAGGCTTTTCCCCACTTTCTCCTCTATAAGTTTCAGTGTCTCTGGTTTTATGTGAAGTTCCTTGATCCACTTAGACTTGACCTTAGTACAAGGAGATAGGAACGGATCGATTCGCATTCTTCTACATGTTAACAACCAGTTGTGCCAGCACCATTTGTTGAAAATGCTGTCTTTCTTCCACTGGATGTTTTTAGCTCCCTTGTCGAAGATCAAGTGACCATAGGTGTGTGGGTTCATTTCTGGGTCTTCAATTCTATTCCATTGGTCTATTTGTCTGTCACTATACCAGTACCATGCAGTTTTTATCACAATTGCTCTGTAGTAGAGCTTTAGGTCCGGCATGGTGATTCCACCAGAGGTTCTTTTATCCTTGAGAAGAGTTTTTGCTATCCTAGGTTTTTTGTTATTCCAGATGAATTTGCAGATTGCACTTTCTAATTCGTTGAAGAATTCATTTGGAATTTTGATGGGGATTGCATTGAATCTGTAGATTGCTTTTGGCAAGATAGCCATTTTTACAATATTGATCCTGCCAATCCATGAGCATGGGAGATCTTTCCATCTTCTGAGATCTTCTATAATTTCTTTCTTCAGAGACTTGAAGTTTTTATTATACAGATCTTTCACTTCCTTAGTTAGAGTCACGCCAAGATATTTTATATTATTTGTGACTATTGAGAAGGGTGTTGTTTCCCTAATTTCTTTCTCAGCCTGTGTATTCTTTGTGTAGAGAAAGGCCATTGATTTGTTTGAGTTAATTTTATATCCAGCTACTTCACCGAAGCTGTTTATCAGGCTTAGGAGTTCTCTGGTGGAATTTTTAGGGTCACTTATATATACTATCATATCATCTGCAAAAAGTGATATTTTGACTTCATCTTTTCCAATTTGTATCCCTTTGATCTCCTTTTGTTGTCGAATTGCTCTGGCTAGGACTTCAAGTACAATGTTGAATAGGTATGGAGAAAGTGGACAGCCTTGTCTAGTCCCTGATTTTAGAGGGATTGCTTCAAGCTTCTCACCATTTACTTTGATGTTGGCTACTGGTTTGCTGTAGATTGCTTTTATCATGTTTAGGTATGGGCCTTGAATTCCTGATCTTTCCAAGACTTTTATCATGAATGGGTGTTGGATCTTGTCAAATGCTTTTTCCGCATCTAACGAGATGACCATGTGGTTTTTGTCTTTGAGTTTGTTTATATACTGGATTACGTTGATGGATTTCCGTATATTGAACCATCCCTGCATCCCTGGGATGAAACCTACTTGGTCAGGATGGATGATTGTTTTGATGTGTTCTTGGAGTCGGTTAGCAAGAACTTTATTGAGGATTTTTGCATCAATATTCATAAGGGATATTGGTCTGAAGTTTTCTATCTTTGTTGGGTCTTTTTGTGGTTTAGGTATCAGAGTAATTGTGGCTTCATAGAATGAGTTGGGTAGAGTACCTTCTGTTTCTATTTTGTGGAATAGTTTGTGAAGAACTGGGATTAGATCTTCTTTGAAGGTCTGATAGAACTCTGCACTAAACCCATCTGGTCCTGGGCTTTTTTTAGTTGGGAGACTATTAATGACTGCTTCTATTTCTTTGGGGGATATAGGGCTGTTTAGATCATTAACCTGATCTTGATTCAACTTTGGTACCTGGTATCTGTCTAGGAACTTCTCCATTTCATCCAGGTTCTCCAGTTTTGTTGAGTATAGCCTTTGGTAGAAGGATCTGATGGTGTTTTGGATGTCTTCAGGATCTGTTGTTATGTCTCCTTTTTCATTTCTGATTTTGTTAATTAGGATGCTTTCCCTGTGCCCTCTAGTGAGTCTGGCTAAGGGTTTATCTATCTTGTTGATTTTCTCAAAGAACCAGCTCCTTGATTGGTTGATCCTTTGAATAGTTTTTCTTGTTTCCACTTGGTTGATTTCACCCCTGAGTTTGATTATTTCCTGCCGTCTACTCCTCTTGGGTGAATTTGCTTCCTTTTGTTCTAGCACTTCATACTCATCAAAGGTAAAATCCTCCAAGAGGAACTATCAATCCTGAATATCTATGCTCCAAATACAAAGGCAGCCACATTCATTAAAGAAACTTTAGTAAAGCTCAAAGCACACATTGCACCCCATACAATAATAGTGGGAGACTTCAACACACCACTTTCACCAATGGACAGATCATGGAAACAGAAACTAAACAGGGACACAGTGAAACTAAGAGAAATTATGAATCAAATGGATCTGGCAGATATCTACAGAACATTCTATCCTAAAACAAAAGGATATACCTTCTTCTCAGCACCTCATGGTACCTTCTCCAAAATTGACCACATAATTGGTCACAAAGCAGGCCTCAACAGATATAAAAATATTGAAATTGTCCCATGCATCCTATCAGATCACCATGGAATAAGGCTGATCTTCAATAACAAAATAAATAATAGAAAGCCAACCTTCACATGGAAACTGAACAACACTCTTCTCAATGATACCTTGGTCAAGGAAGGAATAAAGAAAGAAATTAAGGACTTTTTAGAGTTCAATGAAAATGAAGCCACAACATACCCAAACTTATGGGACACAATGAAAGCATTTCTAAGAGGAAAACTCATAGCTCTGAGTGCCTCCAAAAGGAAACTAGAGAGAGCCCACATTAGCAGCTTGACAACACATCTACATTTTCTTTTTCTCTGTACTTGGACCAGGGCCATTGCAAATATGACCCTACATTGTAACTTCATACACAAGAACTGCAAAGATTATACCAGCGAAAATTAATGTGCAGGTATAGGACTCACTATTTCCTACCCCTAGCTGAGAAGTTATTGATAATTAATGGCCACAAGGAGAGTGAGAGCCAGTTTACTTTGGCTGATACTCCTGCTAGGCTGCTCTTATTTCAATAAATGGCCCTATAACTATGCACACTAAGTGGATTCCATAGATTTTATAGAACATATGAAGTGTAGAGGAAAAAGTGGAATGGCATAGTAGGATTTGAAATGTGTAGTAGAAGTGGATTTGACAAAAACTGTATTAAATCCATGTATGAAATTCTCAAAAAAATGAACAAAAAAAAAAAACCCAGATGGTCATGCAATCAAGCAAAATATCTTATTTAGGCTAATAAAGGCAATATATAAACCTCACCTCATAATAATCCACTACAACTCTCCATATTAAAAATTGTGGAAATAGTACCTATAGGCAAATGCAAACATTTTATACATACATCATTTCAGTATGAATGACAGATACATATTATGGAATACAGAACAATGTAGCTGTGTCTATATTTTTATATAAGGCTTTATTCCATGATTCAGGAATTTCAACAGAAGATCAATCATTGGATATTTACAAATACACATATGAATATAAAAATTATGTTACATAATAGAATGTAAATACATGGAAATTATATAAATACAAATATCAGACAATAAAGGAGATGGAATACTAGAAAGCATAATATACATACCTATTGTTTTAAATTACTTAAACATGGGAAATTATTTCTTAAAATTTACCCAAAACTGGAATGATATGTAAGCAAAATTGTAACCCTGAATACCAGTCATTCTAAAAGTAGTAACCTGTCTGACTAAACTTGAGAAGCTTACAGGAAAATGCCAAAGTGTCACAGTAGTTGTAATATAATTTCAAATTTTTTCAAGCTAGATATTAAATAAAAATCCTCCACTGCCATCATGTTAATCCACTACTGCTCTATTACCAGTTTTGTAACAAATATTTGTTACGATCAACATTGGTTTTATGATCTGCAAACAGAATTATTTTATTAACTGAGGTAGTATTTTTTAATTTAGTTGGATAAATGTTTTAATGTTCTGAGGGTCTGTATATGTTTATAGCACAGAAAAAGTTACAGTCAATATGAATTCGTCTAGAAGTGATTCTCTTCTTGATTATTTCAGATATACTACTGGAAATGTCCACTAACTGGGCATTTATCATCATCATCATCATCATCATCATCATCCTGAGCTGAGAAAGAATTAATATTGTCTCTGAGTTTCATAGGATTTAGCCCTATATACTTAGCAAGAATATGTTAGTAGGAATTTGTGATGGAATACCTTCACTTCATGATAGAAAGTAGACTGCAATATTGATATAACCTTCAGATTATACATTATTGAGTCCATTTCAGATTCAAACTATGACAGCACATGTTTTCTCGACTTCACTCAGTAGTGACAGCATCAATAATTCTGATCAGAGCTCTAGAGAAAACGCAAACTACATGTTGTACAGCAGTCTCCTCTAAATGGTAACATTCCCGGAAGTAGGGGAAGGCAGGGCTCACAGACTTTGGTGGCAAATAAAATGTCTGGAAATGTATCTGTGAAAGCAGAACTTTGCTTACCTGTATTGCTCGAAGGGAAGACTCAGAATAGCCCAACTGCAGGGCAGAGGTCCTTGGACTGTCAAACTACTTCTAAGATGCTTGTAATTTGCACAGAGACCTCTAGAGTTACAGATTCCAAATCCAGGTCAGCATTTGGGGCACTTCAACTGTTCTCTGGTGTCCTTGATCTGAAAGATTCCCCTCATCCACTAGTAACCCCAATAGAAGCTCCCCTGTTCAACTAATTGAACTTAATTGCAATCAATATATTGGTTTGTTATGGGTTCCCTTTTCTGGGGTGACTAGAAATTTGTGCTGTGTCCTCTTAGAATAAATATGCCTCACAGAACAGGGTTTGGCCATAGGTCTTCTGATATTACATTGTCTTTTAGGTTGTTCCTTTACCTATGGCCACCTCCTAGTTACATTATTTTCTTTCATGCTGTTTTCTCCCTTCTGCTTAAATTATTTATGAATCCCTTTTCCTTTCAACTATACTTTAAAGATAATTTTGATCTTATATTTTCAAGTTTCTACTTTTATAACCCTTATATTTATTTAAAATTGTTTTAAAATTTTCTCATTATTCTACAATCTTCCTTGCTTATTGTATAAGGATTGTTTTGCTATTCTATTTCTCCTTTTTAGTCCATAATAATCATCTCTACTTCATCTTCTATGCATTTCTTTAGCTCTGCTCCTCAATTTTCCCCTTTCCCACATCCGTCCATATTGTTAATTTATTCTTTCTACATTTAGATATACTAATGTTTAACTTTATGCCTATATTGCATCTGCTTCACCATTTTTATTATCATCAATCATTATTAATGAGTTTTATTATCATCATTAACTAGTTTCTTTAAAAAAAAAATAGATGTGATGGTAAGTCAGAAGCAGCAAGACAGTGGCCACTGAGGAAAGTTGCAATGGTGAGGTTGAAACAGACTGGGAATTGGTGGAACTTCTGGCAAGAGCACTTGATGATATTTATAAAGCCAAACCCCCTCATAGAAACTCCTCCCATGCTTCAGGGTCCTGGCAGGAGATACTGACAAAGGTGCTCAGAGTTTGAAAGGTATCAGAAGCAACACAAGTGTCATTGGCAAAATTTGTAAGTAGCTTGAGGTAGAGACACTCACAATGAGTTGGTGCTAAATCTTATGAAGCAGCTACAGGATTTGGGCTATCCTCCAAATGAGCTCACTGGGGAGATTCATCTTGTCCTCAAATTTGACATAGATGCCTTCAATCCATTGCACTCACCAAATGCCAGTGGTGAACAGTGTTTGATCATGTGAAACACAGCACATTTTACACAGTTTCCTGAGTCTTCTCAATGAGGAACATCTAGGCATAGCAGAACCACTGAGAACTGAGGCAGCACTATCATCTCTGGGAGCTGTCTATTCAAGACAATGTCATACTATCTGAGGAGTTGATCTGTAGGTCATTTCTATAAGTCTTACTCTGCCATGGGTTCTCCATTAGAAATAGGCAAATTATTTGCTCAGGAAAGAAAGGCATCCCGTCTGAGGCACTTAACATCTTTTTCCTGCTCACCAACATCATATTATATATGGCTATACATATGTTTCTACTCTTCTTTTGTCTGAGGAGAAGTAGCCGAGTCTTATGATTCTGTGCTTCTGTGAAGCAGGGCCTCTGGGGATGAGAAAAAAAATGTAGTCTGTGCTTGGGCTCTGTGTTTGTCACCATGCCCTACTTACCTTTTTTGATAGACTGAATTAAATTATCTGAAGGGAAACAAATTTTTCACTCCTCCACTATTGAATTGGGCTTTTCTGTGTTGTCCTTGGGTTCTGCAGCTTTGCCTCCATTTTCCTTCTGAGGACTCAAGCTGCTCCCTTGGTTCTTCCTACAACTTTGGGTAAACCTCTAGCTCTTGATCACCCTTTTCCCCCAACTCTCCTGTTATCTCCTCTTTTGAAAAATTATTTTTCCAGACATTCTGAACCTATACTGTGCTAAACTACAATTATGTTTTCTTTCATCTAGTACTTGTATCTTTCTCAAAGATCCTTTCATTTCTCCCTAGAAAACGCATAATTGTAGTATCAGATCTGGTAAATTATTGGCTATTCTACACTGATAAATACATTCACACAATCTGATAACACAAGAATTATCAGATTCCTTAGAATCCTCTTTTCAGAAAAGTTCTTAAGAAATGGGTATAGTTAGCTAGAGACTATTTTTTCTGCAAGCCCCATGGGGAAGTATCTAAGAACTATTAAGATGCAGAAGAAAATAATTTTAGGTATATGTCTGCATCATAGAGTTTGCTGTCACTACATTACTCTGTTACATTCTTATAGTGCTATTGGAAATTGAGTCTATAATAGTAGAATTATCAATAAAAAGATGTCCAAATAAAACCAGAAGACATATTCAACAAGAGGTAAAAATCACAGCACAGAGATAAAGAAATAGGAGAAATTGGGAAAGAATACAATCAAAATATGTTGTATGAAATTCTCAAAGAATAAATAAAATCTGAGAAAATAAGAAACAGAAAGAGAAACACAAACACCCCTATGTCATAACATCTTAATTACTAAATTCAAAAATGTCCAAATAAAGAAAATACCCAGTAAGGTTTTCAGAGGTTTACCAGCAAAAAGGATCAAGATTTCAAAGAAGATATAAACAAGTAGATGAAATCCGTGTGGGACTCAAAGAAAAAGGTCCAACATCAACAAACTAAATAAGGGTATTGGTGGTATTAGTGAAAAAGTCAGCACCACTTAAAACAGCTCACCAAGGAAGTGAAGAACAAAAATTGAACAAATCAAATAAAACCCAGTGTAGAGAACACTACAATAGACTTAATTAGTCAGAAAAAAGATTAATGTAAACAATGCATGTCCAACATAATACCTATGCAATATCTCAGGCTATTTTATTTGCTTGTCTGAGTTCTCTACTATGGGTCCCATAGGACTAACATTAATATGGCAATTAGAATGAAATCTTATCCAAAGGCATAAGGGAAGAATGTCTACAAGTTTACATAGTTGGTTAACAGGACCTAACTCCCTGAGGTAAAGTTAAAAGTCTCAAACTTTCTTCCTTGTTTTCATCTGAGAACTGGTTACTTCTTAAACCTACCTAAATATTGCATTTATGGAACTTCCTCTCATTAAGTAATAAACAATATGTTAATAATTTCTTTTTTATTTCATTTTTTATTATATATTTTCTTTAATTACATTTCAAATGCTATCCTAAAAGTCCCCTATGCCCTCCCCCTGTCCTGCTCCCCAACCGACCTACTCCTGCTTCCTGGCGCTGGCATTCCCCTGTACTGGGGCATATGATCTTCACAAGACCAAGGGCCTCTCCTCCCATCGATGGCCTACTAGGCCATCCTCTGCTACATATGCAACTAGAGACACAGTTCTGGGAGGCACTGGTTAGTTTGTATTGTGATTCCACCTATAGGGTTGCAGACTCCTTCAGCTCCTTGGGTGCTTTCTCTAGCTCCTCCATTGGGGACCCTCTGTTCCATCCAATAGCTGACTGTGAGAATTTACTTCTGTGTTTTCCAGGCACTGGCATAGCCTCACATGGGACAGCTATATCAGGGTCCTTTCAGCAAAATCTTGTTGGCATATGCAATAGTGTCTGCGTTTGGTGATTGATTATGGGATAGATCCCCAGGTGGTGCAGTCTCTGGATGGTCCATCTTTTCATCTCAGCTCAAAACTTTGTCTCTGTAACTCCTTCCATGGGTATTTTGTTCCCAGTTCTAAGAAAGGGCAAAGTATCCACACTTTGGTCTTCCTTCTTCTTGAGTTTCATGTGTTTTGCAAATTGTATCTTGGGTATTCTAATTTTCTGGTCTAATATCCACTTATCAGTGAGTGCATATCATGTGAGTTCTTTTGTTATTGGATTACCTCACTCAGGATGATGGTACAAATTTCTGTGGCTTTCTTCTGAACTGAATAGTTCATGTGATAAACCAGGCCTATGTAAATACTATTTTTCTACAATATAGCCTTCCATACCATACATGGACATAATAGAACTACTATACTTGTGAACTCACTGCAGTTGTGGTTGCTTACATAACACCTGCCTAAGATCCAGTCCATAACTCCTTCTCCATGAGTATATTGGTAGCACAAATTAGACTCAGTAGGTTAAGAGATGGAATAGATATGTGAAGAGTTATGGGGAAGAGTAGTGTATGAATATGATCAAAAATATTATGTGCATGTATGAAATTCTCAAAGAATTTATAAATAACTATATTTTATTTTCTAAAGAGGTGGGTTTTAGTGATATAAAATGACTTTTAAGGTATAAGGAAAAATACAACACCTATCTTAATTTCTTTATAGCATTCACATACCTAACAAGTCATAAATCTACTCAGGTTTATTTTTCTGAGAAGGATATATTGTGGAACAGTGATAGGCAGTCTCTTTTGGTTGAATGATTCTTACTCCTACAAGCCAGTAGAAAACTCTACAAGGGGCAGAAAAGCAAACCACATTCCCAGAGTCAGGTGCCTGACACCACAGGGTTCCCCAACTCCATAACAATGTCCCAAGCTTCTGGAATTCTGGCTAGACTCTACCTCCACAGTTACCTGAGTATAGCCAGATATGCTCCTCCCCATAGTTACCTGGCAACAGCAAAATAGACCAGACCACTATAAAAGAGGCCAGCCTGGTCTACAAAGTGAGTGCCAGGACAGCCAGGGCTACACAGAGAAACCCTGTCTCGAAAAAACCAAAAAAAAAAAAAAAAAAAAAAAGGGGGCTGCTTGGCCTCTTCTTGCTCTCTTTAAGCTTTCACCTTTCTTAAACTCCTCTCTAGCCCCTCTGTCCCTTCCCCCTCTCTCCAGTGATCATAGCAGGCCTTTCTCCCTCTTTCTACCTTCTCTCCTTCTCCCTGCCTTTCTACAATAAAGCTCTAACACTATAGACTGTCTGCTCATCAAGGCCTGCCTTGCTTGAATAATGGGATTGGCTTTCCCTCCCCGGGGGCCCATTCTGTTCTCAGCTCCTCCACGGGTATCCAGCCTAGGATGCCCAAGACAGAGAACCTAGGGCTACCCTTTGTCCAGCCCCCTGCAAGCTGGGATTCCACGACTTCCCACAGCCAGACACCCACCCAGGGCCGTGTGGAAAGCATGCAGCCGTCCTTCCATGTCCACCCATTCAGAGCACCAAAACTCTGGTGGGATGCAAGTTTTCTCCCACTCCCATTATTCCCATGGTGCCCATTGCCCTGCAAGATATCACATACTACTAATTCTACTTACTTATTGGCCAGAATTCCTTATCCCTTTAGACCCCTTATACAGTGGAGTATAAGAAAAATAACTAAAGTAAAGTTTCTAGTACTTCTCTAGTTTCCTTCAGATGAAACTAATACTAAACTACAATAATGCTCTTTTTTCTTTCTTTTTAAATTTTTGACATTCTTTAGGCAGAAGGCATGTTAACTCAACACTAAAACAATGTGAGGCCAAACAAAACTGTAAACTTTCTATCCTTGTTGGATCATTGCATTGTGGAAGGAAAATTCTTCTAAACATGGCAGAACTTGCATGTGAGCACTCTTCCAGGAAACTCCGTTTGCTATCTCTCACCTCACTAGCCAATAATTTCAATAAAGTCTTGTCTTCGAGTTCTCAAGTCCAGTCCCTTGATGTTCATCCCTAGAGAAATTCTACTCAACTCAATAGAGGAGGAATTTCTTCTTTAGGTACTTCCTGCCATTCGTCAAACTAGACTGTTTCCAATTTCAGCTAAGTGGTAAAAGAGACTCACATCTACAGAGATCACTAGACAGACAGGGCATAATAAAACCCCAATTCTCTCAGACAATGGAAGTGACTGTACTCTTAAGTTCAACCTCCCACTAGAAAGAGATGCAACCCATTTTCTCACTTGAGTACCTAACAGACATACAAAAGATTATTTTTATGAACTATAATCTAGTCTCAAATAGGCAAGGAATGTTTCTTCCACTAACTCAAGTTTACTTGAAATTACTTTAAAATTAACAAAACATTTAAAACCTGAATAATATTTTATCTATAGTTTCCTGAGAACATCTTACATTATAAGAACCATTACCTCTAACTCTTTATATCTGGGTGACTTTATACTATCTGTTTTATTTTCTTTGCCCTTTCAGTTCCTGTCCCTGTTGAGAAACAAGGTCAGATATGTTAGTTCATTTCACCATGTTTTCTTCCTTCTATTTCAATGATCACAGAGCATATACTCCAAATTTTTTTATTATGTGTTCATACTAGGAAATCTTTTTCAATTACCATGGGAAAATTCATCAAATAGATCATAATGCTTCCTTTCAAAATAGTTGCTTCTTCACCATAATGAGTTCACAGTTATTTTTTAATTAATTTTTAATATATGTGTTTTGCTTGCCTATATATCTGTGTACCATATATGTGACCCTCAGACAGTTGTAAGCTGTCATGTGGATTCTGGAAATTGAATCCAGGTACACTGAAAGAGTAGTAGTGTTTTTAACTGATAAGCCATCTCACCAGCCCACAAGACTACAGTTGTTTTACATTTTCTCAGGTACATTTTTATCTGATGGTATAGTATAGCTTTTATTTAAATATGGAAAATACATGTGTTGGGTAACTGGATTTACATTCCTGTCCATGACTTGGCAAATTTTAAAGAATACACAAGTACATAGGAGAATGGGAGATTTTGTCAAATGCATATTCTGAATCAATAGGTATAGGTTAAGGCAAATGAAATCCAGCATTTGCAGCAAAAGCCAAATAATTCTGGACCATGGAACAAAAATTGAGAAAAAAAATGATTAAACTATATATTCTGAGACAAACTTTTTATTCAAAGTTCTATCATACCATATATTTTAGATTTATCAATTGGCAAACACCTCTCCTTTGAGATGGAGATTATATTGACACCTCCAAATGTAAAAGTTTAAAGGGTTAAAACATGGGAAAATTTTCTAAGTTTCTGTGAAAGAAAATAAATAAACAAAAACTAAATCTTTGATGGAGCAATTTTACTTTAACATTAAAGAAGTGGTAAATGGCCAGGTAAAGTGACCCAGTGCCTAGAATCCTAGGGCTTAGAAAATGGAAGCAGAAGGATGGCTATGAGTTAAATATCCGCCTGATCTACAGAGTAAGTTTCAAGCTACAATATAATCCTAATTTTAAATATGATAATTATAGAAATAATTCCAATACAGTCACAGATACATTTCAAAGAAAATTGTTTTAACTGATCACTTAGAAGAAATAACATATTTTAATCATATAAGGAAGAATGCAGATGTTTGTGAAGGTATACAAATACCAATATAATATAGATATATACTTTAAATCACATACTTTTTCACAAAGTAACAAAAGTATACTTAAATTGCTCTTCTAATTAATTTTTCATTACTATCTTAGAAATGGTATCTGCTCTCCTGAAATTTCTATGTTCCAAATGGAAAGTGAATTTTCTATGCAAAAATCTCTATGTGAAGAAATTTGAAATAGTATTTTTCAGCTTCAAATGCTTCAGTGTCTTGTAAACTACACTTGTGACACACCTTGCTACCCTAAAGACATACACACAGTCAGCATTTCCATTATGAATGTTGTAGAGGCACTTTGTAACTCAGCCATAATCAATCTATGTTGGGCTGAGGTTTACCAATAAAGACTACAACATGAAAGTAACCTTAAAATAAATACACCTTTTCAGTGAACTTAAGTAGAATCTATGCATTTGGATACAGGCTACTTTTCCAATAGATTGTAATTCAAATCCAGGCATCCAACTTAAGTATTTACTTTATGTCTTCCAGTAGATTGTTGTACATTTTCAACTACAAGAAAGTAAACAAATAGCAGACAAATAATTACACATACATTTAGTTTAGCTAAAGTCATTATTCAAAAGAAGTGTGTGAAGATTAATTTCTCTCTTGTCTTATTAAGAATTCATCACCTTAAATAGGGAAAAGAAGAAAACTACATTGTTGAACAAATACTAGGCAAGAAGGTATCAAGTATTCTGACTTTGAACTTGAAGTTACAGATTGCTTATGGCTTGAAGAATTTAACAATACCATGTGTCTAATAACAAAAAAGTATGATTCTTTTTATACACACATACACACACACACACACACACAAACATTTTGAAATTTGGACATATAAATGCAAATGAATAATACTCTCAAAGGAGAGTAAACCTTATATGATCTAAAAATTAGATTTACAATGAAGCAAAGACAAACAAGTCATTAATGACTAGCAGTATTTTATAAAAGAGTTGTGAAGAAATAAGTAATTATTTTATTTGTAGTCTTCATTTTCTTGTGTGGTGTAAATATTCCAACTTAGACTCATTTCAAGTTATAAGCAATCAACACAAGTTTCAGGGGTTGACCCAGATATGCTCAATTGTCTAATTTAAACCAGCTTTATCAACTTATTGGACACTAATAATCATAATTAGTACAGTTCATGACTTTTAAATTGTCTCCATGCTAATGCCAAAAACAACTATGAATCATGGTCATGTGTAGATAAATTAAGCAAGTAGTGTCTATAGTGCAATTGAAACATTCTCTACTATTGAAAATATATATGTAAGGTATAATATAGTTGGGTATATGTGTGTTCATGTTAATATGCATGTATGTACATGTGTTATGTGTATGCACATGTGTATACATGTGTGTAGAGGCTGGAGTTCAATCTCAGAACTTGTGCCACTGGACAAGCATCTTCCATTGGCCTGCAGCTCCCTGATTGTGCTAGGATGACTGGTCAGTATTTCCCAGGGATTTGCCAGTCTCTACTTTCCCTGAACTAAGATAATAAGCGCATGCAATGATACCTGGCTTTTTTTCTTGGGTTCTAGGGTTTGAACTTGGGTACTTATATTTATACAGCTAGAATGTTACCAATGGACCTAGTACTGGAATTTCATAATAAAAGTTGTTCTTCCATTTCTACATATATAGAAGTATAAACAATTATAAAAATTATAATTAGTAATCACAGATGATAATATAGTTTACATGAAAAAGTACTACAGATCAAAAAGTATGTTTCATAGTTAAAGACTGGTAAATATTTGCAAGGTATAAGAATTATAATAAAAATATAGAATATAGCTACTAAAAGTTCTCAAAAGATATATGAGGCTATAACTTATAGTAATTAATAAAACTATCACAGTACATGCAATAGAGATTTCACTAGTCCGATTTAAATGATGAATAGATCAAATGGGTTGAAACCAACAAAGAATTAGGAATTAACAAGCAATTTAATTCTACCATATCTAGTACAAATCTATGAAATGTTATTCCTAATAGCACTATACTATTCATTCTCTAGTATCTGAATGGTTTTCTTCCATCTAAACCACAGGCTAGGCCAAACCATAAAAACTAATGTTAGTAAAATTGCAAGTATTGAAGTAATATAGAGCATATGCTTACAATGCAAATCAATAGGAAGGAAAACAATAACAGGATTTTTTATTAGATATTTTCTTTATTTACATTTCAAATGCTATCCCCTTTCCCAGTTTCCTCTCCAAAAGTCCCCTTTCCCCTCCCCCTTTCCCCTGTTCACCAAGTCACCCATTCTTGCTTCCTGGTCCTGGTATATCCCTATACTGGGGCATAGAATCTTCACAAGACCAAGGGCCTCTCCTCTTTAAATTAGCAGATATGTAAAATTCAAAAACTACATTCCTTAGTACTCCATTGGCCATTAAATTTAAAGAGAAAAGTAAAAGTACCCTGAGATAAATACCAAAATACCCTATGCCAAAATATTATTTTTGAATTTTTTCTAGTTGTAAATGACTACAATTAAAAGCAATGTATCCTTTTATCACAGATAACTCAAAAGTAAAGGTAAATTCATTCTAAAGCAAACAGAAAGAATGAGAAAATAAACATAAGCTGAAATGAAATATACAATTCTAAAGCAATACATGAATCAATGAAAACAACAGTTGATGCGCAAAAAGATAACATTTAATAAAATGATAGTTATAAAAACCATAAATATAAGAAATAAGATTTACCTTCCAGATATTAAAATATTATAATGTAACACTATGAGCAACTGTTTGGCAATACTTAGATAAGTCAGTAAATGGACAAGTTCCTGTAATAAAACTAAATACTGAAACACTCTCAAATGAGATATAGGGAATCTGGACAAACCTACTAAAAATAGATACTGAATCTTTTATCCAGAAACTTCCTATAAATAAGATTCTAAAACTAGATGGTTTTACTAAGCTATTCTACCAAATAACAAAGATAGAACTAACATGAGTCCTTAGCAAACTCCTCCAAAACATGAATAACAGGAGAAAAAAAGCCACTACCCAATCCATTCTTTCAAAATACACTGCCTCTTATAGGACAGATATCTGGGTCAATGAAATTAATTTGAAGGCCTAAAAAACAATCTAATGATTCTTAACAAGAATATCAAAATATATAATAATAATCTTTATTAATTTTGACACCAAAACCTCAACAAAATATTAGAAAACAACCCCAATGATATATACAGAGAATTATAAAACTAAAACAATTAACATTGCTACCTTAGTGACAATTCTCATAATTATGTTCAGATTTAATACCATATCTATCAAAATATCCATCCATTTTGGAGTACTGAATGATCGATACAAAAATTACCTAGAAATGTAAGAAATAGATCAGTTGCTAAACAGTTATTTCTTTAATGAGAAAGGACTTGAGATCCTACTCCACAGATACATGGTTAGCTATGCTCATAGTTGTTTTATTTGCACTAGCTAGGAAACAGAATTTAGCCTAAATGTCTTTTAGATGATAAATGAATAATGAAATGTGTGTGTGTGTGTGTGTGTGTGTGTGTGTGTGTGTGTACTTTTAGTTTACAAAGAAAATTGTTAATTATTAGCATCGAGGGAAATGGCATACTGAGTGAGCTAACCCAGTCCTAAATGATAAATGTAATATGTGGAACAGAGGCTGCTACCTCCAAATCTTCAGATATGTGTGCATAAAGTAGAGTAACTGCAGAAATCATGACAGTAAAAAGGTACTATTGCTTTTTAGATTTTATAATTTCTTTGACCAATGTATTAATATCCTCAAAGTTATCTCCTACACCTGAGATACTGTCTTCTTTCTCTTGTATTCTGTTGGTGATGCTTGCATCTGTATCTCCTGGTCTTTTTCCTAAGTTGTCCATCTCCATGGTTGCCTCTATTTATATTTTCTTTATTGTTTCTATGTCCACTTTCCAGTCTTGGACAATTTTGTTCAATTCCTTCACCTGCTAGACTGTATTTCTTTTAGGGATTTGTTTCCTCTTTGAGGGCTTCTACATGTTTGCTTGCGTTTTACAGTATTTCTTTAAGGAAGTTATTTATGTCCTCCTTAAAGGCCTCTATGACCTTCATGAGATGGGACTTGAGAAACACTCTGGAAATCAATATGGTGACTCCACAGAAAATTGGAAATAGGTCTACCTAAAGCCCCAGGTATACTACTCTTGGGCAGTTAGTCAAAAGATGCCCCACCATATCTAACAAGGACACGTGCTCTACTATGTTCATAGTAGCCTTATTTATAATAGCCAGAAGCTGGAAACAACCCAAATGTCCCTCAACCAAAGAATGGATGCAGAAAATGTGGATCATTTACACAATGGAATACTATTCAGCTATTAAGAATGAGGACATCATGAATTTTGCAGGCAAGTGGATGGAACTAGAAAATATCATCCTTTGAGTGAGGTAACTCAGAATCTTGTAACTAAGATGTTACATAGTATGGACTATGTATACATAGTATGGACCATAGTATACATAGTATGGACTCATTGATCAGTGGATAGTAGCAAAAACGTACACAATGCCTAGGATAAAACCCATAGACCTAACAAGCAGTAAGAAGTCTAACAAGTAGAAAGGCCCATGGGAAAGATGCTTCAACCCCACTTAGAAGAGGAAAGAAAATTGACCCGTCCAGCAGGTCCAGTTATTCGAGGGTCTCAAGGGGACCTTCTCCTAAGAACCAAATGGGGGGAGGGAGAGACCAACACCAAGTGCAAGAACGACATGGAAGCAGTCTGAGTAGCATCAAGGTCTCTCTGTATTCATCAAGGCTCAAGGCTTAAATGCACAAGCAAAAGGGGAAGTACTTCTCAGCAGGAGGAATGGGGCAGCGGAAATTTTTCTTTTGGCAACTACAGGGGGAAGCAGGAACTTGGTGGTATCAGGGTACATCTTGTGGTCAGGACATCTGGCACTGACTTAGGGCTGGAATATTCTGTGGTTGTTCTCAGAACGGTGCATCGGTGGCCCGCTTTTGACCCCCTTTTCTTCTCAGGGGGAGAGGCCCAATTCGGAGATCAATACAATAGAGTTGTCTTAATAGCTCCCAACAGAAAATAATCACAGGAGCAGAGGGAAGGAGGAACCTGGGTGGGAGAGAGGAAGAAAAAAGTGGAACAGGATCAGGTATGGTGTGTGCGGACAGGAGAGAAGCCAGAGGGTCAGGACAATGAATGGAAATATGCAACCTCAAGGGGTTGGAGGTGGGAGGACCCTTTAGAAAGTAGTAGAGATCTGACTCTCAGGACTCAATGAGGATGATCTTAGTCCAAATGCCTAACAATAGGGAGAAGGAACTTGAAGAGTCCACCTCCAGTAGATAGACAGGGCCTCAAGAGGAGGGACAGAGTTACCAACCCACAGTCAAAATTTCAGATTCAGAATTGTTCCTGTCTATAAGAATTGCAGGGACAAATATAGAGAAAAAACCTGAAGGAAAGGTGGTCCTATGACCAGCCCAATTTGGGATCCATTTCATGGGTGGCACCAACGTCTGACACTATCATTGATGCTATGATGTGCTTACAGATAGGAGCCTAGCATGGCTGTCTTCTGAGAGACCTTTCCAAGCAGCTGATTGAGACAGATGCAGATACTTACACCAAACACTGGACTGAAGTCAGGGACCACTGTGGTTGAATTAAGGGAAAGACTGAAGAAGCTGAAGGGGAGGGCAATCCTATAGGAGGAACCACATTCTCAACTAACCCTGAACCCAGTGAGCTTCTAGAGTCTTAGCCACCAACCAAACAGCATACATGGGTTGTTCGGAGCCTCTGGCACTTATATAGCAGAAAATTGCTTGGCCTGGCCTCAATGGGAGGAGTTGTGCCTAATCCTTGATAGACTTGTTCCTTCAGGGAATGGGGAGTCTTGGTGGAGTGGGAGTACCCTCTCAGAGGCAATGTGTAGGAGAAATGGAATGAGGAACTGTGGGAGGGAGTACCTGTAAGAGGACAAAGGCTAAAATGTAAAAAATATAAAATAATTAATAAAAAGGGACTATTACCAGAGTGGGGAAGGGAGAACAATAGAGAGGAATAGGAATGTAAAAGTTATCTGATCAGTGAATGGGAAATGGGATGCTTTTATTAGGCAAAGGGAGCTACATAAATACAGAAGGAGAGAGGAGGGTGAAAAGACAGTAAGGATGATGTCTGAAAGACTAATAAAGAATCATAGTACTAACTATCAAACAAAGCATAACGCACATAAAATATGTAGTTTAAATAAACTTTCTTTTCTGGGTTGACAATGTTCCTTCAAGAAATAAAGACCACCTAACAGAAATTTCAACACCAGACTTGAGAAGAGCTCTTTTGAATTGTCGGTCAGGGTTGTCTAAGAGACTCCCAAAACATTATAAGCTATTGCTATTGCCTTTGGTTTACCTCTAGAGGTGAAAAATACATCCCTAAGATACTTCAGAAACAGGGCCTGGAATTCACAGAAACAGAACTGGCCTGAAAGTCTCCTCCATGAGGACTAGCATTTATGTTACCAAAAGACACCACATAGGTCTCCAAAGGAAGAAAGCAACCAACAGTCCTTCCCTGCTATGATGCTTATGAAACACAAAAACACCAGCATGGCATAATAACCAAAGGGTGCACTAGTGTCTGACATATCTCGGTAGTATCCAGAAGTATAGAGTAGTGGCACACAAGCCATTAGTGGTAACTAATAGTCTCTAACCTGACTTAAGACACACTAACCAAGAGGAAAATGTGGCTGGTACTAAAAACCTAGTCAACTACTTAGTCCTAGTGAATTCATGATTACTCAATAAGTATATACAACTTTTAATGTACTAAAACAGCATAATCCTTAACAACAATCTATAAACATTTGCCCTTATACCCATAGAGAAGTTAGATTTTACCCTTCATCAATGAAACTTCTCTTTTCCTTTGTTGTGTTATATAGAGATAGCTTATGTTTCTCTTAAACTTGAAAATATTTATATTCATTTGTGTTGTTATATATCTTGGAGAAGAATCTACAACTACCACATTACTAAGCCATCATAATACCTAAATACATTCTAAATACTTGTCCTTATACCTACAGATAAGTGTACATATAACCTTTCATGAACTTCTCTTAGCAATAGAGAACATTAACATAAAACTCCAATGAATCAAAATGCTGAGCTTTGGACCCCAATCTCAATAAATATGTCTACAAAAAACTTCTACATCTAAGGTTTGGGTAACATCAAGGAAGAGGGGGCAGTAAGATTGCCAGATCCAGAGGATCAGGAACTTTTCTATGATATCATGTCTCCTATTACTTTCAGAAGCTACATCCATAAAGTCTTATCAAGATAACTGTCCACATGAAATAAGTAAGGATAGCAACAATAGACATGCTAATGTAGAGGAAGGAAAGTTCAGGTGGCCTTAAATCTACATAAAGGACTACAACACAGAAAACTAAGGAATGCCTAGATTGAGAGAAATAGTTTTCTCCAGGGAAGAACATAGCAGTTTTGTATAAAAAAGCATATGGTCAACTCTGAAAACATACATACAAGTAACAGTACACAAAATAAGCCTGTTATATTTAGCAATATGTGTTTAATTATATACCATATGTAAAATCATTTATTCTATGTTATAACAGAGCATATATTATTAATATATTTTATAATAGTAAATATAATATGTATGACTACATATGATATGATGTAACATAATATAATAATATGTTAATGTATTTACTATAAATAACTTTTAATGAAAATAGAGGCCATGAATTTGAAAGACAGCAAATAGGGAGAGAGACTTTGAAGAAAAGAAAGTGAAGGAGGGGAAGATTTTATTTTATGGTAATCTCAAAACTAAAATAAGTAACTAAAAGACAAAAATGAAGAAGTTGTAAAACTTATGTTTCCTTTTTTTTTTTTTTTCAAAACAATAATCAAGATTGTGTGATACTGGCCTAAGGATAAACTCATAGATTAATGGAATGGAGTTGGGATGGGAAATAATCTATTTATAGCCTATTTATTTTTAATAATGATAACAAGACAATTCCACTTTATTTTGCAATTATTGTGGAAATTGTTTATGTTGACATTTTATTTTTACATTACCATGCATTGTCACTTTTACATTACAGTGTATAGAGAAAGTAATTCAAAGTGGATGATAGTGCGAAAATAAAGAGGTGACATCAAACAATGAACTAAAGGATAAATGCCTATGATAACAGATTAAATTTTAATTTCTTAGAAACTCCACCTAACACCAAAAACACAAGCAGAAAGTAAATAAGGCTACATCAGACAACATAACTTTTAGAACATTTTTATTTCAAATGCACCATTAAGAAAATGAGCAGCAACAACAACAGAGAAAACTTTTTATAAATAATATATCAATCAAGAGGCATGCAATTTAAAAATGGGCAACAGATTTGCTTTGTAATTTCTTTAAAGAAGATAAACAAATGTTTACTGTGCCCATCATAGGGGTGGGAGTTTTAGCTCATTAGTCATTTGGAAAATGTAAATCAATGGCACAAGGAGAGAACATTTTCTTCTTCTTCTTCTTCTTCTTCTTCTTCTTCTTCTTCTTCTTCTTCTTCTTCTTCTTCTTCTTCTTCTTCTTCTTCTTCTTCTTCCTCATCTTCTTGGATATTTTTTTTTATTTACATTTCAAATGTTTTCCCCTTTCTAGGTATCCCCTCCAGAAACCCCCTATCCCATCACCCCTCTCCTGGCAACTATGAGGGTGCTCCCCCACCCACCCACTCCTATTCTCCGGCCCTGGCATTGCCCTAAACTGGGGCATTGAACACTCTTAGGCCAGAGGGCATCTCCTCCCACTTGACCTCCAACAAGACCATCTTCTGCCACATATCTGACCAGCACCATGGGTTGCTCCATGTGCATTCTTTGGTTGGTGGTCCAGTCCTCGGGAGCTCTGGGGATTCTGGCCTGTTGACACTATTGCTCCCTCCATGGGGGCTGCAACCACCTCAGCTCCTTCAGTCTCTTTTCCAACTCCTACATCTGGGACTCCTGAGCTCAGTCCAAAGATTGGCTGCAAAGCTACCTCCTCTGTATTTGTCAGGCTTTGGGCAGAGTCTCTCAGGAAACAGCCATATCAGTTTTCTATCAACAAGCACTTCTTAAAATTAGGACAGGTAAGTTTTAAAAATACAAACCAATACAATTATAAACATGTACATGAGGCAATATGGAACTTCACACAATGCAACTCTTTTAAATAATAATTTATAATAACCTGAATATTAATTTACCATCTGAACCAACATCTCTGTTCCTAGATGTGCATCAAGGGCAAAGAAAAAGAAAAGAAATAAATCTAATGGACATGAACTGATAACTGCAGAAATACTATGTGAAACCTTGCTATAATGCAAACCATCAATCAAAAGAAATGAAGTTCTTATACACACCACAGATGAAGCCTTGAGAAAAATATTCTACATTGTATGAATTCATTTATATAAAGTAACCAAATGTGTAAAGACACAGTATCTAGTGTTCTCCAAGGGCTTTAGTTTGGAAGCATGGTAATTGACTGCCAATAGATATTTTCATGGAGAATAAAACAGAAAAATAGACTGCAGTGATAATTTTAAATTCCATGAATTTACCAAAACAACTGAATTGTATATTTGAAATATATGTACATTAAAACATCTCAATAATAGCTTTCTCAATAATAGCTTTAAAAACAAAAGTTGAACATTTAATGTATGCTTAATAATTTCCTCATACTATGCTATTTATTAGTTACTGTTACATTTTATCTATATTAGTCACATTTTCTCCCTGTGAAAAATCCTTGAGCGAAACAATTTAAACATATTTTATATACACTTTCACTATAGAATGACTGTGAAAATCCATGTAGTCATTTACATGAGCCTGATGAGCCATTTGAAATAATGTTTTTTGTTTTTTGTTTTTTTTTTTCCCTTGGAGTAATCAAATCACTGTTAGTGTGTTTGTTTAGGACATCCAGTACGAAGAGTAGATAAAGGAAAATGATGCTCAGTCTACCTGTAAAACTCACACAAACAATTTTATTTTAGGTGAAGTTCGTTTTGTACTCAGTAGGATCTTTGTCTGCATGAGCTTTTTTAGCTCAGTAGATTCTAGCCTAAGGCTAAAATATCTTCTCCCTTGCAGGAAAATCTTCAGGTACAGGTACACATTAATTATTTGAGACAAGGTGTTACTGGTTAAATAATAACAATGAAAAGACAAGTAGCAAACAAACAAAAAAAAAAACATGCTTTTGTTTGGAACCTGATCCAAGTGGAACTTATATTGGAAATTAGACCTTTAATTTTACACACAATGAAGTGTCTACAGCATCCAGCCTTTCAGAAACACCAAAGGTCAGAAAATGAGGACTATCAGTAAGAAATGCACAATATATAACCATCTAAATTGCCTAATTTTAGCATTAGTTGGACCTTTTCCCTTAAAACTATCTGTCTCTCTCTCTGGCTTTTCTAGGCCTGAGGCAATAGATTACTCTGAGTAAGAAAACTTGTGAAGGAAGAAATGTGGTTAATAATTTTCCATGATCAATGAAGTATAAGATTTAATAGCTCAATCTTTTGAGTGAATAAACTGAGGTACAAGGAAGCTTATAAAATAGTCCATGGCCAATCAGTTAACAAATACTAAGAATAGCATACAAATTCATGTATTATGTTCTGGATCCTATGCTGGTAATATGGAAGCTTCCAGATTATGAACTGTTTATTGCTTCTCTTCAGTCCAAATAAAGGAACAGTGGATTGTCTTATAGTTTTAAAATTGCTAAAAGTAGAAAAAGAAGTACACATAATTAGTGTTTTAGACTTATTTCCCTGAGTTTTTAATGAGAATCTGTACTGTTATAGCTTTACCTAGTCTGTGTTAAGCCCAAGGTTTTATCCCCTATAACATGAAACAAAAATGGTTAATTTCCCTTTAAGGTACTCTGAACCTTAGAAATGAAGTTCATGTAGCCCACTAAGCTAAGGAATTTGCTAGAGCAAAGTTTTCATTCATGTAAAACGATATTTTTTTTCAGCTTTTACTGCTTTCTAATCTCCAATCAATACTGCCTTCAGAAAGTTTCAGTTTGTCTTTGGAAATGACTCAGCATCTGATGCTAATCTTCTTGAACATTTTGTAAACTCAACAGCAAATGGCCAATGTTAGGAAATGCTTCCCTTCTCCCTTGAGGACTCCGTAGGTCAGGTAGTAACTTGCAACTCATAAAATATAATATTAACTCTGGCCCATCCATCACTCGAGTACTTACTTTTTACAGTTTTGTCCTCTATCTAAAAGCTACTTGTTTACTGGTCATTCTTATCTTTTCTTTGCACGAACTGCATTTGCAATAAAGCCAAGGATCTTGACAGTACATGGAGATTTGGTTTTGATTTGAAAGCAGCTCAAGAATTTACTTTGATTCTTTCCTCTGAGATGCTTATATTTCATACAAAGCCATAATACCCAGCATGGCCTGAACTATGAACACCCCTCTTTATTATAGGAAGTAAGAGAAATATCTCCTGAGTAGCTTACCGACAACAAATTAATCTCTGAGCTTGTCAAGGGATTTTCTCTAAGTAATAAATGATCTGATATGATTGGAATTGCTGACATCTAGTCAAAGCGAAATAAAAAGGGAACAGTCTATTGACTCTTCTGAGCATTTTGCTTTAGAAACAGCACTCAATAGATGTCAAAGGGTAAAATGAAAGCATCATCCTTTTCAATTGCCAAATGACAGAGCCATTCTATTTAGGAGAAATTGAAAGTCATGGTCTGCTCACAAATCTCTCCCCCAGCTGCATATCAAGTTTAGCATTCTGTCATTACCATATCTTCTCAGGGATCTGCTAGGGGTAGAGATACAGTCTTTTAGTCACTTAAGAGGCTGCACTGACTTTTTCTGTGCTGTCACTTCATGGTGTGCCTCTTCCTCTCATGATGCTCATCATTCAACACCTTAATAGTTAAAATTTTGACACACACTAAACTTTTAGAGCCCTTAGGAAAGGGAATGTTTTATTAGAATTTCTAGTGCCTAGAACAGGGCCAAAGTCAACTACATTATATAGTAAATATTTCATGAATGCATATTGGAACAGAGAAACTTTCATATGAAGTAATGAAAACATACATTACAAATTCCAGTGATAGAAATTTCTTTGTTATTATTAAGTCATTTTAACCTAAAGCAAAAAGCAAACCCCCTAAACAGATGCAGCACACTGGTTGTTGCATTTAAGTTATATGTACCCCAGAGATTGGTTTTATCTAATTCATGTTGTGTGACCAAAAGCAGGGATTTTTCATTGAGTTTTGGTAGAAAAGAAAAAAAAAAAAACAGGAATAAAGTGGAAAATTCTGGTTTCTTTGCAGACTCAGTTATGTCATGTGATGTTCTGCTGAAGCAGGCACAACTGAGAATATTTTGCTGAAACAGATATATGAAAGGATGGGTGATGTTTAGAAAGAATATAAATATGACCCCACAGACAAGGTGATGAGTCTCCTGCATTGGTTTGCCTTGCATTTTTTCACTAGTCTTTGCTGACTATGTTCTTACATTAGTTTTCCTTGCACCAAGTCACTGATCTTCACTTGTTGTAACTTTGCAGAGGGTAACTCACCAAAGAACTTCTCATAGGATTTAGTCTGCTTTTGGCTTCTGCAGATTTGTGCATATTCCACAAATCCTTATACTTTATTCTGGATCGAGCCACCACTCCTGATTTATGTTTTATGTTTTGGACTGCACTGCTAATATTCTGAAAACAAAGATTAGGATCTCCCACAAAGAACTACTTGTAAACAGGTCCACCAACCTGGATTCCTATTAACCTTTTCCCCTCTACCTATGGTAGGTGGGCTAAAAGGGAGGTTAAACCATTAAAGATCCCTAATTAAAGTAGGTTTTGAAAAATCTAAGTCTACACAGGAACTTTCTAGTTTAGAAAATTCATGTGTGTAGATTTTTGTGGAAAATTAGATACTACTATAGAGCATTAATTCCTATGAGACACTTACCCTTTCCGCCTTATAAATGAGGCATGTGCTTTTTAATTGTTTACATACCCTATGTGGCCTGTTTCATTCCTCTATATTGGCTTTCTGGCAGATATAAAAGTTTTAGATTGTGCTCTAAGGGAAGGGGACAAAGAACAAGTTTGTTATCTGTGCAAGTAGGAAGTGAGAGTAAGATGGGTCATTGTATTAGAACAGAATCAGTGGATTGGAATCAACTTATGAATGCCCTCCAGTCTAGGAGGGCTCTTGGCATCTTGCAAAATGAATTGGGAATACGAAAATAAAACTTGTCTTATTTAATGGATTTTCTTATGGAGACTAACCTATAAAAAGAGACCACAGAGCCAGGTGTAAAGGCGTCTTCATCCTTTATGTGTCATGATGCAATATTTACACTAACTCAGAATTTTACCATTTCCACAAAAGCCAAGGTTTGAGTTAGTGTCCAAGCTGGAAATAAATGCAGTAAGTGGCTCAGATGGTGTTTGCCCAATTAAAGAGTCACTCAGTAATTTCCTTTCATGATCCTTGAAATATATTTTTGTCTTTGTCCATTCACATGCAAATTTAATATTTCAAGTACACAAAGGATGCACAAAAAAAGAAACTCAAACATTATGTATCCTAATACTAGGGGTATAACATGCCAAGTGACTCTTTTATGAAGCTTTTGTTTTAAGATTTTTGTACAGTAAGACAGCTGCGTCCATTCATCCAGGGTTTTTCTTCTTTCATACATTTTTAGGGAATATGTGATTACAGCAGAATGTCTTCCTAAATCATATTTGAAACAGGATTTTTCTCTTTTAAGCTATCACTGACAAATGTAAAATGTTTCTACAGAAAAGTGAAATTGTATAAATTCATTTTTGTTAGACACATCAAGCACCATGGAAAATATTTCTACATATAATCTTCGGGCCTGCGAAGCAGGAAGTGTCAACAAAGGAAGACATACCAAAATAATATTAAAAAGAAAATAAAAAGTGAAGAAACCTTTCACTAGTGAGATACTTGGATGCTTCTATGAATCAACAAACCTTGAAACATTCCTACTTAATAACTGAATATACTACTTTCAATATGAAACCAAAGAATTGCTCAATACCTTACTTTCAGCACTTACACCAAAGGGATAAAGTTGAGTGAAGAAAAATGCATAGGATAAGAAAATCAGATATAGGGGTTGGAGAGATGGCCAGAGGTTCTGAGTTCAATTCCCAGCAACCACATGGTAGCTCATAACCATCTGCAATGGGATGTAATGTCCTTTTCTGGTACCAGCTACAGTGCACTCATATACATAAAATAAACATATCTTTAAAATAAAAAGAAAATGAGATACAAATCTACTGTGTAGATAAAAATGAATCCATTTTTAAAAATATTTATATTTTTACTTAGTATAATATTTAATATTGTTTTAATACTGTTTTTCTAAAAGAAAATATTTATATATTCTTAAATCGGTGATTTAAATGCTACTCCATACAATTGTATTTTTGAGATTTTAATAAAAAATAAATTCTTTTGACATTGTTTTGATGTAATTTTAAAAAAAAATTAAAGTCTTTGATTTCAGTGAAGCATTTCTTATTCATCATGGTCACAAATAAGACAGGTCCCTTCAAACTTCCAGAGCTTCAAAAGTATCTCCTCAATTCCAGTAACTAGAAAAATTGATATTTATTGCAGATTTACCAACTAATTTCTTAGGCCTTTTTCAGAAGTTGTTGTCACTCTTCTAGACATTTTATTTCCTGTTTCTCCTCACTCTCATTTTATTCCCTACTCAATGACAAATAGTAATTTTATAAGACAATGTGTCTTATAAATGTTTCTTATAAATAGCTAATCCATCAGTATTCCCAAAAGGAATGGGGCTAATAGAATGAATGTGTGTGAAAAGAATATTTATTTGATTGGGATACATGATAGAAGACTGGTAAGCATAGTGGCATTGTGCTTTCTGGAGGCTGAGAACCTGGTAGCCACTAACAGTAAAGAAAACTGGATAGTCTGAGTAGTCCCACCTGGCAATGTCCTTTTGGTAATATAGTGGTGAGAATAGTTCCCTTCCAAACTGGCATGGAAGGCCTTGAGAATTCCTGGCAACTACTGCTCTTTACACATTGGAAGGCTAAAAATGTTTGGTCCAAATATCAGCTAAGCTGTCAGCAGTGACAAAGAGCAACACCAAACTTGCACTCAGCAGCAAAGAGTTAATCCTCCATGGAAATGCCCTTGCCAACCCACTCAGAGGTATATCTCCTAGTTGTTTTTAGATCCAACTAAGTTGACAGTTGACAACCAAGATTAACGATCACAGACATACTGTGAATACATACACACACATGTGGAATACACACACACACACTATTAGCCTCACTTTCACATATTTGAAATTTGAGGCTTACAGTGCTGAAGCAACAAGCCTAAGATCATCCATGGCTCACAACCTTTAAACTTAATCTCTATTCCATTTGACAAACTCACACTATAATCAATAGTGCCCACACACTCTATATGCTGCTGTTTTTCAAATAGTAAGGCCGTGTTTTCAGTGTCAATCTCTAGTCTATTATCCTTGTAACTAAGATTACTGAAACATCCATGCACTATAAATAAACATGGGTCAAGACACATTACTGGATTAAGTGAGGTGACATAGTGAGGACTGGGGAAAGCACAGAAAGTAAAAGTATGACACAAAATGTAAACAATTAAACTGTAAATGTCAGTGATAAACACAGTTCCTTTTAACCTATGCTACATTCACTGCAGTGGAGTCTCCTTGACAGACTGAGAGGCCTGGAAGCACTCATGAGGCAAAGAGTTTCAAGGAAACTCAACCTCCTGGAACCTTGGCATTCTTATACCCCATATACTCATACCCTATCCCTGTGTTAGTCTGGTATATGGATCCACGTGCTCTCTTTCAGTATTGTTTTATTATAAGTGCCTTTAAAGATTGAATTCTGACATATGTAAGCCTCCCCCAGTGTTCCAATGTCCTAGAAAATCCTTGAAGCTGAGGAGCTTGGAATTCAGTAGGAATTCAGTAAGAAGGTTAGCTATTCAGTAACATTCAAATTTACTTCTAGTAGAGAGGTGAAACTAATTAGGTATTACAAAGAATGGAGCTAGAATAGCTCTGGGCTATTCTGCAGAGTGGTTACTTAGGAGAGTAGCCAGTCTTACCCAAACAAAGGAACACACAATGGCCTAGCTAATAGGTGGCTTTACCATGAAAGAGCTAGGGAATCCCACTGAGATAGGAATCTTCACTACAGTCAGGTATAGCAGGCTACATTGCATATTAGCAGCAAGTCGGTGAATTCTTCTGACAAATGGAGATTTCTCACAGATACTTGAAAGAAAAGCCAAGTTACACTCATACAAGAATTTACCAAGGCCTAGGAAAAAGGGGGTTTGTGGTATTGCATTACTCATGAGAAGGTCTGCTAGAGCAGAACCCCCTGGGTCTAGCTTTCACAAGGCTTAAAGGAGTAGCACAAATTGTGACTAGGGTGTGAAATCCTTAGCTATCATTAAGCTGACCCTAGGCAGGGCTGTTCTATCTTTACTGCAAATATTACCTGGTTCCTGTAAGTCCTTTTGAAGTCATTCCTCTGTTTTGTGTCAGATAACTTCAATATACTTTACCTGCTGTGACATCCTACCCCTTTGTTTTCTGAATTATATAAGACTGGTGTTCACTTTGTGACAATACACTCAGATTCTACACACTCTCTCATGTCGCTTCTGATAGTTATCTGGCAAAACTTTGAAACGTAAACGTATAGTATGGACTTTTACCAATGTTGTGATGAGGCTGAATTAATCTTGGCAAAGCTAATCTTTATAATTCGTATAATCTCACAATAGTTTCCTTGAGTTCTTTCGTAACTAGGACCATTGTATTACATGGAGAAACAAGTGGATGGTAACCAACGAAAATAAAGAGTAATAATCCCTGCATTTGTGTCTCCTGCAGAAACAGGTTTGAAAAATATGATAAGGTTTCAAAACAAAATATTTCTGTTTTAATACTAGAGAGTACAACCATCTTCCTTCTATCTTTTTTCAACTAAAGAAACTGTTATAAAATTCTGTGACGTATATTCCATCAAATTGGAAAATGTGGTAAAACAAATGCATGTGCTAGTATAGACAGACCTGAGTTCAAATTTCATCATTTTCTATTCATGCTCATAGTTAATTTATTCATGCGTAAAGTAAGCAAAGTTTTTATAAGACAATTATGAATAGTAAAATAAGATGATGTAGTTGTTTGCAAGTAGTTATTTTTTATTTTTATAATCTTTTCAAACTACAGCTTTAGATGAAGCTTAAATTATACAGCAGATGAATGCAGAGCTGTTCTTCAAGATTCTGTGTAGGTAGATACACAATTGGAGAGTACATTTAAAAATCACTCATTATGTCTCTAATGTTCTCAGTACTTGCTATAGGGTAATAAAAATAAGTGGCAACAGTTGCTTTGTTAGGACATTTTCCATTAAATCAGCTAATAAAAATTGAATCATAGGCTAACTGAAATAATTGGCATAAAAATGATTATAGTTAGCTTGTTTCACACTACCATGTTTATTCTAAGAAAGTTTGATTTCAAATGTAACTTATTAACAAAAATATAATTCAAGTAGAAAGTGTTGGGGTTTTCAGCAGAAAGCTGGTATATTTGTATCTATAACTGGACATTTGTGCAAAAGAAACCATGAAATTCAGCAGACTGCAGTAGAACTGTTCTTTGCTGCAGACCCTCTGGGTCCCTTTTTCTGCGTGGAACGGGTCTCTGGGGCAGGTGGGCAAGGTGTCAGGGGGTGACAGATAGACCAACACTCGAGATTGTGTAGAATCTGAATGTATGTCACAAAGTGAACACCAGTCTTATATAGTACAGAAAATACAAGGGGTCGGAAGTCACAGCAGGCAAAGTACATTGAAGTGGCCTGACATAAAACAAAGGAATAACTTCAAAAGGATTTACAGGAACCAGGTAAATGTTTACAGTAAAGATGAAGCAGTCCTACCTAGGGTCAGCTTAGTGACAGGTAAAGATTTCACACTCTAGTGCTATACCTTTGAACCTTGTGAAGGCTAGCACCAGGGGGTTCTGCTCTTGGCAGGCCTCATGAATAATGCAATATCACAACCCCCCCTATTTCCTAGGCCTTGCTAAATTCTTATATGAGTGTAACTTTAAGTAACTGGAGAATCTCCATTAGTCAGAAGAATTTACCAACTTGCTTCTGCAATGTAGCCTGTACTGAAGATTTCTATCTCAGTGGGATTCCCTGGCTCTTTCATGGTATTCCCTTGTTTGGGTGCGATTTGCTACTGTCCTTAGTAAATACTTTGCAGACCAGCTCTGAGCTACTGGCTCTGTCTTTTGTAATGATTAATTAGTTACTGAATAGATAATTTCTTTACTGCAGTCCTGCCTGATAATAAGCTTGTAGGCTTCTGGGACCTTGGAACACTGGGGAGACTTAACTATATCAGAATTTAATAAAAAAAGCACTTATAATAAAATAATACTAAAAGAGAGCTCATAGTTCCATACACCAGACTAACGTGGGAATAGGGTATGAGTATATGGGTAAATGAGAATGCCAAAGCTCCAGGAGGTGAGTTTCCTTGAAACTCTTTTCCTCTTGAGTGCTTACAGACTTTTCAGCCTGTCAAGCAGACTTGACCGGAGTGCATGGCATTTCCCAGTGTGAGTGGCAGTTCTTTAGTCTGAATTTTGTTACTAAGTACCTGCTATTCTATGTTTGTGTCTTTCCAAAATTTGTACATTAAAATACAACTTCCATGGTCATCTTACAATGTGAGCAAGTCATAAGGGTTCTGCCCTCCTAAGTTCAATTAGTGCTTCTAAAAGAACAGAACTGATGATATAGAAAATTTTTGCCATTTTGCACTATAGAACATAGAAAAAGTTACCAAGAGGTACTTGTACAGAATCTTCTGGGGCCTTTATGTTGGATCTTGTAGCTTATTGACTTGTAAGAAGTGAATTTTTATTGGTTATAAATTAAGCAACCTAAAGGATTTCATTATAGGAGTTGGAATACTAAGAGTCTTCCCAAGTAAGGATTGTCTGACACTCCAAGTTTACTGTTTTCTTTACAGGATGACTCAGCACAATCTTCCTAAAACAGTCCAAACAGTTTATTTTTATTACTTTATTTAGAGATAAAACATAATTGCATCATTTACCCCTTTCCTTTCCTACTCCTCAAAGCTGGTCATGTACCACCCTTTCTTTTCAAATTCATGTTCAGATAGCTGCCTCAACTATCCTGCAGAAGAGTCCAATATGCATGCTATTGTGGAAGTGGGAAGAGTAATAGGCCTCAACCCTGCACAAAAGACTATAGGAGACTAAGAAATGCTGAGAGCTGAAATAAAACCCTAATGAATTATCCAATATCAAACTGTAAGTCCTGAAAACAAGCATACAAAGGACATTTCTACAGAATAAGCAGATTGTATTAGGAATACATACAACACACACACACACACACACACACACACACACACACACCAATTAAAGAAAACAAGGCGATAGACTTTATATCATATGTCTTCTAGTCTCCAGAGTTTTTGTTATAACTACTCTGCTTAGACATTATGGCACAAAAGTAGATAATGATTAACCAAACCAACAGGGCTGTGTTCTATTTACAAACATAAGCAAACATGTACCCAGCTCAAATTACATCACTGGTTTCATTTGCTAAGCTTTGGCTATGACATAACACAATTCAATCAATTTGTTAATTTCAAAACTGGCTAGATATCAATTATTCTGGAGTAGTTTTGTGCAGTACAGATCCCACTCATCTACCCACAATGCATTTTTAAAAACAAATTTATAAGAACCAAGCTCCTAAAATAATTTAAATTCAAGTCTATAGAAACTGTTCAAAGACTCTTCAAACTATAGCATATTTAGTGCATAGGGATTCTCCACTTAAGATATTGATAAAAGTTAAAATACTTATTTGCATCATCAGAGTTTGAAATAATTTTCTGACCTTGTGAAAGACTTGAAGGTTGCTTTATAATATACCACTAAAATAATTAATAACATAAAAATCTGAGAAAGACATGAGCATGCTATAAAAATTAATACTCATAAAAACCTGGGAATCCTTGGAATTCTCTCTCTGAAGCATTGCTTTTAAAGCATTAGATCTCAATTCTTTGATACCAACAAGCTTTAAGTCTTTAAAATTACCTACTATTCCCTCTAACAGTTCGGGCCTCAAGTTGTACCAGTCATTGGTTAGATATTTCCACAGTTTTGTGCTATCAATTCCCTAGCACATCTTGAAGGTCAAAAGTTTGTGGTTGGGTTGATCTAAAAGTCTCACCACTGAAACCCTTTCCTGGTTACAGGAGATAGCTGGTTCAGACTCTATATACTGCATACTTAGAAATCCTTAGTAGGGTTATGCTCAGAGATTTCAGAGAGTTTCCACTGTACTAGGTTTCCACATTGCCTCTCAAATGCTCCCCAGTTCCAGTCATCTCTCCCATTACTCTCTCCCTCCATTCTTCTATCCCCCCTAACCCAACTTGATCTCTCCTGTTCTCATCCCCACTGCCCAACCATGAGTTTATCACATGAGAGGGAACGTTCCATATCTCTCACTGTCTAGATAACCAGGGAGCAGAGACTAGTGGTCCAAAGACCTAGAGCTAAGCCAAAAAAACAACTGACACATAAATAAATAAATAAATAAACAAACAAACAAATAGATAGATAAATAAATATAGCAAAGAAACAAAAAAATCAATGAAATGATTCCTAATGATATTCTGCTATATTCATAGATTGGTGCCTAGCCTAGTGGTCAGCAGAGAGTCATCCAGCAACTGATGGGAGCAGATGCAGAGATGGAGAGCCAAATATTAGTCAGAGTTCAATGAACCTTGTAAAACAGAGGGAGGAAGAATTATAGAAGCAAGAAGGGTCAAGTATACCACAAGAAAACCCACTAAATCACTAACTCAATACCCTGGGCTCATTTGAGCCCACAGAGACTAAACTGACAACCAGGGATCTTACATGGGACTAACCTAGGCATAGGTGTTACAGTTGTGTGACTTGGTCTTCTGTGAAACTCCTAACAGTGAGAGCAGGAACTAACTCTTTTTGCATGTTTTTAGGGCATGTTCCTCATACTGGGTTGCCTAGTGGGGCTTTGCTATGAGGGAATGTGCCTAGTCTCATTGCAACTTATTATGCAATGTTCAGTTGGTATCCTTGGGAGGCCTACTCTTTTTTTCAAAGAGGTGTAGGGAAGGGACTGGGAGGAGAGGAGAAAAGGGGAAACTATAGATGAAATGGAATGTATGAGAGAAGAAAAAACAATACCTAGGATTCACAAGGGTTTTCACTGATGTAGGTTATACTTAAATATTTAAATATTCTGTACGAGGAGTCAAATAGTTAACATTTTATAGTATTAACTAAGATAAACACATGATAAGCTAGTAGATAAGAAAAATTATTGTGATTACCTTGTTTCAAAATTTTTTAGGAATTTTTAAAGTCTGAATTAAAAGAAAAGAGATCTTTGTATATGCTTGTGCATTGAATCTATTATAATGTATTTTTGAAATATATGAAGAAAATTAGCATATATACAGCAGAATTTAAAAAATGTAAAAGAACCTCCACAGATTTATAAATATTCTTTTGATGCTGTACTGAAATTTGACATAGTCAGTATTAACTAAGTCTAAAAATGAATAAGCAATCTTTTACATTTTCTCTAAAACTTCACTGGCATATTTTACACCTTGAATTTACGTCTATGCATGTTCAATTTGAAAAATCATAAAATGGATGTATGAATAAAGTCAATTTATTGAGTTATGCAGATTTTCCAGACATTATTCTTTTATTTTAATTGGATATTTCATTTATTTACATTTCAAATGGTATACCCTTTCCTGGTTTCACTGCTGCAAACCACATATTCCATCACCCCTCACGCTGGTTCTATGAGCGTGCTCCCCTACCTACCTATCCACTTATGCCTCACCAACCTAGCATTCCTCTACACTGGGGTATCAAGCCTTCCCCGGACCAAGAGCCTCCCCTCCCATTGCTGCCAAGTAAGGTCTCTTCAGCTCCTTCAGTCCTTCCTCTAACACCTCCATTGGGGTCCCTGCATTCAGTTCGATGGTTGGCTGTGAGCTTCAGCATCTGTATTGGTCGGGATCTGGCAAAGTCTTTCAGGAGACAGCTGTATCAGGCTCCTGTTAGCAAACACTTCTTGGCATGAGCAATAGTGTCTGGGCTTGGTGTCTGCATGTTGGAAGGATCCCTAGGTGGGGCAGCCTCTGGATAGCCTGTCCTTCAGTCTCTCCTCTACTCTTTGGGCTTGGTGTCTGGATGTTGGATGGATCCCCAGGTGGGGCAGCCTCTGAATGGGCTGTCCTTCAGTCTCTGCTCTACTCTTTGTCCCTGTATTTCCTTTAGATAGCAGCAATCCTGGGTTAAAACTTTGGAGATGGGTGGATGGCCCCATCCCTCAACCAGGGGTGCCATGCCTAAGCTCTGGATATGGTCTCTACAGGTTCTTCTTCCCATTTGTGGGGTATTTCAGCTAATGTCATTGTGTGGGGTCCTGGGAGGCTCTTGCTTTCCTGGCATCTGGGACTTTCTGGAAGCTACCCCTAGTTCCCCAGTCCCCATTGCTACACATCTATTCAATTTCCTGACTCGCTGTACATCTCCTCAGTCTCCTCCCATACATGATTCTCCTCTTCTTTTCAGCCCTACCCCTCTTCCCTTCCTCACAAGTCCCTCCCACCCTCTACATCCCTTGAATGCTTTCCCCCTTCTAAGTAGGACTGAAGCATCCACTCTTTGGTCTTCCTTCCTCTTGAACTTCACATGGTCTGTGAGTTGTATCTTGGGTATTCTGTGAACTTTGCCTAATACCCACTTAGTGAGTACATACCATGTGTGGTCTTTTGTGACTGAGTTACCTCACTCAATATTACATTTTCTAGATCCATTCATTTGCCTGCAAATTTCATGAATTCATTGCTTTTAATAGTTGAGTATTTTTTCCATTGTGTAAATGTGCCATATTTTCTGTATCCATTCCTCTGTCGATGGATATATGGTTTTTTTCCAGCTTCTGGCTATTATAAATATGGCTGCTATAAACATGGTGGAGCATGCGTCCTTATTACCAGTTGGAACATCTTCTGGGTATATGCCCAGGAGAGGTATTGCTGGATCTTCAGGTAGTACTATATCCATTTTTCTGAGGAACCACCAGACTGATTTCCAGAGTGGTTGTACCAGCTTGCAATCCCATCAAAAATAGAGGAGGGTTCCTTTTTCTCCACATCTTTGATAGCATCTCCTGTCACCTGAGTTCTTGATCTTAGCCATTTTAACTCATGTCAGGTGGAATCTCAGGGTTGTTTTGATTTTAATTTTCCCTGATGACTAAGGATGTTGCACATTTCTTTAGGTGCTTCTCAGCCATCAGTATTCTGTTATGCTCTTAGTCCACCGGAAACCCAGAAGAGTCCAAGAATTGCAAAGTCCACGGCAACTCGCAAAAGAGTCTTGTATTTTCTTTCTTTCTTTCTTTCTTTCTTTCTTTCTTTCTTTCTTTCTTTCTTTCTTTCTTTCTTTCTTTCTTTCTTTCTTCCATCCTTCCTTCCTTCTTTTCTTCCTTCCTTCCTTCCTTCCTTCCTTCCTTCCTTCCTTGCTTCCTTTCTCTCTTTCTTTCTTTTTTTTTTTTTTCGAGACAGGGTTTCTCTGTATAGCCCTGGCTGTCCTGGAACTCACTTTGTAGACCAGGCTGGCCTTGAACTCAGAAATCTGCCTGCCTTTGCCTCCTGAGTGCTGGGATTAAAGGTGTGTGCCACCACGCACCAAGTCTTGTATTTTCAAGTTCGAACTCCATTCGCCCACCTAGCACTCACTGTGTGAATGCTGGCAAGCCAACCTGAGTCCAGATAACATTGGATTTATATACAGTATAGGAATAGTGTAAATATTTACAGAAAAGGAGAATAAAGGGTGGAATAGTACTGAAATGGGAGGGGGTAATGGGTGTCTGTTCAAGGACTAATTTTATGGCCAGTAGTAACTGTCTGTGACCTGATATCTATTTACCTTTTACTTTGTCCATGGTCTCCCTTGAGTTTGTTATTTCTCTAAGGTCTCAAGGACAGGCAACTGGGGTTCTTATCAGCAGAAATGTTAGTTTTTGGAGACACAGAGGCAGGACAATGTCTCCTCAGAATGTCCTCATTATGAGTCTTGCCATTCTTATGCTAGGGGAGGGGGGAAGGAGCCTGGGCTGCTGCAGGAGAAATCAGCACAGAAACCATCTGTCTGCATATGTTGCTTGCTGCAGAGAGGGGAGCAAGGAAGATGGGAGCCTCTGGAGGGGAATGCAGAGGCAAACTGTACAACACTGAAGTCTCTCTAGTATCACTAACTCGGGGATTACAACAATTCCTCAGTTCAAAATTCTTGTTTAGCCTATACCCAATTTTTAATAGCGTTATTTGGTTCTCTGGAGTCTAACTTCTTGAGTTCTTTGTATATATTGGATATTAGCAGTCTATCAAATGTAGGATTGGGAAATATCTTTTCCCAATCTGTTGGCTGCCATTTTGTTCTATTGGCAGTGTCCCTTGCCTTACAGATGTTTGAAATTTTATGAGGCCCCATTTCTCATTTGTTGATCTTAGAGCATAAGCCATTGGTGTTCTATTCAGGAAATTTTCCCCTGTGCCCATGTGTTCAAGATGTTCCCCTACTTTTTCTTCTATTAGATTCTCTGTTTTATGTGGAGGTCCTTGATCCACTTGGACTTGAATTTTGTACAGGGAGATAACAACATTAGTCTTTTCTATTTTTTTAATATTTTTTATTACATATTTTCCTCAATTACATTTTCAATGCTATCCCAAAAGTCCCCCATAACGTTCCCCCCAATTCCCTACCCACCCATTCCCATTTTTTTGGCACTGGTGTTCCCGTGTACTGGGGCATATAAAGTTTGAATGTCCAATGGGCCTCTCTTTCCAGTGATGGCCAACTAGGCCATCTTTTGACACATATGCAGCTAGAGTCAAAGCTCCAGGGTACTGGTTAGTTCATAATGTTGTTCCACCTATAGGGTTGCAGATCCCTTTAACTCCTTGGGTACTATCTCTAGCTTCTCCATTGGGGGCCCTGTGATCTATCCAATAGCTGACGGTGAGCATCCACTTATGTGTTTGCTAGGCCCTGGCATCGTCTCACAAGAGACAGCTATATCTGGGTCCTTTCAGCAAAAAGTTGCTAGTGTATGCAATGGTGTCAGCGTTTGGAAGCTGATTATGGGATGGATCCCTGGGTATGGCAGTCTCTAGATGGTCCATCCTTTCATCACAGCTCCAAACTTTGTCTCTGTAACTCCTTCCATGGGTGTTTTGTTCCCAATTCTAAGGAGGGGCATAGTGTCCACACTTCAGTCTTCAGTCTTCTTGAGTTTCATGCGTTTAGCAAATTGTATCTTATATATAGGGTATCCTAAGTTTTGGGCTAATATCCACTTATCAGTGAGTACATATTGTGTGAGTTCCTTTGTGATTGTGTAACCTCACTCAGGATGATGCCCTCCAGGTCCATCCATTTGCCCAGGAATTTCATAAATTCATTCTTTTTAATAGCTGAGTAGTACTCCATTGTGTAAATGTACCACATTTTCTGTATCCATTCCTCTGTTGAGGGGCATCTGGGTTCTTTCCAGCTTCTGGCTATTATAAATAAGGGTGCTATGAACATAGTTGAGCATGTGTCCTTCTTACCGGTTGGGACATCTTCTGGATATATGCCCAGGAGAGGTATTGCTGGATCCTCCGGTAGTACTATGTCCAATTTTCTAAGGAACCGCCAGACTGATTTCCAGAATGATTGTACAAGCTTGCAATCCCACCAACAATGGAGGAGTGTTCCTCTTTCTCCACATCCTCGCCAGCATCTGCTGTCACCTGAATTTTTAATCTTAGCCATTCTGACTGGCGTGAGGTGGAATCTCAGGGTTGTTTTGATTTGCATTTCCCTGATGATTAAGGATGTTGAACATTTTTTCAGGTGCTTCTTAGCCATTCGGTATTCCTCAGGTGAGAATTCTTTGTTCAGTTCTGAGCCCCATTTTTTAATGGGGTTATTTGATTTTCTGGAGTCCACCTTCTTGAGTTCTTTATATATATATTGGATATTCGCCCCCTATCTGATTTAGTATAGGTAAAGATCCTTTCCCAATCTGTTGGTGGTCTTTTTGTCTTATTGACGGTGTCTTTTTTTTTTGAATAACATAATTATTTTTTTTATTATTTAAAAAAGGATGTATCTGGAAGAAACAGCTTTTTCTAAGTAGTATAACTATAAACAGATTTTTTATATATATAACCTTGCTCAACACCTTACAAGATTATAAGTTTTTGTTATTCCAAAGATAAAAATTTTCTCTAACATTCTAGGCTGGTTTTCTTGTGATGCCTATCACTCAAGACAGGAGTCTCAAAAGTGATCATATTCCAGATTGTAGACACTCAAATGAGTGGTACATCTGTCCTTTTTTTTGGAAATAGCAGCTTCCCTCTACCATGTGTGGCCCAGGGACTTAGCTCATGTCCTTTGTTTGTAACAGTCATCTTTAATCCCTCAGCCAAATTGTTGACCCATACATTATTAATTGAGATAAGACATTTCATGGAACCCAGAGATACATACATATAATGTTTTTCTTACAGCTCTTCAAATATGATTTAATTTATGTATTTATTTTTAATTAAAAATAGATTTTTTTAATTTATTTTTTATTAGGTATTTTCCTCGTTTACATTTTCAATGCTATCCCAAAAGTCCCCCATACCCACCCCCTCAATCCCCTATCCAACCACTCCCTCTTTTTGGCCCTGGGGTTCCCCTGTACTGGGGCATATAAAGTTTGCAAGTCCAATGGGCCTCTCTTTGCAGAGATGGCCGACTAGGCCATATTTTGATACATATGCAGCTAGAGACAAGAGCGCCAGGGTACTGGTAAGTTCATATTGTTGTTCCACCTATAGGGTTGCAATTCCCTTTAGCTCGTGGGTAATTTCTCTAGCTCCTCCATTGGGAGCCCTGTGATCCATCCAATAGCTGACTGTGATCATCCACTTCTGTGTTTGCTAGACCCCAGCATAGTCTCACAAGAGAGAGCTATATCTGGGTCCTTTCAGCAAAATCTTGCTAATGTATGCAATGGTGTCAGCATTTGGAAGCTGATTATGGGATGGATGCCAGCATATGGCAATCACTAGATGGTCCATCCTTTCGTCACAGCTCCAAATTTTGTCTCAGTAACTCCTTCCATGGGTGTTTTGTTCCCATTTCTAAGAAGGGGCAAAGTGTCCACAATTTGACCTATGTTCTTCTTGAATTTCATGCGTTTAGCAAATTGTATCTTGTATCTTGGGTATCCTAAGTTTCTGGGCTAATATCCACTTATCAGTGAGTATATATTATGCGAGTTCCTTTGTGATTGGGTTACCTCACTCAAGATGATGCCCTCCAGGTCCATCCCTTTGCCTAGGAATTTCATAAATTCATTTTTTAATAGCTGAGTAGTACACCATTGTGTAAATGTACCACATTTTCTGTATCCATTCTTCTGTTGAGGGGCATCTGGGTTCTTTCCACCTTCTGGCTATTATAAATAAGGCTGCTATGAACATAGTGGGGCATGTGTTCTTCTTACCGGTTGGGACATCTTCTGGATATATGCCCAGGAGAGTTATTGCGGGATTCTCCGGTAGTACTATGTCAAAATATCGGAGGAACCACCAGAATGATTTCCAGAGTGGTTGTACAAGCTTGCAATCCTACCAACAATGGAGGAGTTTTCCTCTTTCTCCTCATCCTCACCAGCATCTGCTGTCACCTGAATTTTTTATCTTAGCCATTCTGACTGGAGTGAAGTGGAATCTCAGGGTTGTTTTGATTTGCATTTACCTGATGATTAAGGATATTGAACATTTTTTCAGGTGCTTCTCAGCCATTCGGTATTCCTCAGGTGAGAATTCTTTGTTCAGCTCTGAGCCCCATTTTTTAATGGGATTATTTGATTTTCTGGAGTCCACCTTCTTGAGTTCTTTATATATATTGGATATTACTCCCCTATCTGATTTAGGACAGGTAAAGATCCTTTCCCAATCTGTTGGTGGTCTTTTTGTCTTATTGATAGTGTCTTTTGCCTTTTGTGAATTCTCGATCTTACAGCACAAGCCATTGCTGTTCTATTCAGGAATATTTCCCCTGTGCCCATATCTTCAAGGCTTTTCCCCACTTTCTCCTCTATAAGTTTCAGTGTCTCTGGTTTTATGTGAAGTTCCTTGATCCACTTAGATTTGACCTTAGTATAAGGAGATAGGAATAGATCGATTCACATTCTTCTACATGATAACAACCAGTTGTGAGAGCACCATTTGTTGAAAATGCTGTCTTTCTTCCACTGGATGGTTTTAGCTCCCTTGTCGAAGATCAAGTGACCATAGGTGTGTGGCTTCATTTCTGGGTCTTCAATTCTATTCCATTGGTCTACTTGTCTGTCACTATACCAGTACCACGCAATTTTTATCACAATTGCTCTGTAGTAAAGCTTTAGGTCAGGCATGGTGATTCCACCAGAGGTTCTTTTATCCTTGAGAAGAGTTTTTGCTATCCTAGGTTTTTTGTTATTCCAGATGAATTTGCAGATTGCTCTTTCTAATTCGTTGAAGAATTGAATTGGAATTTTGATGGGGATTGCATTGAATCTGTAGATTGCTTTTGGCAATATAGCCATTTTTACAATGTTGATCCTGCCAATCCTTGAGCATGGGAGATCTTTCCATCTTCTGAGATCTTCTATAATTTCTTTCTTCAGAGACTTGATGTTTTTATCATACAGATCTTTCATTTCCTTAGTTAGAGTCTTGCCAAGATATTTTATATTATTTGTGTCTATTGAGAAGCGTGTTGTTTCCCTAATTTCTTTCTCAGCCTGTTTATTCTTTGTGTAGAGAAAGGCCATTGACTTGTTTGAGTTAATTTTATATCTAGCTACTTCACTGAAGCTGTTTATCAGGTTTAGGAGTTCTCTGGTGGAATTTTTAGGGTCCCTTATATATACTATCATATCATCTGCAAAAAAGTGATATTTTGACTTCATCTTTTCCAATTTGTATATCCTTGATCTCTTATTGTTTTCGAATTGCTCTGGCTAGGACTTCAAGTACAATGGTGAATAGGTATGGGGAGAGTGGACAGTCTTGTCTATTCCCTGATTTTAGTTGGATTGCTTCAAGCTTCTCACCATTTACTTTGATGTTGGCTACTGGTTTGCTGTAGATTGCTTTTATCATGGTTAGGTATGGGCCTTGAATTCCTGACATTTCCAAGACTTTTATCATGAATGGGTGTTGGATCTTGTCGAATGCTTTTTCAGCATCTAAGGAGATGTTCATGTGGTTTTTTTCTTTGAGTTTCTTTATAAAATGGATTACATTGATGTATTTCCTTATATTAAACCATCCGTGTATCCCTGGAATAAAACCTACTTGGTCAGGATGATTGATTGCTTTAATGTGTTCTTGGATTCTGTTAGCGAGAATTTTATTGAGTATTTTTGCATCAATATTCATAAGGGAAATTGGTCTGAAGTTCTCTATCTTTGTTGGATCTTTCTGTGGTTTAGGTATCAGAGTAATTGTGGCTTCATAGAATGAGTTGGGTAGAGTTCCTTCTACTTCTATTTTGTTGAATATTTTGTGCAGAACTGGAATTAGATCTTCTTTGTAGGTCTGGTAGAACTCTGCACTAAACCCATCTGGTCCTGGGCTTTTTTTGGCTGGGAGACTATTAATGACTGCTTCTATTTCTTTAGGGGATATGGTACTGTTTAGATTGTTATCTTGATCCTGATTTAACTTTGGTACCTGGTATCTGTCTAGAAATTTGTCCATTTTTTCCAGGTTTTCCTGTTTTGTTGAGTATAGCCTTTTGCAGAAGGATCTGATGGTGTTCTGGATATTTTCAGGATCTGTTGTTATGTCTCCCTTTTCATTTCTGATTTTGTTAATTAGGATGTTGTCCCTGTGCACTCTAGTGAGACTAGCTAAGGGTTTATCTATCTTGTTGATTTTCTCAAAGAACCAATTCCTCGTTTGGTTGATTCTTTGAATAGTTCTTCTTGTTTCCACTTTTATTTTTGTTGTTAGAGTTGGCATTCTGTTCTTGTGGCAGTCTTCTTTTTGGTTTGTTGAGGGATTACTTTCTTGCTTTTTCTAGGGCATGATTTCCGTCCTTGAATTGTTGTTGTTGTTTTTTTTTTTTTTTTTTTCTGTTATTATACTTTGAAGGGCTGGATTCGTGGAAAGATAATGTGTGAATTTTGTTTTGTCATGGAATTCTTTGGTTTCTGAATCTATGGTAATTGAGAGTTTGGCCGGGTATAGTAGCCTGGGCTGGCATTTGTGTTCACTTAGTGTCTGTATAACATCTGTCCAGGCTCTTCTGCCTTTCATATTCTCTGGTGAAAAGTCTGGTGTAATTCTGATAGGCCTGCCTTTATATGTTACTTGACCTTTCTCCCTTACTGCTTTTAATATTCTATCTTTATTTAGTGCATTTGTTGTTCTGATTATTATGTGTCGGGAGGAATTTCTTTTCTGGTCCAGTCTATTTGGTATTCTGTAGGCTTCTTGTATGATCATGGGCATCTCTTTCTTTAGGTTTGGGAAGTTTTCTTCTATTATTTTGTTGAAGATATTTGCTGGTCCTTTAAGTTGAAAATCTTCATTCTCAATAACTCCTATTATCCGTTGGTTTGGTCTTCTTATTGTGTCCTGTATTTCCTGGATGTTTTGAGTTAGGATCCTTTTGCATTTTTTTTTTATTTTCTTTGATTGTTGTGCTGATGTTCTCTACGGAATCTTCTGTACCTGAGATTATCTCTTCCATCTCTTTTATTCTGCTGCTGATGCTCACATCTATGGTTCCAGATTTCTTTCCTAAGGTTTCTATCTCCAGTGTTGCCTCACTTTGGGTTTTCTTTATTGTGTCTACTTCCCTTTTTAGGTCTAGTATGGTTTTGTTTATTTCCATCACCTGTTTGGATGTGTTTTCCTGTTTTTCTTTAAGGACTTCTACCTGTTTGGTTGTGTTTTCCTGTTTTAGTTTAAGGACTTGTAACTCTTTAGCAGTGCTCTCCTGTATTTTTTTAAGTGAGTTATTAAAGTTCTTCTTGATGTCCTCTACCATCATCATGAGATATGCTTTTAAATCTGGGTCTAGATTTTTGGTTGTGTTGGGGTGCCCAGGACTAGGTGGGGTGGGAGTGCTGCATTCTGATGATGGTGAGTGGTCTTGATTTCTGTTAGTAGGATTCTTAAGTTTGCCTTTAGCCATCTGGTAATCTTTGAAGCTAGCTGTTATAGTTGTCTCTGGTTAGAGCTTGTTCCTCAGGTGAGTCTGTTAGCCTCTATCAGCAAACCTTGGAGACTAGCTTTCTCCTTAGTTTCAGTGGTCAGAGTATTCTCTGCAGGCAAGCTCTCTTCTTGCAGGGAAGGTGCCCAGATATCTACTGTTCGAACCTGCCTCCTGGCAGAAGTTGTGTTCCACTCACCAGAGGTCTTAGGATACCGTGGGGAATCCTGTGTTGGTCCTTGCGTTTGCCCGGAGACACTGCTGGCAAGGCACTCCGGTGCTCGAGTGGACTGGAAGGGACTTGTGCCCCAGCTCAGGCCGGGTCGTCTGCTTCCCTAGTTAATGCAGTCTCAAGCTCTGGGTGATTGGATTGGATCAGACACTGTGTTCCACTTACCAGAGGTCTTAGGATCCCGTGGGGAATCCTGTGTGGGTCCTTGTGGGTGCTCAGAGATTCTGCTGGCAAGGCACCCCGGTGCTTGAGTGGACTGGAAGTGACTTGTCACATTATTCTTTTCTTAACTGATACTTTAAAGTCACATAATTAATTTCGATGTTAATATCATGAAAAAATAGAAAATTAAGTCCTTCTTAATGTTAATTAACAAATTTCTAAAAAGCGACTCCAAGTTAGGTGGGAAGGGATGGGGTGGGATAGGAGGTTTGAGAAGTTAGAAAGGGGAGGAGTTGAGGGAGAATTAACAAAAGTACAGTTTAAAAATCCCAAAGTATATACTTTCAGTTGAAAACATAAATTGTATTATTTGCAACAAATACTGCTATTTTTCTTCAAGTTACAAGGTCTCTTAACACATTCAAAACAATTTGTCAGAGATGTGAATAAACAACAAATTCGTACAGAAATGCAGATTTACATAATTTTGTTAGTCTTTCAAGTACCTGTTTTTTTAATTAGAAACTTGATCACTTTAGATAGCAGCTCTAACACACAAAAGCTTTCCTTGAGTACTCAAAATACATGATATATTTTACCACAAAATGAATGTTAATATGTATGCTTAAAATGAGTATTTCATGAAATTAATAATTATTATTCTCTCTACAAGTATACTCTTAAGTAGTTATATTTTACCTTCCTATTTTAAATTACAAATATTAGACAGTGACTAATATAATGGGAACTTTTATTGATTCTGCACATACTAATGCCCATGTAAACACAAAGACATACATACATGCACACTTATCCATACACATGCAGACATGTATATACATATGCTATATACATAAAGAAAACAGAAAAATCTTTATTTATGTATTTTTTATTATTCATCTGTATTTGCCTTATCATTGAATAGGAATGCTCAATGACATGTTTAACAGTTCCTCATCTGTTTCATTAACTTTGTTTTTAATGACATGTATAATGAGTATTTCTGTGTGGTTATATCCACAGTGGTAAATGTAGAGGCCAGAAGCACTGGATCACCCCAGAGTTGGAGTTACAGGTAATTGTGAGCTGCCCAATATAAATAGCAGAACCTAAACTCAAATCTTCTGGAAGAGAAGTATACAGTCTTAAATGCTGAGATATCTCTCCATTTCACTCAATCTCATTAAGCTCAAATATATCATTGGTTCAAATATGTCTTACAAAAATACTTTTATTTGAATTCATGTTAATTGTTTTGCTTTAATTATTTCATTTCCTAAGAATCAGTGAATGTTTCTTTTTAGAGATGAAATTTTGGCCTTGCTATTCATCTCCATTGTATTTGTTATGCCTCAAATACAAAGCCTCCGCAAAATGTCTTAGCCATTGAAGGTTTTGTTCAAAATACAAGCAGAATACACAAATGGGGATTTGGGAGGAAAGTACATATATTATGAGGGTGCTTGCTTCATCAATGGTCTAACATACTGATATATTTAAATTCGGAATGACTGATGAAAGAGAGTGGAACTGTAAAAGATGGAGCGGAGTGGCCATAAAGTAGGTTGTTCCAACTATATCTTTGAAGGATAGCTTATGTTTCATTTTTCTCCCTGCTCCACCATAGTCTTGGCTGCCAGAAGCTAAACAGTATGCATTAATATTCTTTTGTCAAGATGTTCTATATCAGCATTGGCCCAGGAATTCTAGAGCCATTCAATCATGCATGGACCCTTCTGAAATGATGAGCCCAAATCATCTTTCTTTTAGCTGATTAAGTCAGGTATGTTGTCTCAGTAACAAAAAGTATCAAACAGTGTTACTATTATCCTTTTCCATGAATACTTCTCTTATACGTATTATTATACTTACTTCTTTATTCATTTTGATGCATTATTACTGGATATTATACACTTGTTATAAAATTAATTGTCAGCTTTCTGGAGTTAAAATAATTTGGGTCCCAGAGGTTGGCCACCTCAAACCTATGTTAAATATCGTACAACTTCCAACTGATAAATTCAGTATTGGGGGAGCAATTTAACTGAATTTTGAGGAGGAGGATCAGCTCACATCTGGTCACAGGTCGCATGTGAACACACACAGAGAGACACAGGAACATACACACACAGCACAGCACAGCACAAATAAGTAAAAATAAATCTTAAAAAGTATTAATGTAAGATATACAAAAAAGTTGGAAAATATTTTAATGCATATAAAATTATGAAAGGAAATGGCAGTAAAGATAATTACTATGTTGATCATGTCTTTTTTCTTTATATTTGTGCACAAAAGAGAAAATTTAACATTTGTCATCTTAGCACATTTTTTTTCTTATTTTTTAATTAGGTATTTTCTTTTTTTTTTTTTTTTGTTTTGTTTTGTTTTGTGTGATTTTTTTTTTTACTTACTGATTACTTCTTTTTTTTTAAATATTTTTATTACATATTTTCCTCAATTACATTTCCAATGCTATCCCAAAAGTCCCGCATACCGCCCCCCACTTCCCTACCCACCCATTCCCATTCTTTTGGCCCTGGCATTCCCCTATATTGGGGCATATAAAGTTTGCAAGTCCAATGGGCCTCTCTTTCCATTGATGGCCGACTAGTCCATCTTTCGATACATATGCAGCTAGAGAGAAGAGGTCCGGGGTACAGGTTAGTTCATCATGTTGTTCCAACTATAGGGTTGCAGATCCCTTTAGCTCCTTGGGTACTTTCTCTAGCTTCTCCATTGGGAGCCCTGTGATACATCCAAGAGCTGACTGTGAGCATCCACTCCTGTGTTTGATAGGCCCCGGGCATAGTCTCACAAGGGACAGCTATATTTGGGTCCTTTCAGAAAAATCTTGCTAGTGTATGCAATGGTGTCAGAGTTTGGAAGCTGATTATGGGGTGGATCCCTGAATATGGCAGTCTCTAGTTGGTCCATCCTTTCATCACAGCTCGAAACTTTGTCTCTGTAACTCATTCCATGGGTGTTTTGTTGCCAATTCTAAGAAGGGGCATAGTGTCCACACTTTGGTCTTCATTCTTCTTGAGTTTCATGCGTTTAGCAAATTGTATCTTATATATTGGGTATCCTAAGTTTCTGGGCTAATATCCACTTATCAGTGAGTACATATTATGCGAGTTCCTTTGTGATTGTGTTACTTCACTCAAGATGATGCCCTCCAGGTCCATCCATTTGGCTAGGAATTTCATAAATTCATTCCTTTTAATAGCTGAGTAGTACTCCATTGTGTAAATGTACCATAATTTCTGTATCCATTCCTCTGTTGAGGGGCATCTGGGTTCTTTCCAGCTTCTGGCTATTATAAATAGGTCTGCTATGAACAAAGAGGAGCATGTGTCCTTCTAACCGGTTGGGACTTCTTCTGGATATATGCCCAGGAGAGGTATTGCTGGATCCTCTGGTAGTACGATGTCCAGTTTTCTGAGGAACCGCCAGACTGATTTCCAGAGTGTTTGTACAAGTTTGCAATCCCACCAACAATGGAGGAGTGTTCCTCTTTCTCCACATCCTCGCCAGCATCTGCTATCACCTGAATTTTTTATCTTAGCCATTCTGACTGGTGTGAGGTGGAATCTCAGGGTTGTTTTGATTTGCATTTCCCTGATGATTAAGGATGTTGAACATTTTTTCAGGTGCTTCTTAGCCATTCAGTATTCCTCAGGTGAGAATTCTTTGTTCAGTTCTGAGCCCCATTTTTTAATGGGGTCATTTGACTTTCTGGAGTCCACCTTCTTGAGTTCTTCATATATATTGGATATTAATCCCTTATCTGATTTAGGATAGGTAAAGATCCTTTCCCAATCTGTTGGTGGTTTTTTTGTCTTATTGATGGTGTCTTTTGCCTTGCAGAAGCTTTGCAGTTTCATGAGGTCCCACTTGTCATTTGTCGATCTTATAGCACAAGCCATTGCTGTTCTATTCAAGAATTTTTCCCCTGTGCCCATATCTTCAAGGCTTTTCCCAACTTTATCCTCTATAAGTTTCAGTGTCTCTGGTTTTATATGAAGTTCCTTGATCCACTTAGTCTTGACCTTAGTACAAGGAGATAGGAATGGATCAATTAGCATTCTCCTACACGTTAACAACCAGTTGTGCCAGCACCATTTGTTGAAAATGCTGTCTTTCTTCCACTGGATGGTTTTAGCTCCCTTGTCGAAGATCAAGTCACCTTAGGTGTGTGGTTTCATTTCTGGGTCTTCAATTTTATTCCATTGGTCTTTTTGTATGTCACTATACCAGTACCATGCAGTTTTTATCACAATTGCTCTGTAGTAAAGCTTTAGGTCCGGCATGGTGATTCCACCAGAGGTTCTTTTATCCTTGAGAAGAGTGTTTGCTATCCTAGGTTTTTTGTTGTTCCAGATGAATTTGCAGATTGCCCTTTCCAATTCGTTGAAAAATTGAGTTGGAATTTTGATGGGGATTGCATTGAATCTGTAGATTGCTTTTGGCAAGATAGCCATTTTTACAATGTTGATCCTGCCAATCCATGAGCATGGGAGATCTTTCCATCTTCTGAGATCTTCTATAATTTCTTTCTTCAGAGACTTGAAGTTTTTATTATACAGATCTTTCATTTCCTTAGTTAGAATCACGCCAAGATATTTTATATTATTTGTGACTATTGAGAAGGGTGTTGTTTCCCTAATTTCTTTCTCAGCCTGTTTATTCTTTGTGTAGAGAAAGGCCATTGATTTGTTTGAGTTAATTTTATATCCAGCTACTTCACTGAAGTTGTTTATCTGGTTTAGGAGTTCTCTGGTGGAATTTTTAGGGTCCCTAATATATACTATCATATCATCTGCAAAAAGTGATATTTTGACTTCATATTTTCCAATTTGTATCCCTTTGATCTCCTTTTGTTGTCGAATTGCTCTGGTTAGGACTTCAAGTACAATGGTGAATAGGTATGGAGAAAGTGGACAGCCTTGTCTAGTCCCTGATTTTAGAGGGATTTTTTCAAGCTTCTCACCAATTACTTTGATGTTGGTTACTGGTTTGCTGTAGATTGCTTTTATTATGTTTAGGTATGGGCCTTGAATTCCTGATCTTTCCAAGACTTTTAACATGAATGGGTGTTGGATCTTGTCAAATGCTTTTTCCGCATCTAACGAGATAACCATGTGGTTTTTGTCTTTGAGTTTGTTTATATACTGGATTACGTTGACAGATTTCCATATATGGAACCATCCCTGCATCCCTGGGATGAAACCTACTTTGTCAGGATGGATGATTGTTTTGATGTGTTCTTGGATTCGGTTAGGAAGAACTGTATTGAGGATTTTTACATCAATATTCATAAGGGATATTGGTCTGAAGTTTTCTATCTTTGTTGGGTCTTTTTGTGGTTTAGCTATCAGAGTAATTGTGGCTTCATAGAATGAGTTGGGTAGAGTACCTTCTGTTTCTATTTTGTGGAATAGTTTGTGAAGAACTGGGAATAGATCTTCTTTGAAGGTCTGATAGAACTCTGCACTAAACCCATCTGGTCCTGGGCTTTTTTTAGTTGGGAGACTATTAATGACTGCTTCTATTTCTTTGGGGGAAATAGGGCTGTTTAGATCATTAACCTGATCTGGATTCAACTTTGGTACCTGGTATCTGTCTAGGAACATCTCCATTTCATCCAGGTTCTCCAGTTTTGTTGAGTATAGCCTTTGGTAGAAGGATCTGATGGTGTTTTGGATGTCTTCAGGATCTGTTGTTATGTCTCCTTTTTCATTTCTGATTTTGTTAATTAGAATGCTTTCCCTGTGCCCTCTAGTGAGTCTGGCTAAGGGTTTATCTATCTTGTTGATTTTCTCAAAGAACCAGCTCCTTGATTGGTTGATTCTTTGAATCGTTCTTCTTGTTTCCACTTGGTTGATTTCGCCCCTGAGTTTGATTATTTCCTGCTGTCTACTCCTCTTGTGTGAATTTGCTTCCTTTTGTTCTAGTGCTTTTAGGTGTGTTGTCAAGCTGCTAATGTGTGCTCTCTCTAGTTTCTTTTGGGGGCACTCAGAGCTATGAGTTTTCCTCTTAGAAATGCTTTCATTGCGTCCCATAAGTTTGGGTATGTTGTGGCTTCATTTTCATTGAACTCTAAAAAGTCCTTAATTTCTTTCTTTATTCCTTCCTTGACCAAGGTATCATTGAGAAGAGTGTTGTTCAGTTTCCACGTGAATGTTGGCTTTCTATTATTTATTTTGTTATTGAAGATCAGCCTTAGTCCATGGTGATCTGATAGGATGCATGGGACAATTTCAATATTTTTGTATCTGTTGAGGCCTATTTTGTGACCAATTATGTGGTCAATTTTGGAGAAGGTACCATGAGGTGCTGAGAAGAAGGTATATCCTTTTGTTTTAGGATAGAATGTTCTGTAGATATCTGCCAGATCCATTTGATTCATAACTTCTGTTAGTTTCCCTGTGTCCCTGTTTAGTTTCTGTTTCCATGATCTGTCCATTGGTGAAAGTGGTGTGTTGAAGTCTCCCACTATTATTGTATGAGGTGCAATGTGTGCTTTGAGATTTACTAAAGTTTCTTTAATGAATGTGGCTGCCTTTGTATTTGGAGCATAGATATTCAGGATTGATAGTTCCTCTTGGAGGATTTTACCTTTGATGTGTATGAAGTGCCCCTCCCCGTCTTTTTTGATGACTTTGGGTTGGAAGTCAATCTTATCAGATATTAGAATGGCTACTCCAGCTTGTTTCCTCATACCATTTGCTTGGAAAATTGTTTTCCAGCCTTTCAATATGAGGTAGTGTCTATCTTTTTCTCTGAGATGAGTTTCCTCTAAGCAGCAAAATGTTGGGTCTTGTTTGTGCAGCCAGTTTGTTAGTCTATGTCTTTTTATCGGGGAATTGAGTCCATTGATATTAAGAGATATTAAGGAAAAGTAATTGTTCCTTCCTGTTATTTTTGTTGTTAAAGTTGGCATTCTGTTCTTGTGGCTGTCTTCTTTTAGGTTTGTTGAGGGTTTACCTTCTTGTTGTTTCTAGGGCGTGGTTCCCGTCCTTGTATTGTTTTTTTTTCTGTTATTATCCTTTGAAGGGCTGGATTCCTGGAGACATAATGTGTGAATTTGGTTTTGTCGTGGAATACTTTGGTTTCTCCATCTATGTTAATTGAGAGTTTGGCTGGGTATAGTAGCCTGGGCTGGAATTTGTGTTCTTTTAGTGTCTGTATAACATCTGTCCAGGATCTTCTGGCTTTTATAGTCTCTGGTGAAAAATCTGGTGTAATTCTGATAGGCTTGCCTTTATATGTTACTTGGCCTTTTTCTCTTACTGCTTTTAGTATTCTATCTTTATTTAGTGCATTTGTTGTTCTGATTATTATGTGTTGGGAGGTATTTCTTTTCTGGTCCAGTCTATTTGGAGTTCTGTAGGCTTCTTGTATGTTCATGGGCATCTCTTTCTTTAGATTTGGGAAGTTTTCTTCTATAATTTTGTTGAAGATATTTGCTGGTCCTTTGAGTTGAAAATCTTCATTCTCATTCACTCCTATTATCCGTAGGTTTGGTCTTCTCATTGTGTCCTGTATTTCCTGGATGTTATGAGTTAGGATCTTTTTGCATTTTCCATTTTCCTTGATTGTTGTGCCGATGTTCTCTATGGAATCTTCTGCACCTGAGATTCTCTCTTCCATCTCTTGTATTCTGTTGCTGATGCTCGTATCTATGGTTCCAGATTTCTTTCCTAGGGTTTCTATCTCCAGTGTTGCCTCATTTTGGGTTTTCTTTATTGTGTCTACTTCCCTTTTTAGGTCTAGTATGGTTTTGTTCATTTCCATCATCTGTTTGGATGTGTTTTCCTGGTTTTCTTTAAGGACTTCTACCTGTTTGATTGTGTTATCCTGTTTTTCTTTAAGGACTTGTAACTCTTTAACCATGTTCTCCTGTAATTCTTTAAGTGAGTTATTAAAGTCCTTCTTGATGTCCTCTACCATCATCATGAGATATGCTTTTAAATCCAGGTCTAGCTTTTCAGGTGTGTTGGGGTGCCCTTTACTGGGCGAAGTGGGAGTGCTGGTTGATGATGGTGGGTGGTCTTGGTTTCTGTTAGTAAGATTCTTATGTTTACCTCTCGCCATCTGGTAATCTCTGGAGTTGTTATAGTTGTCTCTGTTTAGAGATTGTTCTTCTGGTGATTCTGATTACAATCTATCAGCAGACCTGGGAGACAGGCTCTCTCCTCTGAGTTTCAGTGGTTAGAGCACTCTCTGCTGACAAGCTCTCCTCTTAAAGGGAAGGTGTACAGATATCTGGTGTTTGGACCTCCTCCTTGCCGAAGAAGAAGGCCCAAAACAGGACCTTTCCCAGATGCTGTGTTGCTTTCGCAGGTCACAGAAGCTGTCAGCTTCTGTGGTGCACACTCTCACCTGTGCAGACTAAGTTCCTAAGTTCGGCAGAGTCCTGGATCCAAGATGGCGCTCCCTACTCCTGAGGCAGAGGGCGCCCGTGCAGGGCAGACCACTGTCTCCCGCCTGGGAGGGTGCTGGATGTCTGCGGCCCCAAAAGGGTGCTGTCTCAGAGGCTCTGTGGCTCCCTCCTGTCCCAGAAGCTGTCTGCCTCTGTGGTCCTCATTCTCACCTGTGCAGACTAAGTTCCTAAGTTCAGCGGAGTCCCAGAGCCAAGATGGCGCCCCCGTGCAGGGCGGACCACTGTCCTCCAGCTGGGAGGGTGCCGGATGTCTGTGGCCCCAAAAGGGTGCTGCCTCAGCGGCTCTGTGGCTCCCCCCTGTCCCAGAAACTGTCTGCCTCTGTGGTGCTCACTCTCACCTGAGCAGACTAAGTTCCTAAGTTCGGTGGAGTCCAGGAACCAAGTGGTGCTCCCGTGCAGGTTGGACCACTGTCTGCTGCCAGGCTGGTTTTGGATTGGATTGGAGCAGAAGCTGTGTTCCACTCACCAGAAGTCCCAAGATCCTGTGGTGGGTGTTGTGGGTAGCTGGCGAGTGTCAGCTGACCCTGTGCCCTAGCTACCCCGGTTCTGGTCAGCCCGGAAGAGGCTTGTGGCCCTACTCAGGCCGGTTTTCTGCCTCTCCAACCAAAGCATTCTCGGGTCCCGCGCTCAATTGGATTGGAGCAGAAGCTGTGTTCCACTCACCAGAAGTCTCAAAATCCTGTGGCGGGTGTTGTGGATAGCTGGCGGGTGTCAGCCGACCCTGCGCCCTAGCTACCCCGGTGCCCATCAGACCGGAAGAGAATTAGGTATTTTCTTAACTTACATTTCCAATGCTATCTCAAAAGTCCCCCATACCCCCCCAAACTCCCCTACCCACTGACTCCCACTTCTTAGTCCTGGAGTTCCCCTGTACTGAGGCATATAAAGTTTGCAAGACCTAGGGGCCTCTCTTTCCACTGATGGCCAACTAGGCCATCTTCTGATATATATGCAGCTAGAGACATGAGCTCTGGGGGTACTGGTTAGTTCATATTGTTGTTCCATCTATAGGATTGCAGATCCCTTTAGTTCATTGGGTACTTTCTCTAGCTCCTCCATTGGGGGCCCTGTGATCCATCCAATAGCTGACTGTGAGCATCCACTTTTGTGCTTGCTAGGCCCCTGCATACCCTCACAAGAGACAGCTATATCAGGGTCCTTTCAGCAAAATCTTGCTAGTGTATGCAATGGTGTCAGCGTTTGGAGGCTGATTATGGGATGGATCCCGGGTATGGCAGTCTCTAGATGGTCCATCCTTTCGTCTCAGCTCCAAACTTTGTCTCTGTAACTCCTTCCATGAATGTTTTGTTCCCAATTTAAATACAAAAAAAATTCAGTTCCCCATACTATATGTCAGGTCTCCACAACCTAGTTATCTATCACAACTGAAACTTTGTACTCTTTGATCAGTATCTCCCTGCTTTGTTCCCTATCTGTGAACACCACTGTTAGTCACTCTGTTTTTATGAGGTTATTCTTTTTAAGTTCAATTTCACAAATACTCAAAATTAAATTATATTCTCTCTTACAGCATATTTTCAATTCCCATTTATCTACTGACTAATAGACATTTTGTATATTTTACTTTCTTAATACTTTAATGAATGTGGCAATGAACATAGAAATAATGATATTATATCTTTCATTTCTTCTAATATATGCAAAATTCAGATTTCTCTTCCATATTGTAATTCTAGTATTAATTTCTTAAGGAACTTCTATACTAGTTTTCAAATGGCTGAATCAATTTACATTATCACAATAATATGCAAGGTTACCCTTGACAACCTATAATCTATTGAAGTTTTTATAATTATTACCCTAAGTAGTATAGGTGTGACTTCATTGCCATTTTTTTAATTGCATACAGCTATTGACTATTTGTATGTCTTTTGAGTAATAGTTGTTCAAATTCTTTGCTCACTTTTTTTTTACTAATTCATATCATATTCATGAAGATTTTTATGAATAAAATTTATTTTTATGGTTGTAATTGACAATAATTACATATTTATGAGGTATAATATCATATGTTTACTCACTAGTATAAGATTATTACATCAAACTATTATGTGGTTTTGAAATATATGCTACATTAGAACCCATACTCATTCTTTCATTTCAAATTGTGGTCATCTGTTATATTTGCCATTGTGTTATGTAAGTTTTTTACTTATTTGAGATTTTAATCACTTGTTAGATGTATGAGTTTTAAAGATTTTTTGCATATTCCATAGTTAATATTTTCAGTCCATTGTTTCAGTAAAATTACTGTTTTTTACTTTTATTGTTGTGGTCAATGTCCAGAATTTTTCCCTTTATGGATTTTAGTCAATTTCCATATGTACAGGAGTTAAGGGGATATAATGATCAGTCTCTGTTATTTTTAGTAATAGTCGGTTCTTAATAAGTCATTGATTACAATGTTATGTCACTATTTTAGGATTTAAAGATAATTTTTGCATTTAAATAGCATATTGCATGCAAAATAATAATTTTCATTTTGTCTTTTCCCCTCTGTATGACTTGAATTTATTTTTCTTGCTTCCCTGCTCTGGTTAAGGTTAGAAAATGGTTTAAGCATTTCCCCCTTGTTGATGTTAGAGGAAAACTATTCAGTATTTTATATCCAAATATAAAATTTTACTGCTATTATATGATGTTAAATATAAGTTGTAGTAAGATCTCAGTAAGATAAAGTTTTATTCCTTCTATACTGACAATTTAAACATTAGTGATAATTAAACTTGTCAAATATTTTTATGTAGCTAATATTATATTCATGTAGTATATGACTATGATTACATGGACTTGGTTGATTTTGTAATTCTGAATGAACTTTACTTTCGTAAGGTAAACTCCATATGATCAAGATATAATTTCCTTCTTATAATCGCTAAATTTGAAGTGTTAAAATCCTTTAAAGATATTCCCATTGATGTCCATGAGGGATAATATCCTACAATTTTTACTTGTGCTTTGTTTTCATATTTGTTGCCCTCACAGTATGCATGAATAAAATAAGCTTTAAATGTGTTTTCTCTTCTACAACTTCATGAAAGTGCAAAGAAGTTCTGATATTTTACTTTTGTTTACTGGTATTTTTTTTAGTTCATAATTAACCAGTTTATCTGTCTACGTATGCAGCCTTCCTTTTGCAAGCTCTTCTGAGAATTAATTTCAGTTTTTTTAAATATAGAGAACTATTTGTGAATATTTTCTTCTTCATAAATGAGATATTAATGATTGATGTCTTCTGAGAAATTGAACTATGTCATAAAACCTGCCTATATTTTGAGCATATGATTACTCCCAATATAGTCTTTTTGTTATTCATGATATTAACAATTTGTAAGTTAACCATTGTTATTAGTCATTCTAAATAGAGATTTAATAGCATTGATCCTTTTTTATGCAGCTAGTATAAGTTTCTGTTTCATGGACACTTTTCTTCTTTTTTTTCTTATTCTTTTCACTTCTATTTGTTCCAGCTCTTAATCATAAATTTGCTACTCTTTTAAGTTATTTTTTCTTTAATATTAAAAATATTATTGGGAAAACCCATATTATTTTGGAAACATTTTCCTTTTGAAATATTACATTATTTTTCATTTTAAAAAGCAATCAAGACAAAAGTTAAAAGTTGCATAATATCTCAGTTTATTTTTCTGTATCTTACTTATGGTTGTTAATGTTGTAAAACATCATTATCAAAGCTTCTTGTGGAAAAAAATGGTTTATTTCACCTTAGAGTTTATAATCTTGTCATCTATGGAATTCAAGGCAGGAACCTGGAGACAGGAACTGATACAGAGACCATGGAGGGGTGCTGCTTACAGGTTTGATTGCCATTGCTTGCTTAGCCTTGCTTCTTATAGCACCAAGCCTTGCCCAGAGTGAACTGGGTACTCCCACATCGATTATCAAACAAGAAAATGCATCACAGGCCTGACTAGAGGCCTATCTGGTGGAAATGTTTTGTTAATTCAGGTTTCCTTTTTTGAAAATAATCTAGCTTGCAGCATGTTGACACAAAACTAGCTAGAAAACTGTGATAGAATATTCTGGCAAAATTTATTTCCCATAAGAAGGATCTATTATGGTTCATAATTCAGGGGTATGGCCACTTATGGCAAGCTACAGAGGCTTGAAGCAGCTAATCACATCATATCCACAGTTAGGAAACACAGAGAGAAGATGCATGATAATGCTCAGTTCTCCTTTATTTATACAACCCTGGATCCCATGGACAACAAGGAATAATCTTGCATCTAATTAAGATGTTTATTTCTACATTAATTGACATAATATAGGTAACCCCTTGAAGGTATTGCCAGAAACCCTTATTTCATGTAATTATTGATTCTGTCAAGTTACAATACATAATTATCACACATATGAGAAGATATTTCCTTTATCTTTCTTACCCTGCATGGCTTTATATTCATAGTATAAGCCAATCTTGCCTTGATTCTCAACTGCCCTGCCTTTGTTCACAGACAACATGATCATAGGAATATTATATGTCATCATGCCTGCTACAAGGAAGCATCTTAAAGATTGACAGCAATGTTCTTATAAGAAACAAATATTGTAGAATAAATTTGCAATGTCTTTGAGTTTCTGATAAGAGAAAATATATGAAGCAAACAGGGTTTCATTCAATAGAGTATTTTATACATTCTATTGAACTGTTTACCAAATACACATTTTTAAAAAGAAATTTTGATGAAACTAGTCAGCTGGCCAAGAAATTGAGAATAGGTGGTCTATGGGCCTAGAGAGAAACCAAATACTATTGTCCTTTGTGAAGGTTTGTATATGCTCGACCTAGGGAGTGGCATTATTATATGAAGCCCTATTGAAGTAGGTGTGGCCTTGTTTGAGTAGGTGTATTACTATGGGTGTGGGCTTTAAGAACCTCATTCTAGCTCCCTGAAAAAATCAGTATTCTGCTAGAAGCCTTCAGATGAAGATCTACAACTCTCAGCTCCTCTTGCACCATGCCTGCACATGTGCTGCCATGTTTCTGCCTTGATAATAATAGACTGAACTCATAATTCAGCCCCAATTAAATGTTGCCCTTATCGTGTATTAAATGTTGCCTTGGTCATGATGTCTGTTCACAGCAGTAAAACCCTAACTAAGAGATCCTTCTAAAGAAATACAGCAACACAATGAGTGGTAATAACTCTGCAATAGCCATAGGTCAATGTCTTGCTCAGCTACCATCAGATAACCTTATTCTTGCCATATATGGGCATTAATATATTGATATCCATAAGTGGGCCATCTGAAAATAGTGAGATACTTTGAAACACTCATCTCCAAATGGGATGTTTTCATTATAACCTACCCCCCTCAGGACTCAGAGATTTTTTTGCTGAAGAGGAGGTTGAAACACTGTAAAATCCAGATGGGAGGGATGATACCACTGTACAGTGTCTTTTAGATACATCAAGATTGATACACATATGTTTTCATGGAGGCTGTGGTATCAAGCAGAGACATCAAGCCTGCACATGTTCAATCCAAACGCGTTCACAGAACTGAGAGAGTAGAATTGGAAATGAGGTCCCATCCCTAACCAAAAATTTATCACCAAATGACAACCACTTGCAAAGGAGAAACTAGTTGTTTCCTCCATTGGAATCTCATTGGATATATCAATCACATTTAATGGTAGAACCCATGTCCAAGTAAAAAATCTCAATGTAAAACATGGAAGTATGAAATTACTGTAGGCAAACATAGGTGAAGAAATCAAAGCAAAGCAAGGACACTCTGATCAGAAGAATTCCAGTAGAAAATAATAACAAGAACTGGCAAAATTTATTGAATTCAAATAACAAGCAACACAGCAAAGGAAGGAATTACCAGGAAGAACAGATAGAATGCAGAGGAGAAAAGTCTACTTCCTATTCGTCTGAAATATGATTAATACACAGTATATACAAATAACTAAATTTAAATACCAATAGTCCAATAAATAAATAGGAAAAAATGAATGTGACAAATAGGTCTCTAAGAATTAAAGATGTCCAATAGATATTTTGAAAAGGTGAAGGTATACGACATGCTTAAACATCAGGGAAAAAGGAACATAGAAACTGCTTTGTGATTCCATTTCATTCCAGACAGAATGATGGTCATCAAGAAAACAAAATAAACCACAAATAATGCTGTGAAGCATGCAGGAAATAGAACCCTTACACATAATCAGTATGACTATAAATTACTAAAGCCAACATGGAAATCAGAACAGAGATTTCTTGAAAATCTAAAAGTAGAATTACCATATGGTCCAGCTTTTCTCATCTTGAATCTATGCCTGAAGGATCCAAAGTCAGCATAAATAATGACAATTCACTGCATGGCCATGTTTCTTACGTCCTTTTTCACAAAAGAAAGAGATAGATTCAGATAAATGCATTAAAATGTGTTACTTTTAACCTAGATCTTTACTCAGCCATGAAACAGCATGCAATTATGTCATTTTCATATATTGGGGCAATGGATAATCAAAAAACTGATATAACTCAGATTTACAGAGATAGATATTGAATATTTTTCATATACATGGAATCTAGATTTTAATGTCATAACACTTTAAATGGTATTATTTTAAAAAATGAAGGTAAAAGTTGGGAGTGAGAATTTGAAGAAGAGAGGTTAATAGTGGGGTAAAAATGATCAAATTATATTACATACACATAAAATGCTATAATGAAACATTATTTTGTACAATTATTAGAAGCTACAGTCTAATAAAGAAGAAACAAAAATGGGGTATATCTAAATTGGAATGGTGTAGGGTTGTTAGATTCGGTAGTCTATAAAATTTCTTTATCCACTGGTAAGAAGTATGAATTTCTGAATTGACTTAGACATGCTAAATATGAAGCGATGAAATTAACATGGGAATATTCTCTAAAAGCACCAAATGAAATACCCTGGTTTAGATGTATAGATAAAATGACTAATAAACTAGCTCAATTTAATGACAGTGGGAAGAAGAAAGAAGTATCAAGTAAAATATTGTAGTTCTAAAATACAAACATGTTAGTAACATGGTAGACCATAAGTCAGACTCTTTTCTCCAAAGGGATCATTAATTCAGCAATCATACATAAAGCCTTTGTGAGAGATCCAGAAAGTAGTACACTTTTATTACCCAGATGAGCATGAAACAAATCACACTGATTCCAGAAGGAAAAAAATGTTTCCTCTATTGCAGATCCACCATTCAACACAGTCCCATGAAATTAAAATGAAACTGCAAGTTCCCAAATCCTCAGTGAAATGAAAGACGGAAACTGGATACTACATGCAATATTCTGACTTTTTGACGAGTAATTCTATGATTTATTCCCACCTGTCTCAGAACACTGGTGAGGCTCCTCATACACTATACTGTGTACACTCCTATTACTTCAATGAATATATTTTTAAAGAGGACAGAGGCCTATATTGCTCAACTTCCTCTATGTAAATAGGAAAAGAAAAGGATAGACTATCCAGTTTTCTAATTGTTTAAGAAGCAGCACAAAAGATGTGGAGAAAATGGAGCACTCCTCCAGTGTTGGTGGGATTGCAAGCTGGTACAACTACTCTGGAAATCAGTCTGGCGGTTCCTCAGAAAATTGGACACAGTACTACCCGAGAACTAAGCTATACCATTCCTGGGCATATCCCAAAATGTGCTCCAACATATAATAAGAACACATGTTCCACTATGTTCATAGCAGCCTTATTTATAATACCCAGAAGTTGGAAACATCCCAGATGGCCTTCAACAGAGGAATGGATACAGAAAATGTGGTACATTTACACAATGGACTACTACTCAGCTAGTAAAAACAATGAATTCATGAGATTCTTAGGCAAATGAATGGAACTAGAAAATACCATCCTGAGTGAGCCATCCCAGTCACAAAAAAAAAAAAAAAAAAAAAAACAAAAAAAAAACCAACCAAACAAACAACCAAACAACCAAACAAAAAAACCACACATGGTATGAACTCACTGAAAGTGGATATTAGCCCAAAGCCTTGGAATACCAAAAATACAATTCACAGACCACATGAAGCTCAAGAAGAATTAAGGCCAAAGTGTTTATGTCTCAGTCCTTCTTAGAAGGGGGGAACAAATTACTTGTGGCAGGTTTTTCCATGGCCCATTACATTATAATATTAGTGCACCAGGAGGCCTGTGATTGGACAGGGAAAAGAGATTTAGAACTAAGAGATGCAGGGACAGAGAGTGACTCTAGAAAGGGAGATAGCAAGACAGGATGATTTAGAATCAGCATGGCTTTGACTAGCCACAGGTAGATATGTTATCATATAGGGATAAAATAATTGGGGTAACTTGTCTAATTTAGGCGGGCAGCTTGTACCATTATTAACTGGCACAGAAATTATTGTGAAAGAATCTTGTGGATTGAGAATTTATTAATATATAAAGCTTACTGGTTAATTATAAGCTTTAAGAGTTTTGTTTTACTTGTTTACTGGAATTTGTGACCACTGATCACAGGGGTTTATAGCTGAGAAGGAACTAGCAGCTCCAGAGACAAGGGAACCAAATCTGGGAAGACTGTGATCAATCACTGCTAAGGCTAGTCTGGAGGCAGAGGCAGCAGGACCATGCTAAGGCAGAGAGTTGTTGGCAATAGCATGGGAAGCCTGCCTGTCATTTTTAATATTTCCCACAATAATACTCGCTGATGGAAGGTGTTGAGGGAGGATACAGAGACAAAGTGTGGAGCAGAGACTAAAGGAAATGCCATCCAGAGACTGCCCCATCTGGGGATCCATCCTATATTCAGACATCAAACCCAGACACTTCTGTGGATGCCAACAAGTCCTGAAATGCTCTGCCAGTGCCTGACAAATACAGAAATGGATGCTCTCAGCCATTCATTGGACAGAGCAAAGGCTCCCTAATGAAGGAGCTAGAGATAGGACCCATGGAGCTGAAGGGGTTTGCAACCCCATAGGAGAAACAACAATATTAACCAACCAGTACCCCAAGAGCTCCCAGGGACTAAACTACCAACCAAAGAATACACATGGAGAGATTCATGGCTCTGCATATGTAGATGAGGATGACCTTGTTTAGAATTAATGGGAGGAGAGGCCAGTGGTCCTGTGAAGGTTCGATGCCTGAGTGTAGGAGCCTGCCAGGGCAGGGAGCTGGGAGTGAGTTAGTGGGTGGAGGAGCACCATCACAGAAGTAGGGGAAGGGGAATGGAATGGGGGTTTCTGGATGGGAAACTGGGAAAGGGGGGAACATTTGAAATGTAAATATGTAAAATATCAAATAAACAGTTTTAAAAAGAAGCTACACTTTCTGGAGTCCACCTTCTTGAGTTCTTTATATATATTGGATATTAGTCCCTTATCTGATTTAGGATAGGTGAAGATCCTTTCCCAATCTGTTGGTGGTTTTTTTGTCTTATTGATGGTGTCTTTAGCCTTGCAGAAGCTTTGTAGTTTCATGAGGTCCCACTTGTCAATTCTCGATCTTACAGCACAAGCCATTACTGTTCTATTCAGGAATTTTTCCCCTGTGCCCATATCTTCAAGGCTTTTCCCCACTTTCTCCTCTATAAGTTTCAGTGTCTCTGGTTTTATGTGAAGTTCCTTGATCCACTTAGACTTGACCTTAGTACAAGGAGATAGGAATGGATCGATTCGCATTCTTCTACATGTTAACAACCAGTTGTGCCAGCACCATTTGTTGAAAATGCTGTCTTTCTTCCACTGGATGTTTTTAGCTCCCTTGTCGAAGATCAAGTGACCATAGGTGTGTGGGTTCATTTCTGGGTCTTCAATTCTATTCCATTGGTCTATTTGTCTGTCACTATACCAGTACCATGCAGTTTTTATCACAATTGCTCTGTAGTAGAGCTTTAGGTCCGGCATGGTGATTCCACCAGAGGTTCTTTTATCCTTGAGAAGAGTTTTTGCTATCCTAGGTTTTTTGTTATTCCAGATGAATTTGCAGATTGCACTTTCTAATTCGTTGAAGAATTGAGTTGGAATTTTGATGGGGATTGCATTGAATCTGTAGATTGCTTTTGGCAAGATAGCCATTTTTACAATGTTGATCCTGCCAATCCATGAGCATGGGAGATCTTTCCATCTTCTGAGATCTTCTATAATTTCTTTCTTCAGAGACTTGAAGTTTTTATTATACAGATCTTTCACTTCCTTAGTTAGAGTCACGCCAAGATATTTTATATTATTTGTGACTATTGAGAAGGGTGTTGTTTCCCTAATTTCTTTCTCAGCCTGTTTATTCTTTGTGTAGAGAAAGGCCATTGATTTGTTTGAGTTAATTTTATATCCAGCTACTTCACCGAAGCTGTTTATCAGGCTTAGGAGTTCTCTGGTGGAATTTTTAGGGTCACTTATATATACTATCATATCATCTGCAAAAAGTGATATTTTGACTTCATCTTTTCCAATTTGTATCCCTTTGATCTCCTTTTGTTGTCGAATTGCTCTGGCTAGGACTTCAAGTACAATGTTGAATAGGTATGGGGAAAGTGGACAGCCTTGTCTAGTCCCTGATTTTAGAGGGATTGCTTCAAGCTTCTCACCATTTACTTTGATGTTGGCTACTGGTTTGCTGTAGATTGCTTTTATCATGTTTAGGTATGGGCCTTGAATTCCTGATCTTTCCAAGACTTTTATCATGAATGGGTGTTGGATCTTGTCAAATGCTTTTTCCGCATCTAACGAGATGACCATGTGGTTTTTGTCTTTGAGTTTGTTTATATACTGGATTACGTTGATGGATTTCCGTATATTGAACCATCCCTGCATCCCTGGGATGAAACCTACTTGGTCAGGATGGATGATTGTTTTGATGTGTTCTTGGATTCGGTTAGCAAGAATTTTATTGAGGATTTTTGCATCAATATTCATAAGGGATATTGGTCTGAAGTTTTCTATCTTTGTTGGGTCTTTTTGTGGTTTAGGTATCAGAGTAATTGTGGCTTCATAGAATGAGTTGGGTAGAGTACCTTCTGTTTCTATTTTGTGGAATAGTTTGTGAAGAACTGGGATTAGATCTTCTTTGAAGGTCTGATAGAACTCTGCACTAAACCCATCTGGTCCTGGGCTTTTTTTGGTTGGGAGACTATTAATGACTACTCCAGAAAGTCAAATAACCCCATTAAAAAATGGGGCTCAGAACTGAACAAAGAATTCTCGCCTGAGGAATACCGAATGGCAGAGAAACACCTGAAAAAATGTTCAACATCCTTAATCATCAGGGAAATGCAAATCAAAACAACCCTGAGATTCCACCTCACACCAGTCAGAATGGCTAAGATCAAAAATTCAGGTGACAGCAGTTGCTGGCGAGGATGTGGAGAAAGAGGAACACTCCTCCATTGTTGGTGGGATTGCAAGATTGTACAACCACTCTGGAAATCAGTCTGGCGGTTCCTCAGAAAATTGGACATAGTACTACTGGAGGATCCAGCAATACCTCTCCTGGGCATATATCCAGAAGATGTCCCAACCGATAAAAAGGACACATGTTCCACTATGTTCATAGCAGCCCTATTTATAATAGCCAGAAGCTGGAAAGAACCCAGATGTCCCTCAACAGAGGAATGGATACAGAAATTATGGTACATTTACACAATGGAGTACTACTCAGCTATTAAAAAGAATGAATTTATGAAATTCCTAGCCAAATGGATGTACCTGGAGGGCATCATCTTGAGTGAAGTAACACAATCACAAAAGAACTCACACAATATGTATTCACTGATAAGTGGATATTAGCCCAAAACTTAGGATACCCAAGATTTAAGATACAATTTGCTAAACGCATGAAACTCAAGAAGAATGAAGACCAAAGTGTGGACACTGTGCACCTTCTCAGAATTGGGAACAAAACACCCAGGGAAGGAGTTACAGAGACAAAGTTCGTAGTGGTGATGAAAGGATGGACCATTTAGAGACTGCCGTACCCAGGGATCCATCCCATAATCAACTTCTAAACGCTGACACCATTGCATACACTAGCAAGATTGTGCTGAAAGGACCCAAATATAGCTGTCTCTTGTGAGACGATGCTGGGGCCTAGCAAACACAGGAGTGGATGTTCACAGTCAGCTATTGGATGTATCACAGGGCTCCCAATGGAGAAGCTAGAGTAAGTACCCAAGGAGCTAAAGGGATCTGCAACCCTATAGTTGGAACAACATGATGTACTAACTAGAACCCCGGAGCTCTTGTCTCTAGCTGCATATGTATCGAAAGATGGCCTAGTCAGCCATCAATGGAAAGAGAGGCCCATTGGACTTGCAAACTTTATATGCCCCAATATAGGGGAATGCCAGGGCCAAAAGAATGGGAATGGGTGGATAGGGAAGTGGGGGGGCGCTATGGGGGACTTTTGGGATAGCATTGGAAATGTAATTGAGGAAAATATGTAATAAAAATATTAAAAAAAAAAAAAAAGAAGCTACACAACAAACTAATTTATATACCACCTGAATCTGTAAATTGACTGAACTTAGAATATAACAGACTACTGGAAAATTTCATAATCTTTACACAAAGATAAACAAAACCCAAATAAGAAAATTTCCATAAATTGATATTGAAAAGAGAACTTTAGGAAATACCTCACAAATAACTTAAAATATCCAAGGAAACTGGTCATAAAGTATAGTATAAACAGAAAAGAATTTCAATGAAAGAAATTTATTTTATAAAACATAAAGACTGAGCTAAAAAGGTTCCTAACTGAACTTAAAAAAAAAGTCATGACTATTGAGAAACAACAGAGAATACCAATCAGAGAGCAATAACACAAAGAATAAAAGATAGAGAAGAAGCCTAAGAAATTTTCCAGGAAACTAAAGAATTCATCAATAAACATACCATGCTCAACATAGAGGGAATAAAATAAACAAAATACGCATTTATCTTCTTCTTTAAAACAAGTGAAAAGCCTCACAAATCTGGAAAATAAATGGATATCCCAGTAGTCTAGAAAAACAAGACACAGTATAATTGTCAAACATTACATATGAATACTGGTGAGATGGTTCATTGAATAAAGCTACTTTTGTCAAGACCGATGATGCCATTTTAATATCTGGGACCCACAGGATAGACAAGAACCCACTATTGTAGGTACTCCCCTAATCTCATCCATGAACGTCACATAGACATAGCCACACACAGACATAACTTAAAAAATTTAAAGTCACCGATGAGAGAAATTTGAACACATAAATAAAACTAGATACAAGAAAATTCCAGTAACTTTTTGTGTATTTCTTGGCAGATATTGTACAAGATACAAAGGAAGATTGTGATACATTAAAAATAGCAGAAGAATAAAACTTCCAAACAATGATGCAGTATCTATAAAATCTGTCTTCAAAACTTGAAAGAGCAATAAAGATTTACTATTAAAGCAAAAGCTAAGGAAGACTATCATTACTATCTTGTTTTACACGAACTTCTCAAGGAAGGCTGTGAAATTGTATATATAAAAGCACTAAAGACAACTGAAAACATTTGAGATAGGAAACTAATTGGTAAAGTTTTATATATTAAAGATATAAGTGACCATATACATATCTATATCTATATCTATATCTATATCTATATCTATATCTATATCTATATCTATATCTATATCTATATCTATATCATCTATATATCTATATAAATAGTAGAGTGTGAGTGTATATATATATTAAATGTATAAATAATATATATGTAACTATAATAATGGAATATATATGTATTATATATATAATGCAATTTTGGTGCAGTAATAAAATACTTAAAAGGAAAGCATGAAAATCTCTATATGCACAAGAATATGTTGATAGATACATAACTAAAATGATGTAATATCAGCATAAATAATAAAAGATGAGTAAGGAGAATTTAAAGTACTGTTTTGAAATACAATTATGGCTCAGTTGTTATTACCTTAAATTAGGTTGTTGTAAATTTCTTTCATACAAATCATGTGATTAATAAAAAAGAATATACAGAAGACACAAAAGAGATTGAGAAATCAAGAGATTGAGTTGTGATACACAACTTTATTTAATCCCAGAGGTAGGTGGCATCTGTGATTTGGCAGCAAGTCCAGTCTACATAGTAAAATCCAGCCTAGCCAGTGATACATAATGAGATCTAATTTCAAAAGAAGAAATTATTGAGTCTTGACTATTATTTCAGAGTGTCACTGAATATTTCATATGACAATAGCTTTGTCTTCAGTGTGAGAATTTAAAAGAGTGTCTTGAAACTCTATGATATTAGGCTTAGTGGAATGTATTTGTTCATTAGGGCATTATTTTGGTGGTGATCAATGTACTTGTTACAGAAACTCTGTTAGCTTTTTAAATATCAATTAGTTATAAACTGAGGCTACTTTCCATACTTGCCCCCTTCTGCCTGGCCATGCTTTCTCTATTTATGTACTATGTCATGGTATATTCAAAGAGATCTTTTTCATAAGTCAAGTAGTCTCAGAACTTCATCCTTTGAAATTATGAATCATGTTTTTTTTAAGGCATACTTTACTTTCAAAATACATAGCTTCAGATATTTTGTTACAGAAACCAGAAAAAAAATTACCAACACTTAAAGAATTTTACTGTCTTTTTTTCTTAAAATTATGTATGTAGATCCATAGAGCGAGGTAGAAAAATAGGTACACTGACAGACAGATAGGTAGTAACAGGGAGCAGCATGTGCCAGCTCAGAGATCTGCCTACATTCTTGGAGGCCTACTGACACCAGAGATATCAAGGTGATCCCTCTCCCCACTACATCAACCTGCCACTAGACAGGTTTCCCTGGAGCATGTCCAACAGCAGTGAGTTGCACCTTATTCCCCCTGAGTTCCATCTTTTGAGCTGTAACCCTGCTTGTATTTCTTGAGGTCTGCTGCCACCACCAACAATAAGGAAAACCACTTCTCCAGAGCCTGACTTCCAATTCCCCCTAAACACACCCAAAATTCTACCAGGAAACTCCAACAGCTGAGAAACACCTTCAGCAATGTGTCTAGATACAAATTTAATTTTAAATAATCAGTAGCCCTCCTTTATACAAATGTTAACCATGATCAGAAAGAAATTAAGGAAACATCACACCTTTCACAGTAGCCACAAATAATATAAGACATCTCAGTGTATAACTCTAACTAAGCAAGTAAAATACTTGATAAGTGATAAGAACTTCAAGTTTTTGAAGAAAGAATTTGAAGAAGATATGAGATGATGATAAGATCTCTCATGCTAACAAATAGGTAGGATTAACATAGTAATATAGCCATCTTATCAAAAGCAATATAGAGATTCAAAACAATTCCCACCAAAATTCCAACACAATTATTTACACAACATGAAAGAACAATACTCAAACTCATATGGAAAAACAAAAAAGATTGATAAAACAATTTTTTACAATTAAAGAACTTCTTGAGGTATCACCATACCTGGTTTAAGCTATACTACAAATCAATAATAATAAAACCTGCATAGCATTGTCATAAAAACACACAAGTTGATTGATGAAATTGAATTAAAGATGAAGGACAATGATATCATGAAATTTTGGGGTAAATTGATGGAACTAGAAAATATCATCTTGAGTGAGGTAACCCAGACCCAAAATGACAAACATGATATGTACTCACTTATAAATGAATATTAGCCATAAACTATGGGTTAACAATGCTACAAACAAAGAGCCATAGAAGCTAAGGGACAAGGGGGACCCAGGGAGGATGCTTGAATCTCACTGAGAACGGAAAATAGTCATAGGGGGTGGATGGAAGGAGGGAACGGGGTGGAAGTGGGACTGGGTAGGAACACTAGAAAGATTTCAAGTCTGAACAGGACAGAGAGAAAGAGAACTAGTTGAGAAAAATGGATTTATTGTGGGGGGGCATCTCTGGGAGAAGCTAGAAACCTAAGACAATGGACTTCCCAGGAATCTACAAGTGTCACCCTAAGACTACTAACTATATGGAACCTAAAATCACCACTTATTGAATCAGACAAGACTTCCAATGTAGGAATCAGGACATTAAACTAGCCACAAAACCTTATATCCACAATTTGTCTTGCCTACAAGATGTGCTGGGATAAATATGGAGCAGAAATTGGTGAGATACCCAACCAGTGACTGCCACAACTTGAGACCTATGCCATGAGAGAGAGCCTACCCCTGACACTATTAATGGTATTTTTCAATACATGCAGACAGAAGCCTAGCATAACTGTCATCTGACAGGCCAATGGAAACAGACATAGAGACCCACAGGCAAACTCTAAGCAGAACTTAGGGAATCTTGTGGAAGAGGGTGAAGACGGATTGAAGGAGCCAGAGAGGTCAAGGGCACCATAGGATAATCTATAGAATCAACTAACCTGGACACATAGGGGTTCACGTAGATTGAACCACCAACCAGAAAGCATTCATGTGACAGACCTAGGCCTCCTACACATATGTAACAGATGTGCAGCCTGGTCTTCATGTGGGACCCATAACAGCAGGAACAGGATCTGTCTCTGACTTTGCTGCCTGAGAATCCCTTTCCTCTAATTGGGCTGCCTGGTCTAGCTTCAGTATGAGATGAAGCACCTAGTCCTACTGCAACATGATATGCTAAGGTAAATTGATATCCATGGGCAATCTTTCCTTCTCTGAAGAGAAAGGGAGGCGTGTGGGATGTGGTGAGGTGGGAGAGAGGAAATGGGAGGAAAAGAGGGACAGGAAGCTACTATACGGATGTAAAGAAAATAAATTAATTAAATAATAATAATAAAAGCAATAAGAAATCTTCAAATCAAATAAGTACTTTAAATATAAATAGACAAATGTCCCAATTCTAAAACATTTTAATGGATGAATCAATTGTAAAATAATATAGAGAAGAATATAGGCTGTAACTGACACTCATTTTAGTTGTAAAGATGTTCAAAACTACAAGAAAAATAAGAAAATATATTATATTCATAATATAATACTATATATCATAAAATAACTAAATTAATTTTCATATAAATTAGAAAATAGTAATAACCAATGTAGAAGAGTGATAGTCATAATCAGATATGCAGAACAGGTTTTAATAAAAAATATTTCCGGAGACTAGAAAGACATATAAGTATGAAACTATCAGACCACCAGTGTTATAACAGTCATACACAAACATCTCCAGAAACCACAGAGGAATGGGTTAATTATAGCATCCTAATAATATATGAAGAAAATATTGATAATTTAAAAGGTAAAAGTGGTAAGTAATGGGATATTTTAATACCTGACTTTCAATAATAGGTGGAGCTTCAAGGCAGAAGATCAATAAGGAGGCTTAGTAAAATTTATATAACTGTATTTCCAGATATTCAAGAAGCTAAAGTAAGAGGATCACTTGAGCTGAAAATTCAAGACCAGCCTGGGGAATAAAACTACGTTCCACAGCAGAGACAATGATCAATAATAAAATATAATGCCTCAGCACGCTATAGACCGAATGAACATAGTAAATTTAGAACTATACTGAAATCATCAGTATATACATTCTTTTAAAAAACATATTGATTTATATTTAGAAAAACCACATAAGGTCACCAAACAGATTTTAACAATTTTGAGAGTATTAAAATCATACTAAGCATCTTTATATAAAATTCTGAGAAGATTCAACTAAAATTAAGAAAAAGGTAGTCAGTAAAAATTATTATTTAGGGGCTGCCACAATGATTCATCAGATAAAATCTACTGCTGTACAAGCCTGGTGACCTGGAATTGATCCAAATATACTGGTTACATTTATCAATTTCTTACGAACCTAGACATACCCTGGCAGAGGGATTTTGTTGTTGTTGTTGAGGATTATTTTCAACAGATTGTTCTGTGGGATATTTTCTTAATTGTTAAGTGCTATTATAAGTGTGCAGCCTACTGTTGTTTGCTATGCCATCTCTGAACAGGAGGACTTGGGTTGTATTAGAAAGAAAGTTGAGCAAGCAGAGGAGATTGAGCCAAAAAACTGTGTTCCCCTGTGATCTCTGCTTTATTTACTGGCTCATGGTCTTGCCCTTACTTCCCTTAATGATGGATCATGACTTGTAGGCTAAAATCAACTCTAACCTCCCCAAGATGCTTTGATCTTAGTGTTTATTATCACAGCCACAAAAAGCAGACTACACAGAAGTTTGTTCAAGGAATGCAGTATTGCTGTGACATGCCTGATTATGTTGTTTATGGGAAGTTAGAGAAAGGTTTGGGTCTTTGGGCTGGAAAAGCTGATTAGTACCAAGATTCTTGAACTTGGAAGATAAGAATGTTGAGACAAATGTACATGGTGGGAGCCCGGCTTATGAGGTTTCAGAGGTAAGTATGAAAGCGCATCAAAGAGTTAAAGCTGTTTGTATAATAGTGTGAATCAACAATACCTGGTTTCACCTGTGACTAACAAGTGACCACCATCGTTGGTTGAAATGTTTCCTAGATGTCAGCCCACAAAATTTCTGATCCATAGGGCAAGGGTGCATCTCAAATTCATAGCCAAATTTGGTAAAATGAAAAATATCCCCCCAGAAAACAGGTTTTGAAAACATGAAGGGGTCATGGAAAGAAGCTAAGTGTTAACACCTTGTGGAAGCATTTGAGTTCTGAAGAGAGGTGAAGGTACAAACCCTGGCATATTGGAAATGCCAGTACTATGGAAATTGCCACAAAGGACAGAGGCAAGTGTGGCATGAAGTCAGCCTGACCCTACCAAACAAAGTGTGTGTGCTGCAGATGGCAGAGCTGGAGAGTTGGGGCTAAATATAGGAGGGAATAAATAAGAGTATCCTGTTCTAGGATCAATAAATAATAATATTTAAGTAAAATGGTAAAATGCATATACACAATGATGGAGAACCTTCATGGGTCTCGAAAATTCTATAAAAACTTTTCTGGCCATGAGTTTGAGGAGTTATCTTAACTAGTTAGATTAATTGAGCTTGGAGTGTCTACTCTACATATAGGCAGCACCACCCCCATGGGCTCAAATGATGGAATAAAAGTGCAAACCAGGATACAGGATAAGATAGTCATAGATATTTGAGGTGAGCATGCCTACAGAGAATCAAGGCCAAGAATTGCATGACAGGGTTGAACTCACTGCAAGGAAGCCCTAAAAACTCAAGGAGCTGTGGAAATGAAGGACAAGTTAGAATGGAGATTTCAAGATGTTGGAGAGGCCTTGAACATGGACCATCTGCTAAAGGAAACTGTTATTGTAAAGTGGAGACTGCCAAAGAGAGAAGCTATGTTTGCTGTAGATACAGTCATAAGTACCATATATCATACACAGAGCTGCAGGAATTATATTTTGTCCTTCTTAGTTTCAGTCTTGTACTGATGTATCTATCCCCCATGATATGACTCCTTGATATGACCCAATTTTCCCTTTTGGAATGCAATTGTGGAATTGTATGTTGCACTGCATATTGGACCTATGTACTTTGGTCCTAATGGTTTCACATTTATGGATTACATGTGCTTCAAAGCAGACTCTATGTTTATACTTTTAAAAGATGTATAAATTGTTAGACTACAGGGACTTTTGGAAATGAACTGGACACATTTTGAATATGGGATGGCCATGAGGCTATGGAAACAAGGGATAGATCAGTGGTTACATCTTCAGAGTTATAAACCTAAGTATCAAGTTGACCATAGTGGCCTTGTGATAGCTTGTCAGCATGATGAGATTTAGACTCAGCATGGAAAAAACACTCTGTGTATGTCCTTTAGGGGTTATCTAGATTAGGTTAATTTTGTTGAGAATTTCCACCTTAAATATAGACAGTACTATTCCATGAGGTGGGATTCTGAACTTAATTTGAGAGAGACAGAGACAGAGAGAGACACAGAGAGAGACTAAGACAAAGACAGAGACACACAGAGAGAATGACTATGATCATATCACAAACATTTATTTTGTTCTACTTAATAATGGAATAAAATGTGACCTGGTGACTCATCTTGCTCGTACCTCCATAATTTCCCCACAGCTATGGACTATATACTAGTACTGTGATCCAAAATTAGCCTTTCCTTCCTTAAATTGATTTGCCAAGGCTCAACAAAAAGAAAGGTAACTAAAACATAAGATGACAACCTTAACTGAAATTAGAAAATACAAACCACATATTCAGATTTCTTTAAAAAATTCTTTTATACTATAGAAAGTGATCTAGAGAGGCAATGAAAAATCTACCAATATGTCAGTGGCACTTTTTCTTTTCAGAAATACAAATAATACTAAAAGTTTCATAGAACAGAAAAGAATACAAACCAAAAAATAATCCTGCATAACAAGGGAAGATCTTGGTACCTCACACTTTCCCACTTTAAAGTTAATACAAACTAACTCTATTCAAAGGAATATGGGATTCACATCAAAACAGATGCATAGATCAAAGAAATACAGTAAAGAGCTCAGAAGTAAAACTACATATGAACTGTCAACTAATCATTGTTTGCTTTCTTGCCTGATATAAGATTTCTCTTGGTAACTCAAAAACTTTCTGTGCAATGCAGGCTGCCTTCAAGCTCTTGATCTTTCTCTTCAACCATCTGTGTGCTAGGATCACAGGTATGTGCTACAACCCCCAACTACAGTAATCTTTGAAAAGAGTATACAGAATATAAGATGGAGTAGAAAAATAGCATATATATATATATATATATATATGTACATATATAATCAAATCACAAGATATTAAATACTTAAACACAAAATTCATATCTGTACAACTTCTAAAGAAAACCTATCAAACTTATTTTTTATTTAAAAATTATTTTCAGTTTTAATTATGCAGGGGAGCAGTGTGTGCTCAGGAGAGTGCTTGCAGGGGCCAGAAGGTGTTATATCTCATGAAGTTATAGATACTTCGACTTCTTAGCCTCCTGATAAAAATACTAGGAACCAAATTTGGATCCTCAACAAGATCAGTACATGCTCTTAACCACGGAGTCATCTCTTCAATGCCCCCTTCCAAAATAGAAACCTTAATGACATTGTATTGGGCAACAATTTTTTAAATAACCCAAAAATACAGACAGCAAAAACAGCTATATGGAAGGATTAAATTGGGCTTTAAACCACCATGATGTTGAACTCACATACATTTATAAGATCATTATCAAACAGAAAAAAACAAAGTCAGTTAAGTGTTGATGAGGATATGGAGAAATCAGATCCTCTATGTACCCTTGGTATGAATGTAATACAATGATAAAGCTGTGGGAAATATTGGGAATGATCTTCAAAAATTTAATATAGAGCTACTATATTATCTGACAATTCTACTCCTGGGCATTTTTCCAAAAGAACTGAAATAAGTTTCTATTTTAAAAAATTGAATTATCATATTCATGCAGCACTACTCATAATAGCTAAAAGGTGGAAACAAGCTAAAGGCCCATCAGTGCTAGGATAGATAATGAACATGTGTTACATAAAAACTGTACTATTATTCAGTCATAAAAAGAAAATCCTGTCAAATGCTACAATATGAATAAACCTGGAGGTCATTATGCTAAGCAAAGTAGCCCAGTTGCAGAAAAACAAATATTTCAGGATTCCATTTACACAAGATACCTAAATAGTCAAACTCAATGAAGCAGAAATGAGAATGATGATTTCCAGCGACTGTCAGGCAAAGATGATGATACATTGTTGTTCAGTGAGAATAAAAACTTGACTGCACATGAGGTAAACGTTCTAGAGTTGTGCTGTATAACGTTCTAATTACATTTAACAACACTTTAGCCAGGCGGTGGTGGCATGCCTTTAATCCCAGCACTTGGGAAGCAGATGCAGGTGTATTTCTGAGTTTGAGGCCAGCCTGGTCTACAAAGTGAGTTCCAGGCCAGCCAAGGCTATACAGAAAAACCCTGTCTCGAACCACCCCCCCCCCAAAAAAAAACAAAAACAAAAACAAAAAACAAAACCAACAACACTTCAATATATGTTTCAGACTTTGAGAGGGAAATCTCAAATATTTTAATGTGTACATGCACATGTGTATGCAAATTTCCATGCATACATATGCATATGTTAGTTAGTAAAGGTGCAAAATTGTTGCCTAGCATCTTCCTAAATTACTCTCCACCTAATTTATTGAGTAAAGTCTCTCGCTGAACCCTGAACACACCAATACTTGCTAGTCTAGCTATGCAGCTTGCCCCAGGGATCCCTCTTTTGACTGTCCCAGTGCTAGGATTGCATGCAGTAATCAAACATGCCCAGGTTTTTATGTGCGTCTCAGTTATCCAAATTCCGGGTCTTGTGCTTGCAAAGCAAGTACTTTTCTCACGGAGCCATCTCCTCATCCCTTTTAGATCTTATTATAAAACATATTTTAAATAGTTGTGTTTTGAATTTTTTTATGATATATTTGATCATATTCTTTCCCTTCCCACAACTCCGTTCAGATCCTTTCCCACCTCTATATCCATACGTCATGTTCTTTTACTTAAAAACAACATTGAAAAACTTTCAGAACAATTTTTTAAAAATGTTCACAATGCTGTGGCACATGTTTCTATTTTGTTATTTATTACAGCTTCACAGTGTAATTTCACTGACTATGTTCAGTGCTGAAGGCCAAATATAATACACTCTGAAAACAACACAAACCAAGGATGTTTTTTAAGATTGTAATATACTCACTGCATCTAGGTAATATTATTTAAGGGGATAAACATTTAGATGGCACTGGGGCACATTTAATAAAGAGTTTTAAAAACTAGTTCTATATTTGTGAAGTGTAAATCAGAACAGTTATTTCAGAGAAAAAAATGTTTGCTACACTACTGTATATAATGCAATAGTTACCTGTTTTTTCATGATTTCTGTGTCAAAATGTGACACCAAAGTATTACATGAAAAATTAAAGAAATAAGTAGTAAGTTTTACATAGTATGTCATTCTTAAAAGCATAATGAAATCTTATACTATCCTACTCTGGCCCATCTGGGACAAGAATCATTCCTTCATTCAATATATTCACATCACATAGTTCACCCAGTTTTGAGTTTAAGTGTTATCTTAGTCATATGACTGAACAGCTCAGTATCATAGTACTTAGATTCAAATAACCAGTTTTTACGCGTAAAATCCTCCATATGCCATAGAGTAACCTGTACACATATAAGCAAATTCTTTTTCCTTGCAATATAAATCTATTGGAAGAATATGCTTTTATAGGGAGGAGGGATAATTGAATAGATTGCATGAATGGGAATTTCCCTTTTCAAAATATTTTTGTGTTGCTCTAATATAATGAGAAAAAAATACATTCAGGCACTAAAACAACTCTTACTTCTATAATTTAAGAGAACACACTTATTCATTTTAACCCAAATTTTCCATAAAAAATACTCTTTTTTCTTCTAATACCATTTTACAACCTCTGAATAAGGATCTTGCAGATGGTTTGTCTTCATGATAGCCTGCATTTTGCTCACAGAAGGAAGACTAGGCAAAGAAAAACTCTGAAATGAACAGACTCAACTACTTCAGTAATTGCTTTAATTCTATTCTCACTTTATTTTCTTCTTCCCATGACAAAGGTGTTTTTTTCTTTTGTTAGTCTGATAATGATGTTTCACTTTGTTTTGCTTCTACAGATATCAATGTAAAGTGACCCAAGTATGAAATATACTCAAAATTTTAGAATCAATCTTTTGTCTTTACAACTGGTGAACATGTTACCCATTTATCATTTTTTCTTTGAACATATGCTCACTGTAACTTGGGAGTTGCATAAACTTTACATTATTATATATTTCAGTACCATGTAATAAATGCATTTCATATTGAGGTGAATATATATATATATATATATATATATATATATATATATGTTTAAATGACACATGAGAAGTGCATAGATTCTGTTAAATCAATAACATAGCCTTGTAAATAAAAAGACCAGCTTAAGGAAAGGTGTAATTAGTTCATTGAATAAAAGATAATTATGCTTAACTTGTTTCCATTAAAAAACACTAATTGGCTTCAATTTTCTAAATTGTTCTTAATTTTGATAGTATTTAAGTTCTACTACTCCTCAGAGATATGTGGTTCTAAGACAACAGTCGATCATCCTAATAAAAATTCGCTTATTCTTAACACAAATGTTACAAGTAAGACAAAATAACAATAAGGCAATCTGGATTCTGTGGGTTTATTTAAAGAGAATATATCTTTTCATAACTTTTCAATCATAAGTGATAATTATACATGCTTATGGATAATTATACATTCATTTTGACTAACATGTACATTAATGATCACCTTATATATCAACCTTACTTGTGACAATATAGAATAGAAAGCATAATATATATAATACACTGTCAACTACAATAATCTTATTGTGAAATGCAATAACAGAGCTCCTAAGACCTATTTCTTTCTTTCTTTTTTTTGGGGGGGGGGGTGTTGAGACAGGGTTTCTCTGTGTAGCCCTGGCTGTCCTGGAACTCTCTTTGTAGACCAGGCTGGCCTCAAACTCAGAAATCCACCTGCCTCTCCCTCCCAAGTGCTGGGGTTAAAGGCGTGCACCACCACACCTGGCTCATAAAAACCAATTTCTTCATCACCCTGACCTATTTCTTCATCACCCTGAATTCATCAACTTTTCCCTATCCTTCCTGATTAGAGAATCATTCTCATTCTCTACTAGTTACTGATTAGAGAATTCTCTACTAGAATTCTCTACTAGTTACTGATTAGAGAATCCCTTCTCATTCTCTACTAGTTACTGTTCTGCTCTCTATGTCTATAAGAACAAGATGTATTTTTGTCAAAATGCACATACATTTGCACTACTGTCAAATATATCCATTCTACAAATCTTCAAAAATGTATTGTTTGCTTATATATCAAATGTTCACAAATAGATTCCTGAAAATACACTAGATGTGGAATTTTGTAGGTATTTGGAAATTTATAATTGTAATTGTCATTACAATTCATTTAACTTACAATGCATCATAAAGGTTGTTTAATCTGGTATCCCATATAAATTATCTAGGAAAGTTCTTACATGACAAAGTAATCCATCTTTCCTTCAAGTGAATCTGATTATTCATAATTCATTCTGTCTAGATAAGTGCTTTGTTCTTGTTAGTGTACATCCCTAAATTGTAGTTGTTCCTAATAAAACTGCCTCAAAGTGAAAGATATGCAGTGCATGGCTTATATAAAATTATTCCTTGGGATAAATACAAAACTAAAGACACATAGCAAAATTATTTAATTAATTGAACTAATAATCCTTAAGCTCTAACAAATTGCTAAAACTGAGACTGTACACACACACACACACACACACACATACACACACTTAGACTACAGGCAGTGAAATATCATTCACTGTTTTGTATTTATAACATATCATAGCAACAGAGAGTGTATCAGAAATCAAAGGCTAACTCACTACTCATCCAAAAAAAATCTTGTCAGCATAAGTTATAACATGGTTAACTGTAAAGAAATTTTAAAGGTCACAGAAGGAAAATAATGTAAACATAATAGAATTCAGAAAAGGAAGAAACTAACAGCAACTACAAGAACTCTCACAGTTTCCAAATATATTATACAAAATGTACAATTCTTTACAAAATCACTAAGCATGTAAAAAGTTCATTTACAAATTAAAATGTATTGAATAAATATGATTCCCAAGAAAAACAACACATCAGACTTAAAGAATTAAACCAGCAACTTATATGTGTTAAAAGAACTAAAGAACTTAGAAGAAATATAAAATTCTCCCTAAAGAAATCATTTTTATATTATAAAGAAGAGCAAATCGAATTGCTGAGTAAAATATACTGTAAATAAATTGGAAAATGATAAGTGGAACTTGACACAAAATTTATATGGGAATGAAATTGGTGAACCTAAAAATATGCTAATGAAAAGTACCACATATGAGGAACAAACAGATTCAAAAGTAAAACAAATAGACCTTAAGAATCCCACTTGTAGACTGGATACATTTTAGGTCAAAAGTCTTGTGAGTGGGTTGGTGTCCCTATCACTTCACTGGGATTCCTGCCTGGCTACAGGGCGTAGCCTCTTCAGGTTCCACGTCCTCAAAATGTGAGTTACAACTAAGGTCACCCCATTGATTCTTAGGTGCCTCCCTTATCCCAAGTCTCTGTCATGTCCTGGAGATGACTTCAACCTCCCCACCCTTGTCAGTTGCAGATGTTCTTTTTTTTTTCTCATGACCTTTATGTCATCTCTCCTGTCCTTCCCCACATGTGATCCTGAACCCTTCACCTACTCTCCTCTGTATTCCTTTTCACACTCAGTTTCCTCCCTCTATCTGCCTCTTATGACTATTTTACTCTCCCTTCCTTCTTCTTTAGCTTCTTTGGGTTTGGGAGTATAGCATGGATATCCTGTACTTGATGGATAATATTGACTTGTTTTTATTAATCATTTTATTTGTTTACATTTTAAGTGATATATCCCTTCCCAGTTATAAGTGAGTACATACCATGCATATCCTTTTGGGACAGAGATACCTCACTCAGGATGATAATCTCAAGTTTCATCCATTTGCCTGGAAAACTCACAGTGTTTTTGTTTTTAGTAACAGAGTGTAGATGTACCATATTTTCACTACCCATTCTTCAGTTGAGGAACATCTGGATTGTTTCCAGTTGCTGGCTATTATGAATAAAGCTACTGTGAAAATAATTAAGCAAGTGCCCTTGTGGTATCATGGGACATCTTTTGGGTATATATATGCCCAGGAATGGTATAGTTGGTTCATGAGGGAGGATTATTCCCACTTTTCTGAGAAACCAGCAAATTGGTTTTCAAAATGGTTGCACACACACCAGCAATGGAGGAATGTTCCTCTTGCTCCACATCCTCATCAGCATGTGCTACAAGAAATGCAGGGATAGGATGGAGCAGAGACTGAGGCAATAGCCAACGCATAACCAGCCCAACTTGAGACCCACACCATGGGCAAACACCAATATTTGTCACTATTAATGAAATTCTATTATGCTTGTAGACAGGAGTATAGCATGACTGTCCTCTGAAAGGCTTCTCCCAGCAGCTGACACAGTCAGATATAGACTTTCATAGCTGAACATTGGGCGATGTGTGGGGAATCTTTCAGAATAGTTGGGAGAATGATTCAGGGCCCTAAAACAGATAGTAACTCAATAGGAAGACCAAAGAGTCAGCCATCCTAGACCGTTGGGGCTCTCAGAGACTGCATGACCAACCAAAGGGCATAGAAGAGCTGGACCTAGGACTTCTAACTCATATGTAGCAGCTTGGTCTTCATGTGGATCCTGAACAACTGTAGAGGGAGCTATCCCCAAAGCTGTTGCCTATACATGGGATGTGTTCTAGCTGTGCTGCCTTGTCTGGCTTCAGTAGGAGAAGATACAACTAGACTTGCAGACTTGATGTGCCAGGGTATGGGGATACCCAGGAGGCCCTCACCTACTCAGAGGAAAAGTGGAGGAGGCTGGGGGAAGGATTGTGGGAAGGAGCAGTGAGCTGACATAAATAAAGTAAGTAAAATAAAATAAACTTTTAAAAAAACCTCACTTAGTCATGTCAGTAAAATTTACATATAGGTCCCTGGAAGAGAGGAATTAAAAAACAAAACAAAAAAAACAAGCAGAAAGTGTTACTGAAGAAATACTAGCTGAAACATTTCTCAATTCAATGAAATAAATTGGTCTGTTCATATAAGAGCTCAGTGGGGTCCTAGTAGAGATAAGCTATCAATAGATAAGAAAACAAACTTTTGAAACAGCAATAGAAGACTGACTTGCTGTGTACAAGGAATTCTCAGTAAAGAGAATAATAGTAGTGCATTGATGATCAAAAACTATGATGTGTAGATTGGACAGGATGAACTGGAACAAGAGAATAAATAAGGAGAATATGGAAAAGGGTTTTAAGGGACAGAATATGATCGGGAGAGATATTTAAAAGTAAGGGTCATCTGAGAGGGTATATGTAAAGCTCCTCTCTCTCTCTCTCTCTCTCTCTCTCTCTCTCTCTCTCTCTCTCTCTCTCTCTCTCTCTCAGCACAAATAATGGTCGAGACAAAGTACCAACTAGAAGTCTCTCACTACCCAATGAAAACTCTGATGTCATGAATGGGTACCATCTAGTTGAATTGTAGGCAAAACAGGGCCTATCAGAATCCCCAAACATCTCAAGCTATTGCCAAGTCCATAAACTAAGGGTAAGGCTCTAATGCTGAAGTCAACACCTACTTAATTCACTGAACATTGACAAGTCAAAGTGGTGTCTACCTATAGCCTTCACTCCTCCTGACTAGTGTTCATGTTACTGGAAGATAGGATGAACACTACCAGAAGAGAAATGTAAACACTTACCCAGCTACAAACCCTTCAATCTACAATGGTGACCTGCCTGCATGATATGCTGGTGAAATAGTGGCACAAAAGTTGTGAGAGTAACCAACCATTATCTGGTTACATGTAAGGCACACTCCCTGAGATAGAGCCAATGCCTGACACTGGTCAGGTGGCCAAGAACTAGATGGGTCATGAGTCTAAGAAAAAAAACAAAATATAACTATATGCTAAAGGAATATACCAACAAAATGACTCCTATCAACATTCTGTTGTAGTCATAGATCTGTGTCTTGCTCAGCCATCATCAGAGCTACTTCTTCCTGCATTAGTTGGAAACAAATTCTAAGACACATATAGGATCATATGGAGTAAGTAAAATAGAACACACAGCTCTAATTTGGTTGTGTTCCTCAAATCTCACTCCAGGGCCCAGGGAAGTTTGTAGAAGAGGAGGCTAAGAGATTATATGAGAAAGTGGGAATAAAAGACATCAATGAAACAAGACTTTCAATACACAACAGGACTGGTGCATACATGAACTCACAGATACTGTGGCAGTATGCACATAAGATGCAAAGGCAGAAAGAGAAAATGTAAACAAGACTTGCTTTCTTACCCAAAATTATCTTCAATTAATAACTACTTGGAAAAGAAAAAAATAGTTTTCTCCAATGAAGTATCACCGGGTGTTCAAACCATATTTAAGGATAGGCAATATGACCAGAGTAGATGCACAAAAGAAAACAAAGGTTTTCATTGTTTTATTTTTGTCTTATACATGTTTTGCCTGCACTTTGTGGTGTTTGTTTTGTAGTTGTTTGTTTATTGTTTTATTTTTAACTTTATAGGTCTTTTGTTTATATAACATGTTTTATACTCTTGTTTTGATGGGATTTCTGTGTTTGAATGTGTGTGTCTGCATATAATGTGTTTTTTGGCTCCTTTTATTTCTGTTTATTTTGTCCTATTCTAGTGTTTGTGTGCTTGCATGTGTGTTGGTGTATGCATGTGTGTGTGTGTGTGTGTGTGTGTGTGTGTGTGTGTGAGTGCATGTGTGTATATGTGTATTTGTTCATGAGTGTTTTATTGGTTTGTTTTCTAACAAGAAAAAGAAATAGTGAGAATTTGGATCATTAGAAAAGTCTGGAAGATATGATAAATTTGGGAGAAGGGAAATGATGATCAGATATATTATAAAGAAATCTATTATTAATAAACTAAAAATTATATATAAGACTATAAGCTTATGCATAAAGTAATAGTTTGTTGTGTAAATATGTGTAAAATATACAAAATGCAATTTCTATGATAACAAAATCACAAATAAAAGAAAGTGGAGCCATACAGAATTTTATTTTTGATTTATTTTTTATTTTCACTTTACCATATTATTTTGAAACAGTCTCTCACTTAGATTATACTGGCCTTGAGTTTTGTATGTAACTGATAAGTACCTTGAATTTTTTTGATCCTCCTACTTCTACTTCTGAATTACAGAAAGTTTTTAATGCTATAAACTGAACTCAGGTATTTGTGCATACTAGGCCAGTATTTACCAAATAAAATATACTCCTACCCATAAAAATTAATCTCTATATACAAATGAAATTATATCATTATTAATCTGAATCTGATCGTGATAAACCTAGATATAAATTATAATCTGCACAGATATTATTAAGGAAATAACTCAAAACCAGGAAAAAATGTACAAAAGAATTATGTAAAGAGCCTATATCCAGCAGGAAGACAGGGCATCAAATGGGGGGGGCATCCCATAGTTACAACTCTGACACATAATTGTTCCTGTCTGAAAGAACTGCAGGGATGGAAATGGAGAGGAGCCTGAGGAAAAGAAGGTTCAATGACAGGCCCAAAGTGAGATCCAGCTCAAGGGGAGGTAGCAAGGCCTGACACTATTACTGAGGCTATAGAGTGCTCACAAAATGGGACCTAGCATGACAGCACTCTGAAAGACCTAACAAGCCGCTGAAAGAGTCAGATGCAGATATTTGCACCCAACAAATGGACTGAAGCTGCTGACCTCTGTTGTTGAATTAGGGAAGGCTGAAAGAAGCTGAGGAGAAGGGCAATTCTATAGGAGGACCAGCAGTCTCAATTAATCTGGACCCCCAAGATCTCTCAAACATTGGGCCACAAAACAGGCAGCATACACCAGCTGATACGAGGCCCCCAACATACATACAGTAGATGACATCTGGGTCTGTGTTCATTCAAAGTTGATGCACCTAACCCTCAGGAGACTGGAGGCCTCAGGGAGTTTAGAGGTCAGGTAGAGTGGGGCATGGGGGATGGAGACATCCACCTGGAGACAAGGGGTGGGGATGAGGTATTGGATGTGGAATAGTCAGAGGGTGGAAGCAGGGATAAAATACAGAGTGTAAAATAATTCGTTAATTAACAAATTACAAAAAATATGTAATAATTATTTTGATCTGTAGTGGAATTTTATATATATATTCCTAAATATAAAGTGTTCACTCCACATAATGTTACTTATTTTTTTTATAATGTTACTTATATGTATCTCTTTATCAGTTCTCAAACCAGAGAAGAAAATTCTATATCAACTACTCATAACACATACTCATAGGATACTACTCACAACAGAAAAATACACATTTTTGATTATGAAAAAGCCTATCCTAAAGATAATTCTATTCATGTTTGACAGAAATTGTGAATATCTACACTTAAAAAAATAAAAAAATGTAAATTTTATATATGTAGCTTGGGTATATCATGTTATGTACTTGGACATTTTCTAAGAGAGTATATCTGATATATTCTCTTACTACAGGATAAATAATAACTCTATGAGGTTTCACATATTATATTAGCTTGATCAAGGTAAATCATATTACAATGTATAAATAGATCAAAATATATTGTATATTATCAATATATTCAATTTTTATATATAAGTTATATCCTAGGCTATAACAGAGACCAATCCAATCAATACGCAGAATTATAGAACCCAGTCCTAAAGGATACATCTACAGCACATCCCTATACTTAATTATGGCCTAGGAAACTTTGCAGAAGAGGAGATGGAAAAGTATAAGAGCCAGAGGATCAGGGAATTTTTTGTAAGATCTACGAGGCCTCCGTCCCAAACAAAGAACTATAGGCAACTGAGAAAAGCTGGAAAAGGGAGAGGTTGTTGACAAGGACCAAATGTTCAGCCATGAAAAGATACATACAAGTAAAATTATATGGAGTGAACAGGTCATATTTAGGAATACATACATGTATTCATATATGTATGCAATAACAATTAATTAAAGGGACCATGACTTTAAAGGAGAGAAGGGAATGGCATATGGAATGGTTTGGATAGAGGAAAGGAAGGAAGAAATGCTGTAATGTAGTAAAAATAAATGTTATAAACTATAACAAAAAAGTTGAAAATAAATTTATACAATTGCTAATAATAAAAACAAAATGTTCTTACTAAGAAGACAGAAGCAGAGGAATTGAGTTTGAGAACATCCTGAATAAAATAGCAAGTCCTTCCTCAAAATAAACAAAATAATTAAGTCTCAAATCACTAACCTTAAAGATCTATACCACCTTACAAAATTAATCATTAACTTAATAAAACTACAAGCAAAAGTGAAAACTAAACCTGAAGGTCACAGAAGAGGTGAAATAAAATTAATAGCTGGTATTAGTTACATAAAAAGTAAGAAAATATGTTAATTAAAAAAATAATCAACCTTTGGCGACCAAAATTAAAAAAAAACAAAAACAAAAACAATTAATGTCATCCATGTTTGACTAGACTGAACATGAAAAAAGTATAAGACAAAAATAAATGGGGCAAGGGAGTATTATGAACAATCATATGTAAATCAGTCAGAGAAGCTGTATAAAATAGATGAATAACTACTTAAAATTGCAACTACTCACACTGATTGTAAAAACATATACATACAAGACATCATATATGAACTGAGCAGGTTGTACTTATGTATTCAGAATTCCACCAGAGAACTCCTAAACCTGATAAACAGCTTCAGTGAAGTAGCTGGATATAAAATTAACTCAAACAAGTCAATGGCCTTTCTCTATACAAAGAATAAACAGGCTGAGAAAGAAATTAGGGAAACAACACCCTTCTCAATAGTCACAAATAATATAAAATATCTTGGAGTGACTCTAACTAAGGAAGTGAAAGATCTGTATGATAAAAACTTCAAGACTCTGAAGAAAGAAATTAAAGAAGATCTCAGAAGATGGAAAGATCTCCCATGCTCATGGATTGGCAGGATCAACATTGTAAAAATGGCTATCTTGCCAAAAGCAATCTACAGATTCAATGCAATCACCATCAAAATTCCAACTCAATTCTTCAACGAATTAGAAAGAGAAATCTGCAAATTCATCTGGAATAACAAAAAACCTAGGATAGCAAAAACTCTTCTCAAGGATAAAAGAACCTCTGGTGGAATCACCATGCCTGACCTAAAGCTTTACTACTGAGCAATTGTGATAAAAACTGCATGGTACTGGTATAGTGACAGACAAGTAGACCAATGGAATAGAATTGAAGAGCCAGAAATGAACCCACACACCTATGGTCACTTGATCTTCGACAAGGGAGTTAAAACCATCCAGTGGAAGAAAGACAGCATTTTCAACAAATGGTGCTGGCACAACTGGTTGTTATCATGTAGAAGAATGTGAATCGATCTATTCCTATCTCCTTATACTAAGGTCAAATCTAAGTGGATCAAGGAACTTCACATAAAACCAGAGACACTGAAACTTATAGAGGAGAGAGTGGGGAAAAGCCTTGAAGGTATGGGCACAGGGGAAAAATTCCTGAATAGAACAGCAATGGCTTGTGCTGTAAGATCGAGAATTCACAAATGGGACCTCATGAAACTGCAAAGCTTCTGCAAGGCAAAAGACACCGTCAATAAGACAAAAAGACCACCAACAGATTGGGAAAGAATCTTTACCTGTCCTAAATCAGATAGGGGAGTAATATCCAATATATATAAAGAACTCAAGAAGGTGGACTCCAGAAAATCAAATAACCCCATTAAAAATGGGGCTCAGAACTGAACAAAGAATTCTCACCTGAGGAATACTGAATGGCAGAGAAGCACCTGAAAAAATGTTCAACATCCTTAATCATCAGGGAAATGGAAATCAAAACAACCCTGAGATTCCACCTCACACCAGTCAGAATGGCTAAGATAAAAAATTCAGGTGACAGCAGATGCTGGTGAGGATGCGGAAAAAGAGGAACACTCCTCCATTGTTGGTGGGATTGCAAGCTTGTACAACCACTCTGGAAATCAGTCTGGTGGTTCCTTAGAAAATTGGACATAGTACTACCAGAGGATCCAGCAATACTTCTCCTGGGCATATATCCAGAAGATGTCCCAACCGGTTAGAAGGACACATGCTCAACTATGTTCATAGCAGCCTTATTTATAATATCCAGAAGCTGGAAAACCCCAGATGCCCCTCAACAAAGGAATGGATACAAAAAAAATGTGGTACATTTACACAATGGAGTACTACTCAGCTATTAAAAAGAATGAATTTATAAAATTCCTGGGCAAATGGATGGACCTGGAGGGCATCATCCTGAGTGAGGTAACACAATCACAAAGGAACTCACACAATATGTACTCACTGATAAGTGGATATTAGCCCAAAAACTTAGGATACCCAACATATAAGATACAATTTGCTAAATGCATGAAACTCAAGAAGAATGAAGACCAAAGTGTGGACACTGTGCCCCTTCTTAGAATTGGGAACAAAACACCCATGGAAGGAGTTACAGAGACAAAGTTTGGAGCTGTGACAAAAGGATGGACCATCTAGAGACTGCCATATCCAGGGATCCATCCCATAATCAGCTTCCAATCAGCTTCCAAATGCTGACACCATTGCATACACTAGCAAGATATTGCTGAAAGGACCCAGATATAGCTGTCTCTTGTGAGACTATGCCGGGTCCTAGCAAACACATAAGTGGATGCTCACAGTCAGCTATTGGATGGATCACAGGGCTCCTAATGGAGGAGCTAGAGAAAGTACCCAAGGAGGTAAAGGGATCTGCAACCCTATAGGTGGAACAACATTACGAACTAACCAATACCCCGGAGCTCTTGACTTTAGCTGCATATTTATCAAAAGATGGCCTAGTTGGCCATCACTGGAAAAAGAGGCCCATTGGACATGCAAACTTTATATGCCCCAGTACAGGGGATGCCAGGGCCAAAACAATGGGAATGGGTGGGTAGGGAATTGGGGGGGATGGTATGGGGGACTTTTGGGATAGCATTGGAAATGTAAATGAGGATAATACGTAATAAAAAATATTAAAAAAGAATATATATGTAGAAGCAATGAAGAAAGTGAACATGAATTGGATATCTTTGGGTACATGGGAATGTAACAGGATTTTTCCTGTCCAGTTAATTTAATTATTAATATAACCTGAAGCCTGTGATTAGACAGGGAAAAGGGAGGTGGAGTTTGAAGTTGCATAGAGGGAGACAGAGGAGAGAGTGGGAGGAAGGAAGGAAGATAGAGCAAGAGAAAGATGATCCAGATTCCTCATGGCTTTAAATAGCCACAGGTAGCAATAAATATCATAAAAGGATAGAATAGTGGGATAACTTGTCTAATCTGGTGGAAAGATAGTATCATTATCAATTGGCTTTGAAATTATTGTGTATTAGTACATCTTGTAATTTGAGAATTTATTGGTATATAAATCTGACTGGTTAATTATAAGCTTCAAGAGATTTTATTTTACCAGAATACTGGGTATTGTGACATCTAACCGTAAGGAAGGTGGTCATTGCATGGGACTGGTTGGCAACGACCCTACAAGGGACTTTAGCGAGCTGGGTGGAGAGATTTTGGAGCTCTGAATCAAAGAGATTCCACAAGATAAGAACAGGTTGAGTAGATTTTTTCACTCTGTTAACTGTTTAAGGCGGGACCAGCCAAGAGCACCCAGGTCACAAAAGTGGTGGACCAGCTGGGACAGGGTTCTTCCTGCCTCAATCTGCACCCAGCAATTGGGACTGTTCCACAGCCCTCTGTGCACGGGTCCTGCCAGGAGAGAGCTGATCCCAGGGAGTGCTAACACAAACTTATAGACCCACAAGACTGACAAGCTCAAGCTAGAGACAGCAAGACCAACACCACCAGAAATAACCAGAGGGCAAAGGAAAGTGCAAGAACATTACCAACAGAAACCAAGATTACACGTCATCACCAGAACCTGGTTTCCCCAAAACAGCAAGTCCAGAACACCCCAACACACCAGAAAAGCAAGATTTAGATTTAAAATGATATCTCATAGAGGACTTTAAGAAGGATATAAATAACTCCTTTGAAGAAATACAGGAGAATACAGGTAAAAGGGTAGAAGCTCCTAAAGAGGAAACACAAAAATGCCTTAAAGAATTACAGGAAAACACAAAGAAACAGGTGAAAGAATTGAACACAACCATCCAGGATCTAAAAATGGAAGTAGAAAAAAGTAAAGAAATCACAAAGGGAAACAACTTTGGAGATAGAAAAACTAGGAAAGAGGCCATGAGTTATAGATGTGAGCATCACCAACAGAATACAAGAGATAGAAGAGAGAATCTTAGGGGCAGAAGATACCATAGAAAATATCTACAAAACAGTCAAAGAAAATGGAAAATACAAAAAGCTCCTAACCCAAAACATCCAGGAAATCTAGGACACAATGAAAAAAACAAACCTAAGGATAATAGATATAGAAGAGAGTGAAGATTCCCCACTTAAAGGGCCAGTAAATATCTTCAACAAAATGATAGAAGAAAACTTCACCAACATGAAGAAAGAGATGCACATGAACATACAAGAAGACCAGTGAACTCCAAATAGAGTGGTCCAGAAATGAAATTACTTCTGTCACGTAATAATCAAAACACCAAATACACTAAACAAAGAAAGAATATTAAAAGCAGTAATGGAAAAAGGTCAAGTAACATATAAAGGTAGACTTATCAGAATTAAACCAGACTTTTCACCAGAGACTGTGAAAGCCAGAACATCCTGGAGAGAAGTTATACAGACTATAAGAGAACACAAATGCCAGCCCAGGCTACTATACCCAGCAAAACTCTCAATTACCATAGATGGAGAAACCAAGGCATTCCATGAAAAAATATAGTTACACAATATCTAATCCACAAATCCAGCCCTTCAAAGGATAATAAATAGAAAACTCCAACACAAGTAAGGAAATAGCAAGAAAACAGTCTTCTTTTAACAAAAAAAAAGAAAGAAAGAAAGAAAAAGAAAAGCCACACAAACTAAATTCAAAATCTTACAACAACAAAAATAACAGGAAGCATGAATCACTTTTCTTTAAAAACTCTTTTTTTCCTTTTGTATTAGATATTTTCTTTATTTACATTTCAATGTTTTCTCCTCTCCAAGTTTTCACTCTGAAAAGCCCCTATTCTCTCCCCCCTGCCCCTGCTCCCCAACCCACCTACTCCTGATTCCTGTCCCAGCCATTCCCCTATACCAGGTAATAGAACTTTCACAGGACCAAGGTTCTCTCCTCTCATTGATGACCTACAAAGCCACCCTCTGCTACACATGCAGCTAGAGCCACAAGTCCGTCCATGTGCTTTCTTTTATTGGTGGTTTAGTACCAGGGAGCTCTGGGGTTACTGTTTAGTTCATATTGTTGTTCCTTTTGTAGGGCTCCAAAACACTTCAGCTCCTTGGGTAGTTTCTCTAGTTCCTAGAATCCTTGGGGACACTGTATTCCATCTAATGGATTACTGTGAGCATCCACTTCTGTTTTTGTCAGGCACTGGCAAAGCCTCTCCAGACAGCTTTATCAGGTTCCAGTCAGCAAGTACTTGTTGGCATCTGCAGTAGTGTATGGGTTTCATGGCTGTTTATGGGATTGATCCACAGGAGGGGCAGTTTCTGGATGGTCATAACTTCAGACTCTGTTCCGAACTTTGTCTCTGTAACTCTGTCCTTAGTATTTTGTTCCGCTTCTAGGAAGGAGTGAAGTATCCATACTTTGGTCTTCCTTCTTCTTGAGTTTCTTGTGTTTTGAAATTGTATCTGGGGTATTTTGAGTTTCTGGGCTAATATCCACTTTTCAGTGAGTGCATATCATATGTGTTCATTTGTGATTGGGTTACCTCACTCAGGATGATATCTTCCAGATCTATCCGTGTGTCTAAGAATTTCAGAAATTAATTGTTTTTAATAGTTGCCTAGTACTCCATTGTGTAAAACCACCACATTTCTGTATGCATTCCTCTGTTGAGGGACATCTGGATTCTTTTCAGCTTCTGACTATTATAAATAAGGGTGTTATGAACATAGAGGAGCATGTGTCCTTATTACAAGTTAAAGTATCTTCTGGGTATATGCCAGAAATGGTATTGCTGGATCTTCTGGTAAAACTATTTCCAATTTTCTGTGGAACTTCCAAACTGATTTCCAGAATGATTGTACCAGCTTGCAATCCCACTAGCAATGGATGAGTGTTTCTCTTTCTCCACATCCTCACCAGCATCTGCTGTCACCTGAGTCTTTGATCTTGGCCATTCTGACAGGTGTGAGGTGGAATCTCAGAGTTGTTTTGATTTGCATTTCCCTGATGACTAAGGCTGTTGAACATTTCTTTAGGTGCTTCTCAGACATTTGGTATTCCTAAGTTGAGAATTCTTTGTTTAGCTCTATACCCCATTTCTTAATAGGGTTATTTGATTTTCTGGAGTCCAACTTCTTGAGTTATATATATCCATATATATATATGTATATATATGTATATATATATACATATATATATTGGATATTAGCTGACTATCGGATTTAGGGTTGGTAAAGATCTTTTCTGAATCTGTTGGTTGCCGTTTTGTCTTATTAACAGTGACCTTTGCCTTAAAGAAGCTTTGCAATTTAAGAGGTCCCATTTGTAGATTCTTTTTTTTTCCCTAGAGTTGAGGAACAAACCCAGGGCCTTGTGCTTGTTAGGCAAGCACTCTACCACTGAGCTAAATCCCCAACCCCAGCGATTTGTGGATTCTTGATCTTACACTACAAATCATTGCTGTTCTGTTCAGGAAATTTTCTACTGTGCCCATATCTTCATGGCTCTTCCCCACTTTCTCCTCTATAAATTTCAGTGTCTCTGACTGTATGTTGAGTTTCCTGATCCACTTAGACTTGAGCTTTGTATAAGGAGATAAGAATGGATCAATTCGCATTCTTCTACATGCTAATTGGCAGTTGAGCCAGCACTATCTGTTGAAAAAGGTTGTCTTCTTTCCACTGGATGGTTTTAGTTCCTTTGTCAAAGATCAAGTGACCATAGGTGTGTGGGTTCATTTTTGGTCTTCAATTCTATTCCTTTGATCTACCTGTCTGTTGCTGTACCAGTACCATGCAGTTTTTATCACAATTGCTCTGTAGCACAGCTTGAGGTCAGGGATGATGATTCCCGCAAAGGTTCTTTTATTATTGAGAATAGTTTTTTCTATGCTAGGTTTTTTGGGTATTCCAGGAGAATTTGAAAATTGCCCTTTCTAACTCAGTGAAGAAATGGGTTGGAATTTTGATGGGGATTGCATTGAATCTGTAGATTGTTTTCAGCAAGAGAGCCATTTTTACTATATTAATCCTGCCAATCCATGAGCATGGGAGATCTTTCTATCTTCTGAGATCTTCAATTTCTTTCTTCAGAGACTTGAAGTACTTATCATACAGATATTTTACTTCTTTAGAGTCACACCAAGGTATTTTATATTATTTGTGACTATTGTGAAGGGGGTTGTTTCCCTAATTTCTTTCTCAGCCTGTTTATCCTTTGTGTAGAGAAAGGTCACTGATTTGTTTGAGTTAATTTTATAACCAGCTATTTCTCTGAAGTTTATCCAGTTTAGGAGCTCCCTGGTGGATCTTTTGGATAGTATGTGTATATATATACTATCATATTATCTGCAAATCATGATATTTTGGGTTCTTCTTTTCCGATTTGTATTTTTTTAATCTCCTTTTGCTAACTAATTGCTTTGTCTAGGATTTCAAGTACTATATTAAATAGGTAAGGAGAGAGTGGGCAGCTTTATCTAGTGCCCTATTTTAGTAAATTGCTTCAAGTTTCTCTCCATTTAGTTTGATGTTGGCTACTGGTTTGCTGTATATTGCTTTTGTTATGTTTAGGTATAGTCTTTGAATCCCTGATATTTTCAAGAGTTTTATCATGAGCAGGTTTTGGATTTTGTCAAATGCTTTCTCTACTTTTGCCTGTGGGTGTCTGCATCTGCCTCAGTCAGCTGCTAGGTGGAGCCTTTCAGAGGACAACATGCTACTGTCTGCAAGCATAATAGAGTATCATTAATAATGTCATGAACTAGAGCTTGAACATGGAATGGGTTTCAAGGCAGGCCAGTTATTGGCTGGACATTCCCTCAATCTCTGCTCCTTCCAGTGTGCCTACATTTATTTTAGACAGGTTAAATTTTGGGTTGAAAATTTGTGGGTGGGATGGTGTCCCTATTGCTCCACTGGGGTTTCTGCATGGTGACAGGAGGTAGCCTCTTCAGGTTTTATATCCCCAATGGAGTGAGTCATAGCTAAGTTCACCCCCATTGATTCTTGGGAATCTCCCCTATCCCAGATCTCTCTATCTTTCTGGATTCCTGTAGTTAAATCTCATTGGAAAACTTTTTATAGGAATGGAGAGTTTGGAATGAGAAATAATGCTTGATCTTTCACGTTTGTGTGTTTGTGTACTTGCACGCATGTGTGCACAAGAACCCATATATAGTGTATATATGTATGTGTGTGTGTGTGTGTGTGAGAGAGAGAGAGAGAGAGAGAGAGAGAGAGAGAGAGAGAGAGAGAGAGAGAGAAATGTTATCGACAGATTAGTTCGAGGCAGAAGAGAGGATGTGCAGGTCAAATTGGTCCTAGAGGTTAGATATGAATTAGGTAGAATGAAGTCAAACAGACATGAGTGATGGGGCTGGTAAGTATTATGTATATCTTTGTCAAAGTTTTCACTGTATGGGTTCATCAGGAATTTTGTGAGTGTACACAGGGGGTATTTAGGTAGACTCACCCAACTATACCCTGGAGAAGGGTATTAGGTTCTGGCCTGGTAGAGAGGTTAGATATAGCATTTGAGGTGCCTGTGCATAAGAATCAGGTAGCATGAGGCTTGGAAGAAGCTGAAAGGTTGGTCGTGGATCAGATAAGGGTGTTCAGACTGGGCTCAGGCTCTGGATGTAGTGTTTGGGATAGGTAAGGTTGTTTAAAAGGGAAATACTCATCTAGCTAGACCCTGAAGATGGATATTGAAATTCTGGTTGAAAAGAAAATTTGTCTGTTATTATACTTAATACTGGGACTATAGGGGCTAACAGAGATAGGACCACCAACCTGGAAGCATGCAGGGACTTGACATAGGTCCCCTATATATTTGTAGAAAACTAGCTGCTTTGCCTTCATGTGGGATATCTAACATGTGAAATGGGTATTATCTCTGACTCTGTTCCCTGTCATTGGATTCCTTGTCCCTACCTGGACTTCCTGGTTGAGCCTCAGTAGGAAAGTATATACTAAGTCCTGATGGGACAGGATTCCCAGGGTGGGATGATATTCATGAGGGTCTTCCCTTTCTCTATGGAGAAGGTAAGGTTGTAATGGGGGAGGGATTTGTAAGGCTAGGACTGAGGGGAGTGCAGGGAGGGTAGGAGAGTAAGTAGAGAGAAAACAGATGGAGCAAGCAAATGAAATTTCAAATGTAAGAGAGTTTGGAGGAGTCAAAAGTACAAGGTTGTTTAACCTTTCTGTGATCGGGATGTAAAATGAATAAATTTTAAAGAAAAGAAAATATGAAAACTAATTCATAATTTGAGATGAGAATAAATTTCAGCCAGAAAGTCATAAACTTAAGAAACAACAAAATAGTGTTTGAATGAAAATATTCCCCCTAGTAGGTTAAAGAAAATTGTGTCTGTTTTTTTCCATGTTTATTTGTCATTGTACTGGAGATCCTAATTGCCAGCATAATTAGTGAAGAAAAATAAGTATAGAAATTACAAGTACCTAAATTAGTAAGGAAGTTAAATAACTACTTGTAGACAGCATAATTCTGTACATGGGACTCTATAACTATTAGAACCAAAATAAATGAATTGAGCAAAAACAAAACAGACTACAACAATTTTGTTTTGATACTTGAAATAAAACTTAAAAGAAAATTAAAATAATATTTTTTCACTTGTAGTAGCATTCAAAGGAGAAAACTATTTAGGACATCTATAAAAATGCAAGATTTGAATACTGCTAACTAGAAAATTTTCCTGGCCAGGGACATGACCTAGGAAATAATTCACAAGAGCTACAAAAAGTAGTGAAAATAATTTATTTTAATAAGGATGTCAATATAAAGTCATTTAAGCAAATATTTACTAAGTGCTAGGAAAAAAACCTTTTTTTTTCTTATTCACCATTCTTTTTTATTAGTTTTTTTTCAATTTTTTATTAGATATTTTCTTCATTTACATTTCAAATGCTATCCCAAAAGTTCCCTATAGCCTCCCCATGCCCTGCTCCCCAACCCACCCACTCCCACTTCATGGCCCTGGCATTCCCCTGTACTGGGACATATAATCTTTGCAAGACCAAGGGCCTCTCCTCTCATTGATATCCTACTAGGCCATCCTCTGCTACATATGCAACTAGAAGCACAAGCTCTGGGGATACTGGTTAGTTCAGATTGTTGTTCCTCTTATAGGGTTGCAGACCCCTTTAGCTCCTTGGGTACTTTCTCTAGCTCCTTTAAGATACAAAATTGGGTAACTAGAAAGGGGTGGAATGTCTGAGAAGAGTTGCGGTTGAAAATAATACAAAAAAATGTATAAAACTCAAATCTCTCAAACTTAACAAACTTCAAAAAGGAAGAATGAAAAATTAAGTAGTTAAGTAGAGAGAAAACCAGTAGATGAAATTTCACATGTAAAAGGGTTTGAATGAGTCAAAATTGTAACGTTGCTTAAGTCTTAAGATACATCCTTTTGTTAGTTTGGTCTATTTTTGGGGGACTCCTAACAGTGCAAAAAATTGTCTCTGTCTCATTTGCCGGCTCTTGGAACTCTTTTCCTACTCCTGGGTTTTCTTATTCAGCCTTGACATGAGGGCTTTGCCTTGCCATATTGTGTCTTGTTTTGTCATGTTTGATTGCTGTCTCTTGAAACCCTGTTCTTTTCTGAAGGGAAACAGTGGGGGACTGGATCTGGGAGAGAGGTGAGGTGGAGGGAGTTGGGAGGAAATAAGGGAGAAGAAACTATGGATGGGGTGTATTGCAGGAAAGAAGAATCTATTTTCAAGAAACAATATAGACATTAACAAATCCACGTACCACATACTACTCATTTTATTCTTGATACTCTTTGCTTCTACAATAGAAGATGCAAATTATATACTTTTAGTATACATAAAATTTAGAGGTCCCAATCCCAGTCCTGACAAGATGATTCTTCAAATATTACTAGTATGTAGGAGCCTTCTGAGAGCAACTGAAAATCATTTACAGGTGATTCTTGGTCCTTAACTTAATATGTAATGAAATGGAATGTATTTCATTGTGTTATATACAAAATAACTTTAATTAATAAAAGGTTTGAAATTTTCGCCTTTCACCTACTTTTATTTTACCCAAAAATGTTGTTGTTGTTTTTAATTAAAAATACAACCATATGTTGCTAGGAGGGGAAGATTAAATAAACAAGTACATTTTATCACCTTTTGTCCTTTTTTGCTTGTTAACTTATGTTAGAAGCAACAGTCACTATAAGTATAATGTAGGAGTGAGAGCAAGCTATTAAAAAATTAAAGATATTCTTAAGGAGGAAATTCAAAAACATTTATAGGAAATGAGTGAAATAAACCATCCATATACATCACATTGAAATGTTCCTTTAAATCTTACTGTAGAAAATTATGTCTTCTAATCACCATCTTCTTCAAAGTCCTGTGGCATCTCCTACTTTTGGAAACTGATAATGAAAAAGAGAACAAGGAAGGAATTTAACAGCATCAGATAGTACTCAAGCATCTAATGGAAGTAGATGGCCCATGGTTAGGAGACATATTAATGAGTCTGAATAGATAGGATCTCTCTGGTTTCAGTATAAAATAGAACTATGCATTGTTCTGCATAGTGCGGTAAGAGAAATGTGATTAGTTTTAAATTTCAAAGAAGAGACACATGTTATCATAAAACAAGGGAGCCTAATAAAAACTATGGGGATGAGAAAAGAATTAGGAAATGGACTAAAACAGAAGACAGAAGACGATACTGGAAAGGAGGAAAATGACAAGGCAAGCTGATAGAGGGGTAGATATTAGCAAAATACAATTATATGCATGCATTAAAATGTCACAACTGGGTAGGAGAGAGGATGGGGTGGGCAGCTGAGGGGATCAGGGGTAGGAAGAGGAAGGGAGATAGAAAGGAAATTCATGGTGGGAGGGGCATCTCTAGTATGTGCCAGAGACCTGGGACAGGGAGAGGCCAAAGGGTTTCTATGGAGGTCACTCTAGCTGAAAACCCTAGCAGTGGGGAATATGCATCCTGAAGTGGCCACTTCCTGTAGCCAGGCAGAATTCTCAGTGGTGACATAAGGACAACAACACATACACACACCCACACACACAAAACAACCTTTGACCTAAAATGTGTCCTGCCTACAAGCTGTGCAGGGACAAAGAGAGAAAATAAAAGATTGTATAAACAAAAGCAATAAATTTATAGAACAAAAGTGATTAAACAAGCATAATATTTTGCTGACTAGTTTTCTGGATCAGTTTTCTATATATGTTTGCATGGGTGCACATACACCTAAAATCAGTTTATGGAAGTAGCATCACAATATGTACGTTGTTTTGTGGCTATTTCATAGAGGTTTATGAACAAAATCATTACCCTTCCTCCACTATCTAATTTTCCTACAGTATCTGACCTTAACTTAATTATAAGGGACTAATAATTAATGTTACTGCATTTGGGATTCTATTCCACAGGAGCATGGTTAACTTTTCACGGGCAATAGCAGGTGGAAATTCTTAACACCCCTACTCATTCTGGAATTTATTCTGCACTGGATTTGCATAGGTTTTGTGTACACTGTAACAATTAAAAATCCAGTTTTCCTGGTGTGTCTGAAATTCATTGTTTCTGTGTAGTCATTCACTGCTTCCTAAGTCTTCTATTCGTTCTGTCTCCATTTTGACAATGATCTAAGATTTAGAGGAAGAAGTTCATGGATATATGCTCATAATATGTCCCTATTTAGAGGTGAGCATTTTTTTGCTTTTGATACTGTTTTTATTTTTTCATGTTTTATACATAGCTTTAATAAACCTATTTATAGTTAAGTTTTTGTGCCTTCTCATGGCAGTTTCTTTAGACTAAATATATAAAAGGCAGTTTATGTGTCAGAAGCACTTCAATTTAAGTTTTTATATTTTTTTTCAAATTATTTCTAAGAGGAATTACAGATTTACATTCCAAGAAGTAATATTGGAAGTACCCATTTTCCCCATAGATCTATATTTTCTTATTTTAAACATTTTGTTTAAATTCATTTAAATTTTTCTTTTTATCTTATATATTTTCCTAATTTAATTTCAAGTGCTATCCCCAAAGTCCCCTATATATTCTCCCCCAGCCCTGCTCCCCATCCCACCCACTTACACTTATTGGCCCTGGCTTTCCCATATACTGGGGCATATAAAGATTGCAAGACCAAGGGGCCTCTCTTCCCAGTGATGGCAAACTAGGCCATCCTCTGATATATATGCAACTAGAGACACAGTTCTGGGAGGGGGGGTACTGGTTAGTTCATATTTTTGTTCCTCCTATAGGGTTGCAGACCCCTTTAGCTCCTTGGGTACGTTCTCTAGGTCCTTATTTAGGGGCCCTGTGTTCCATCCAATAAATGACTGTGAGCATCCACTCCTGTATTTGTCAGGCAGTGGTATTATCCTTTGTGTAGAGAAAGGCCATAGATTTGTTTGAGTTAATTTTATATCCATCTACTTCACTGAAGCTGTTTATCAGGTTTAGGAGTTCCCTGGTGGAATTTTTAGGATCACCTATATATTCTATCATATCATCAGCAAATAGAGATATTTTGACTTCTTCCTTTCTAATATGTATCCCCTTGATCTCCTTTTGTTGTCTAATTGCTATGGCTAGGAATTCAAGTACCTTATTGAATAGGTGGGGAGAAAGTGGGCATGCTTGGCTAGTCCCTGATTTTAGTGGAATTGCTTCCTGTTTCTCTTCATTTATTTTGATGTTATCTACTGTTTTGCTGTATATTGCCTTGGTTATGTTAGGTATGAGCCTTTAATTCCTGATCTTTCAAAGAATTTTATCATGAATGGGTGTTAGATTTTGTCAAATGTTTCCACAGCATCTAGCAAGACAAACATATGTTTTTTGTCTTTGAGTTTGTTTATAAGGTGGATTAAGTTGATTGAATTTCATATTAAGCCATCCCTGCATCTCTGGAATGAAGCCTTACTTGATCATGATGGATGATCCTTTTGATGATGCAAATTGGTCTGAAGTTTTCTATCTTTGTTGGGTCTTTTTGTGGTTTAGGTATCAGAGTAATTGTGCCTTCATATAATGAATTGGGTACAGTACCTTCTGTTTCTATTTTGTGGAATAGTTTAAGGAGAATTGGGATTAGGTCTCCTTTAAAGGTCTGATAGATCTGTGCACTAAACCCATCCGGTCCTGGGCTCTTTTTGGTTGGGAGACTATTAATAACTGCTTCTATTTCTTTAGGAGATATGGGACAGTTTATGTCAATAATCTGATCCTGATTTAACTTTGGTACCTGGTATCTCTCTAGGAACATGTCCATTTCATTCAGGTTTTCCAGTTTTGTTGAGTATAGACTTTTGAAATAGGATCTGAAGATATTTTGGATTTCCTCATGTTCTGTTGTTATGTCTCCCTTTCAATTTCTGATTTTGTTAATTAGGATACTGTCCCTGTGCCCTCAAGTGAGTCTCCTGAGTGTTTATCTATCTTGTTGATTGTCTCAAAGAACCAGCTCCTAGTTTGGTTGGTTCTTTGAATAGTTCTTTTTGTTTCCACTTGGTTGATTTCAGCCATGAGTTTTATTTCCTGCCATCTACACCTCTTGGCTGTCAGACTGCTAGTGTATGCTCTCTCCACTTTCTTTTTGTAGGCACTCAGAGCTATGAGTTTTCCTCTTGGACTGCTTTCATTGTGTCCCATAAGTTTGGGTATGCTGTGGCTTCATTTTCATTAAACTCTAAAATGTCTTTAATTTCTTTCTTTGTTTCTTCAGTGACCAAGGCATCATTGAGCAGAATGTTGTTCAGCTTCCATGTGAGTGTTGGCTTTCTATTATTTATGTTGTAATTGAAGATCAGCCTAAGTCTGTGGTGATCTGATAGGATGCATGGGATAATTTCAATCATTTTGTATCTGTTAAGGTCTGTTTTATGAACAAGTATATGTTCAGTTTTGGAGAAATTGCCATGAGGTGCTGAGAAGAAGGTATATCCTTTTGTATAAATGTTCTGTAGATATCTGCTAAATCCATTTCTTTCATAACTTCTGTTAGTTTCAATGTGTCTCTGTTTAGTTTCTGTTTTCAGGATCTGTCCATTGATGAGAGTGGGGTGTTGAACTCTCCCACTATTTTTGTGTGAGGTACAATGTATGCATTGAGCTTTACTCTAGTTTCTTTAATGAATGTGGTTGCCCTTGCATAGACATTCAGAATTGAGAATTCATCTTGGAAGATTTTAACTTTGATGAGTATGAAGTGCCCTTCCTTGTCTTTTTTTGATAACTTTGGGTTGGAAATCGATTTTATTTGATATTAGAATGGCTACTCCAGCTTGTTTCTTCAGACCATTTGCTTGGAAAATTGTTTTCCTGCCTTTTACTCTGAGGTAGTGTCTATCTTTATACCTGAGGTTAGTTTGTGTAAGCAGCAAAAAGTTGGGTCCTGTTTATGTAGCCAGTTTGTTACTTTATGTCTGTTTATTGGGGAAATGATTCCATCGATATTAAGAGATATTAAGGAAAAGTAATTGCTGCTTCCTGTCATTTTTTGTTGTTAGAGTTGGGATTCTGTTCTTGTGGCTGTCTTCTTTTTGGTTTGTAGAAGGATTACTTTCTTGCTTTTTCTAGGGCATAATTTTCCTCCTTGTGTTGGAGTTTTTCCTTTATTATCCTTTGAAGGGCTGGATTCATGGAAAGATATTGTGTGAATTTGTTTTTGTCATGGAATACTTTGATTTCTCCATCTATGGTAACTGAGAGTTTTGCTGGGTATATTAGCCTGGGCTGGCATTTGTGCTCTCTTAGTGTCTGTATAACATCTGTCCAGGATCTTCTGGCTTTTATTATCTCTGGTGAGAAGTCTGGTTTAATTCTAATAGGTCTGCCTTTATATGTTACTTGACCTTTTTCCCTTACTACTTTTAATATTCTGTCTTTATTTAGTGCATTTTTTTTTTGTTCTGATTATTATGTGTCAGGAGGAATTTCTTTTCTGGTCCAGTCTATTTGGAATTCACCAGGTTGCGCAGTCACTCTAGCCTTCAGCTTACAAGCAGGCCCTAACCTTGTGATTCTCCCGCTTTGGCCTGAGGAGAGTGGCTGGGATTACAGGCTGTGCCACCAGGTCATCTTCAAAGGCAAATTTCACTGCTGTCACTTCAAGTTGATGAGAAACAAACAAAGAACAACAAAGTTTCTATGAAACAGGAATAGTGGCTCACATGTACCTCTGAGACTTGCAAGACCGACTTTAGCAGTGTTTTCCTGTTTTTCTTTAAGTGAGTTATTAATGTCCTTCTTAAAATCCTCTACCACCATCATGAGATATGATTTTAAATCCAAATCTTGCTTTTATGGTGTGTTGTGGTATCCAGGCCTCGCTGTGTTGGGCATACTGGGTTCTGCTGATGCTGAGTGGTCTTGGTTTCTGTTAGTAAGATTCTTACGTTTGTCTTTCACTATCTGGTAATTTCTGGTGTTATATGTTCTAGCTGTCTCTGGCTGGAGAATAGTCCTCCTGTGATTCTGTTAGCCTCTGTCAGCACTGCTGGGAGTCAAACTCTCTCCTGAGTGCCAGTGGTCAGAGCATTCTCTGCAGGCAAGCTCTCCTCTTGCATAGAAGGTGTCCAGGGATCTGGGTCTCAGCTGTGCCTCCTGGCTGAGAATGAAGGCCCCAAGAGACACTGTCCAAGATGCTCTGTTGCTTCTGTGGCTGATGTTCTCTCTTGTGTACACTGGTCTCAGTGATCCCAAGATCTTGGATGTGCTAGGTCCTGCAGAGTTTGCATCCAAGATGGTGTGGGGCTGGTGCTGCCTGGAAAGAACCCCTGCAGCTGGTTGGGCTGGTTTTCTTTGTCCCTGTTCCTGCTGGCACGAGCCCCTCTGGGTATTTTGGAACAGATGTTGTGTTCCACTCACCAGTGATCTCAAGATCCTGGGTATGCTAGGGTCCCTGAAGCTTGGAGAGTCCTCTGGGGACCTTGGAACCCTCCACTGAGTTTGCGCCCAAGATGGCGAGGGACTGGTGCTGACTGGCCCCATAGATCTATTTATAGTACATTTTTAATAAAGAAGAATATGACTACAGTAATCACTTAACATATTGTCCATATTGAATAATATTTAAATATTTGCAATAGATGTGATTTAATCATATTATGAATATTATATTAAATTTGTCATAATTTCTCTTTAAAATTTCTCTATAGAATCTGAAAGCCACAGTTCCTTGATTTCTACTATGAATACTACTATTTATTTGAAAAATATATAAAACAGCACAAAAGCATTAACAGTTGGCATAATTCATCATTATTCTTTCACTAGCTGATTTTTTATTCTAATTTTCCTATAATATCTTACCTTAATTTATAATGACAACAGACTTAAAAATACTGATCATTTATCACATTTTGGATTCTATTCCTGCAATCAACCATCACTAGTTAGTAGGCCATTCAAAGAACAGAATCACATCCATTTTGAAAAATAATTAAAAGAAAAAAATGTGATTTCTCTTAAAATGACACATTTTCAACTAATTGATGTGCCTGCTTGTGTTTGAATTTATATCTAGAATGAGATAAACTTCATAATTTTACTAATATTCTTTCATTTCTAAAATTTAACCACAGAGTAACTTGTTATCATGCACAATTAAGAGGAAATAAAGTGAATTTTACTTTAGCAATGTTTCTTCCTTTTTTTAGATGAAAACTAATTTAATTATGAACTTTAAGGTGGTAATATATTCTCAGATATAGCACAGAAGAGACACTACACAAATTATGACCAAAAGTTATGATAGAAAAGAGCTTTTGACTGAAGTAGAGAAAGAGTAAAAAAACATACAAAAGGAAAACAGGTTAGAGTCTTTACTCTAACAGACAGGGTCACTGGGCTTTAGCCACACCCAGGGTTCTTCGAGCTTCCAAAAGCTTTTCTTTCTTCTCCTTTCGTTCTTGCTCATGTCTCTTCCATCATTCTTCCCTGGTTTGGAGATGAGGTTGTAAGTTTTCCTATGGAAGGTATCTCTGCTTACAAGTTTGTTCAGAGAATTGTTCGCTTTAGCTTGTCCCCAAGGTTTCAGCTTTCCTTTGTGTGGCTTGTAGTTGAGGGGACGAGACAAGCTTGCTTTGATTATTTGGATATATTTTGAGTTATATGCCAAGAATCACATGCTGATTTATTATCCAAAACAATTTTGAATGATTTGTTGGCTGACAATTCAGTTAGTTTTTTTCAATTTTGTTAAGAGCAAGGACTTAGAAACCAGTTAAGTTTTGAAAAGATATTACTTACAAATTTACTCACTCATTTTAATCTACTTCACTGTACTGGCTAGTTTTGTGGCAACTTAACACAGCTGGAGTTATCACAGAGAAAGGAGCTTCAGTTGAGGAAATGCCTCCATGAGATCCAACTATAAGGCATTTTCTCGATTAGTGATCAAGGGGGAAAGGCCCTTTGCAGGTGGGACCATCTCTGGCCTGGTAGTATTGGTTCTATAAGAGAGCAGGCTAAACAAGCCACTAAAGAACATCCCTACATGGCTTCTGCATCAGCTCCTGCTTTCTGACTTCCTTGAGTTGCAGTCCTGACTTACTTTGGTGATGAACAGCAGTAAGGAAGTGTAAGCCAAATAAACCCTTTCCTCCCCAAGTGCTTCTTGGTTATGATGTTTGTGCAGTAATAGAAACACTGACTAAGACATTCATTAATGTAATTTTAAATTATCTTTTTTTTTATAGCACTTCAAAGGCGTTCAAATACTGTAACACTATACTATAATAAAACTGCTGAAAAACAAGAAATATGTTTTTGTTTGGTAAAGTTACAAAAAGGAGTTATGACTGGGGGCTCAATCTGTGAATATCCAGTGTGCCTTCAGGTAGACAACTGTTATAAAATGCAAACTGAAATGGGAAGGTTACTTCAAGGATCATCTCTACAATGGTTCACTGAGAATCATACATTACTATACCTTTCTGTCCCCTTTTTTTTCTGTTTTTTTTTCAATTATTTATTAGGTATGTTCTTCATTTACATTTCAAATGCTATCCTGAAAGTACCCCATACCTTCCCCTGCCCTTGCTCTCCTAACCACCCACTCCTTCTTGGCCCTGGTGTTCCCCTATTACTGGGGCATATAAAGTTTGCAAGACCAAGGGGCCTCTCTTTCCAACGATGGCAGACTAGACCATCTTCGGCTAGACACAGGAGCTCTAGGGATACTGGTTACTTCATATTGTTGTTACACCTATAGGGTTGCAGACCCCTTTAGCTCCTTGGGTACTTTTCTAGCTCCTACACTGGGGGCCCTGTGTTCCATCCAATAGCTGACTGTGAACATCCACTACTGTGTTTGCCAGGCACCAGCATAGCTTCACAAGAGACAGCTATATCAGGGTCCTTTCAGCAAAATCTTGATGGCATATGCAATGGTGTCTACATTTGTATGATGATTATGGGATGGATCCCCTGGTGCGGCAGTCTCTAGACAGTCCATTCTTTCATCTCAGCTCCAAACTTGGTCTCTGGAACTCCTTCCATAGGTGTTTTTTTTTCCAGTTCTTCAGTTTCATGTGTTTTGCAAATTGTATCTTGGGTATTCTAAGATTCTGGGTTAATTCCTGCATATCAGTGAGTACATATCATGTGAGTTCTTTTGTGATTGTGTTACCTCACTCAGGATGACACCCTGCAGATCCATTCATTTGCCTAGGAATTTCATAAATTCATTGTTTTTAATAACTGAGTAGTACTCCATTGTGTAAATGTACCACATTATCAGTATCCATTCCTCTGTTGAGGGGCATCTGGGTTCTTTCCAGCTTCTGGCTATTATAAATAAGGCTGCTATGAACATAGTGGAGCATGTGTCCTTCTTACCGGTTGGGACATCTTCTGGATATATGCCCAGGAGAGGTATTGCAGGATCCTCCGGTAGTACTATGTCCAATTTTCTGAGGAACCCCCAGACTGATTTCCAGAGTGGTTGTACAAGCTTACAATCCCATAAACAACGAAGGAGTGTTCCTCTTTCTCCACATCCTCGCTAGCAATTACTGTCACCTGAATTTTTGATCTTAGTCATTCTGACTGATGTGAGGGGGAATCTCAGGGTTGTTTTGATTTGCATTTCCCTGATGATTAAGGATACTGAACCATTTTGCAGGTGCTTCTCAGCCATTCGGTATTCCTCAGGTGAGAATTCTTTGTTTAGCTCTGAGTCCATTTTTTAATGGGGTTTTTTGATCTTCTGGAGTCCACCTTCTTGAGTACTTTATATATATTGGACATTAGTCCCCTATCTGTTAGGATTGGTAAAGATCCTTTCCCAATCAGTTGGTGGCCTTTTTATCTTATAGACAGTGTCTTTTGCCTTATTGAAAATTTGCAATTTTATGAGGTCCCATTTGTTGATTCTTGATCTTACAGTACAGGCCATTGCTGTTCTATTCAGGAATTTTTCTCCTGTGCCCATATCTTCAAGCCTTTCCCCCAGTTTCTCCTCAATATGTATCAGTGTCTCTGGTTTTATGTGGAGTTCCTTGATCCACTTAGACTTGACCTTAGTACAAGGAGATAAGAATGGATCAATTCGAATTCTTCTACATAACATCCAGTTGTGCCAGCACCATATGTTGAAAATGCTTTTTTCCACTGGGTGGTTTTAGCTCCCTCAAAGATCTAGTGACCATAGGTGTGTGGGTAGATTTCTGGGTCCTCAATTCTATTCCATTGTTCTACCTGTCTGTATCTATACCAGTACCATGCAGTCTTTATCACAATTGCTCTGTAGTACAACTTTAGGTCTGGCATGGTGATTCCACCAGGGGTTCTTTTATCATTGAAAAGAGTTTTTGCTATCTTAGGTTTTTTGTTATTCTAGATGAATTTGCAAACTGCCCTTTCTAATTTGTTGAAGAATTGACCTGGAATTTTGATGGGGATTGCATTGAATCTGTAGATTGCTTTTGGCAAGATAGCCATTTTTAATATATTGATCCTGCCAAACCATGTGAATGGGAGTTCTTTCCATCTTCTGAGATCTACTTTGATTTCTTTCTTCAGAGACTTGAAGTTCTTATCATACAGATTTTCACTTCCTTAGTTAGAGTCACAACAAGGTATTTTATATTATTTGTGACTATTGTAAAGGGTGTTGTTTCCCTAATTTCTTTCTCAGCCTGTTTATACTTTGTGTAGAGAAAGGCCATTGATTTGCTTGAGTTAATTTTATATCCAGCTACTTCACTGAAGCTGTTTATCAGGTTTAGGAGTTCTCTGGTAGACATATTAGGGTCATTTTTATATACTATCATATCATCTGCAAAGAGTGATATTTTGACTTCTTCCTTTCCAATTTGCATCCCCTTGATCTCCTTTTGTTGTCTAATTGCTCTGGCTAGGACTTCAAGTACAATGTTGAATAGGTAGGGAGAGAGTGGACAGCCTTGTCTAGTCCCTGATTTTAGTGGGATTGCTTCCAGCTTCTCACCATTTACTTTGATGTTGGCTACTGGTTTGCTGTAGATTGCTTTTACCATGTTTAGGTATGGGCCTTGAATTCCTGATCTTTCCAAGACTTTTATCATGAATGGGTGTTGGATTTTTTCAAATGCTTTCTCAGCATCTAACGATGTGGTTTTCCTCTTTGAGTCTGTTTATATAATTACACTGATGGATTTCCATATATTAAACCATCCCTGCATCCCTGGAATGAAGCCTACTTGGTCAGGATGGATGATTGTTTTGATGTGTTCTTGGATTTGGTTAGGGAGAATTTTATTGAGTATTTTTGCATCGATATTCATAAAGGTAAGTGGTTTGAAGTTCACTATCTTTGTTGGGTCTTTATTTGGTTTAGGAATCAGAGTAATTGTGGCTTCGTAGAATGAATTGGGTAGAGAGCCTTCTGTTTCTATTTTGTGGAATAGTATGAGAAGAACTTGAATTAGATCTTCTTTGAAAGTCTGATAGAACTCTGCACTAAACCAATCTGGTCTTGAGCTTTTTATGGTTGGGAGAGTATTAATGAAGCCTTCTATTTCTTTAGGAGAAATGCGACTGTTAAGATCCTTAATCTGATCGTGATTTAACTTTGGAAAGTGGTATCTGTCTAGAAATTTGTCTATTTCGTCCAGGTTTTCCAGTTTTGTTGAGTATAGCCTTTTGTAGAAGGATCTGATGGTGTTTTGGATTTCTTCAGGATCTGCTGCTATGTCTCCCTTTTCACTTCTGATTTTGTTATTTAGGATGCTGTACCGGTGCCCTCTAGTGAGTCTGGCTAAGGATTTATCTATCTTATAGATTTTTTCAAAGAACCAGCTCCTGGTTTGTTCGATTCTTTGAATAGTTATTTTTGTTTCCACTTGGTTGATTTTGCCACTGAGTTTGATTATTTCCTGCCTTTTAGGTGTGAGGTCAAGCTGCTAGTGTGTGCTCTCTCTAGTTTCTTTTTGAAGACACTCAGAGCTATGAGTTTTCCTCTTAGGAATGCTTTAATTGTGTCCCATAAGTTCGGGTATGTTGTGGCTTCATTTTCATTAAACTCTAAAAAAAATCTTTAATTTCTTTCTTTATTTCTTCCTTGACCAAGGTATCATTGAGGAGAGTGTTGTTCAGTTTCCAAGTGATTGTTGGCTTTCTATTATTTATGTTGTTATTGAAGTTCAGCCTTAGTCGATGGTGATATGATAGGATGCATGGTACAATTTCAATATTTTTGTATCTGTTGAGGCCTGTTTTGTGACCAATTATATGGGCAATTTTGGAGAAGGTACCATGAGGTGCTGAGAGGAAGGTATATCCTTTTGTTTTAGGATAAAATGTTCTGTAGATATCTGTTAAATCCATTTGTTTCATAACTTCTGTTAGTTTCACTGTGTCCCTGATTAATTTCTGTTTCCAGGATCTGTCCATTGATGAAAGTGGGGTGTTGAAGTCTCCCACTATTATTGTGTGAGGTGCAATGTATGCTTTGAGCTTTACTAAAGTCTCTTTAATGAATGTGGCTGCCCTTGCATTTGGAGCATAGATATTCAAAATTGGGAGTTTCTTTTGGAAGATTTTACTTTTGATGAGTATGAAGTGCCCATCCTTGTCTTTTTTGATAACTTTGGGTTGGAAGTTGATTTTATTTGATATTAGATTGGCTACTCCAGCTTATTTCTTCAGACCATTTGCTTGGAAAGTTGTTTTCCAGCCTTTCACTCTGAGGTAGTGTCTGTCTTTTTTCCTGAGTTGAGTTTCCTGTAAGCAGCAAAATGTTGGGTCCTGTTTGTGTGGCCAGTCTGTTAGTCTGTGTCTTTTTATTGGGAAATTGAGTCCATTCATATTAAGGGATATTAAGGAAAAGTAATTGTTGCTTCCTATTATTTTTGTTGTTAGAGTTGGCATTCTGTTCTTTTAGCTGTCTTCTTTTAGGTTTGTTGAAGGATTACTATCTTGGTTTTCTAGTGTATAGTTCTGTCCTTGTATTGTTTTTCTTTCTTTTTTTTTTTTCCTGTTATCATCCTTTGAAGGGCAGGATTCGTGGAAAGATATTGTGTGAATTTGGTTTTGTCATGGAATACCTTGGTTTTCCCCTCTATACTAATTGAGAGTTTGGCTGGGTATAGTAGCATGGGCTGGCATTTGTGTTCTCTTAGTGTTTGTATAACATATGTCCAGCATGTTCTGGCTTCCATTGTCTCTAGTGAGAAATCTGGAGTAATTCTAAAAGGCCTGCCTTTATATGTTACTTGACCTTTTTCCCTTGCTACTTTTAATATTCTTTCTTTAGTTAGTGCATTTGTTGTTTTGATTATTATGTGTCAGGAGGAATTTCTTTTCTGGCCCAGTCTATTTGGAGTTCTGTAGGCTTCTTGTATGTTCATGGGCATCTCTTTCTTTAGGTTTGGGAAGTTTTCTTCTATAATTTTTTTGAAGATATTTGCTGGCCCTTTAAGTTGAAAATCTTCATTCTCATTTACTCCTATTATCTGTAGGTTTGGTCTTCTCATTGTGTCCTGGATTTCCTGGATGTTTTGAGTTAGGATCTTTTTGCATTTTGCATTTTCTTTGATTGTTGTATCCATGTTCTCTATGGAATCTTCTGCACATGAGATTCTCTCTTCTGTTCCTGATTTCTTTCCTAGGGTTTCTATCTCCAGAGTTGTCTCCCTTTGGGTTTTCTTTATTATTTCTACTTTGATTTTTAGATCCTGGATGGTTTTCTTCTATTCCATCACCTGTTTGGTAGTGTTTTCCTCTAACTCTCTAAGGCATTTTTTTGTTTCCTCTTTAAATGCTTCCAGCTATTTACTTGTGTTTTCCTGTATTTCCTTCTTAAAGTCCTCCATCATCATCATAACAGTTACTTTAGATCCATGTCTTGCTTTTCTGGTGTGATGGTGTATCCAGGACTTGCTATGGTGGGAGAGTTTGGTTCTGATGATGCCAAGTAACCTTGGTTTTTGTTGCTTCTGTTCTTATGCTTGCCTCCTGCCATCTGATTATGTCAAGTGCTTACTGCCCTCAATATATCTGATTGGAGCCTGTTCTTTCTATAATCCAAGTTGATTCAGGAGTCCTCAGAGTCCAGCTTTCTCTGTGATCTTTGCTTGTGGGCTCCTGTGAACCTGAGATTCTGGGTGTGTCAGAGTCCTTGGCAGTCAAGTTCCTCAGAGACCCTGAAATGTTGGTGTGACCAAACTCCTTTTATCCTGGGATCCTGTTGTCAAAGATCCTGGGCATGTTACGGTGCCTAGAAGTGGTGTCTCCTTTGAGGAGCGTGGAGCTGTCTGGTCAGTGGTCCTAAGATCATATGGAGAGTCCTCTAGGGACCCTGGGTGTGTCTGCCGACTCTGCATACAAGGTGAACCTGTGCTGGTGCTGACCAGAAGGGCCCTTTTTGTCCTCTTTTAAAGTTGTACAATCTTTAACAATACAAAGTTTTGTTTATATTCTCTATCTACATGAAATAATTCTAAGTATGTGATAGGAGCACAATAAAGCATTGAAGTTATTACTATTTATTTTTCATTTTTGAGAATTTTCAACATTATTATTATATTTCTTTAACTGTCCTCCATTTCCTTTCTCCAGTTCCTCCTTTCTCTTTCCTACTTCTCAAATTCATGATCTTCTGAGATTATCTAGTGTTGCTCATATGTGTTTAGGACTGACTTCTTGTGACTAGATAATAGAGAAGGGGCTAACCTACCAAGGTTTTCATCCCTGGAGAAGATTGTTTTTTCCTCTCTCAGCAGACTTCTCTGTGAGTCTTCTTTGCAGGGTGAAGCCTTGGCAGAATTATTTATCCTATAAGGGCATTACCAACTGGTATGGTCACTATTTTTTGTTTTGCTTCGTCATATTGCTGTGATTTCCTGTGTGCAGTCCTCTTGTCATAGGTAGAAGAAAATATCCCACAGTAGATTTCCTGGTTTCTGACTGTTACAATTTATCTCCTCCCATTTGTGTAATATTGCCTTAACTTAGGTGTAGGGTTTTTGTATGTTTATCACCTGTAGATGGATACTCCGTGATCATACTTGTTCTTGCCTTTGGCTACTTATAGTTTTTGTATAAAGTTTACTCCTTGCTTTAGGCTCTTTTTTTTTTTTTCTATAGAGTAAGAGAATAACGACATGGTCATCTGTCATGTAATGATCAAAATGCATTCTGGGGAAAGTGTTGTTAAGAATTTGCCATTGTATGAATGGAACAGCCCAGGTGGTAGATGGCTTACTTTAGGTATATTATTTTCCTAGACTGAATACCTCTATAGCACATTGCTTCATTAAATTGTATTCAATTTATCATTGTTACACAATTACATATATTTAGGTATCAAAAAAGAGGGAGTTCTCCAGCCAGACCTACCAACAACACAGTCAGCAGAGAGGTGAGTTGTGTGCAGTGCTAGGAGCACTGTTGTCTAACTCTGGGCTCTCTCCTCTGTCCAGAGGAGTGTTGTGAGACCTCCAAGAGCATCCTGTTCTCCAGTGCAAAAGTTCAGGGGCATCAAAACAAAACAACTTGGAACCCTCCTCCACCAATCTTATTCCAGTCAGATCTCCCCTCCATCCCACTATGTATCCCTGGGAAATAGCCTACAGAGGTCAATTGCACAATGTCCTATGAACTCCATTGTCTATCTCTGGGCTTTCTCTTTGGTCCTGAGGACTCTTGAGTGAGCCTAAGTCCCTACTACTAACCCATGGAGGCCTATGGAGACCCCAAGAACTACCAGCTTGCAACATTGCCCCATCAATCCCTTGACAGTGGGGTTGTCTTAAAGTATAGCCACCAGAGTTGGGTACCCTGTCCTCCATTGTCTGGTCGACGACTTCCTAAGAAAACTTGCTGCCATAGGCTCATCCAGCCAACACCAGGATAAAACAAATGCCTAAAGGACAGCATAAGAACACAATCAACAAGAACCAGGGCTTTATGGCACCATCAGAGACAACCATCCTGCAAAAGCAAACACTGGATATCCTAATAAAACTGAAACACAAGAAGATCTTAAATCCAAGCTTATAAAGATGATATATGCCTTTTAAAAGGACACAAATAAATCCTTTAAGGAAATACAGGAAAATGCATTCAAATATGTAAAAGTATTAAAAGAGGAAGCAAATAAATATAAAGAAATACAGGAAAATACAATCAAATTGTGAAGGATAGGAAAAGAATTGTCCAAAATCTGAAAAGAGAAATAGAAGCAATAAAGAAAATGTGGTACACTTACACAATGGAGTACTATTCAGCTATTAAAAAGAATGAATTTATGAAATTCCTAGGCAAATGGTTGGACCTGAAGGGCATCATCCTGAGTGAGGTAACACAATCAGAAAAGAACTCAAATGATATGTACTCACTGATAAGTAGGTACTAGCCCAGAAACTTAGTATACCAAGATATAAGATACAATTTGCAAAACACATGAAACTGAAGAAGAACGAAGACCAAAGTGTGGACACTTTGCCCCTTCTGAGAATTGGAAACAATCACCCATGGAAGGAGTTAGAGAGACAAAGTTTGGAGCTGAGAAAAAAGGATGGACCATCTAGAGACTGCCATACCCAGGGATCCATCCCATAATTAGCCTCCAAACGATGACACCATTGCATACACTAGCAAGCATTTGCGGAAAGGACCCTGATATAGCTGTCTCTTGTGAGACTAGGCCGGGGTTTAGCAAACACAGAAGTGGATGCTCACAGTCAGCTATTGGATGGATCACAGGGCCCGCAATGGAGGTGCTAGAGAAAGTATCCAAGGAGGTAAAGAGATCTGCAACTCTGTAGGTGCAACAACATTATGAACTAACTAGTACCCCGGAGCTCTTGTCTCTAGCTGCATATGTATCAAAAGATGGCCTTGTAGGCCATCACTGGAAAGAGAGGCCCATTGGACACGCAAACTTTATATGCTCCAGTACAGGGAAATGCCAGGGCCAAAAAATGGGAATGGGTGGGTAGGGAAGTGGGGGTGAGGGTATGGGGGACTTTTGGGATAGCATTGGAAATGTAATTGAGGAAAATACGTAATAAAAATATTTAAAAAAAGAAGAAAATACAAACTGAGGCAATCTTAAAGATGCAAAACATAGGAAAGCGAATAGAAACTATAGATGTACGCATCACCAACAGAATATAGGAGATGAAAGAGAGAATCTCAGGTGTAGAAGATACAGCAGAAGAAATCAATACGTTGGCCAAAGAAAATGCAACATTTAAAAAGTTCATGACATTAAACTTCCAGGAAATTTGGGACACTATGAAAAGACCAAGCCAAAAAAAAAAAAAAAAAAAAAAAAAAAAAAAAAAAAAAAAAAAGAAAAGAAAAGACCAAGCCTAAGAATACTAGGAATAGAAGAAGGATAGATCAAAGCCCCAGAAATCAGTTACAGCAAAATGATAGAAAATTTCCCTATCCTAAAGAAAAAGATACCTATAAAGTTACAAGAAGCTTACAAAACACAAAACAGGTAGGACCAGAAAAGAAAATCATCCTAACACATAATAAACAAAACACTAAATATACAGAACAAAGAAAGGAATTTAAAAGCTACAAAGAGAAAAGGCCAAGTAAAACATAAAGGCCTGGGAAGGGGTGCTACATACCCCAAGAAACCACAGATGTTAGCCCAGACTACTAAATCCAGCAAAATTTTCAATCACCATAGATGGAGAAACCAACATATTCCATGAAAAATATTTAAATACCACCTTTCTATTTGCCAAGCCATACAGATGTTACTACAAGGAAAACTCCAACCTAATGAGGCAAACAACACTAAAGAAAACACAAGAAATAAGATTTTCACACCATTACAAACAACAGAATAGAAACACACACACAAACACACACAAACCCACCACAACATTAAAACAAAAGAAAGTAAAAATCATCCATCATTAACATCTCTCAACATCAGTGAATTCAATTACCCTTTAAAAAGACACAGGCTAATGGAATGGATGTGAAAACAGGATCCATCATTCTGCTGCATATAAAAAATACACCTCAGCCATAAAGCAAGTAAAGGGCTCCGAGTAAAGGGCTGGAAAAAAACTTTCCAAGCAAATGGGCCAAGAAGCAATATGGAGTAGCCATGATAATATCTAATAAAATAGATTTTCAACCAAAATTAATCAAAAGAGACAGGGAAGGATATTTTATACTCATTAAAGGAAAAGTCCACCAAGATGAACTCTCAGTTCTGAATATCTATGCCCCAAATACAAGGGCACCCACATTTATAAAAGAAACATTGTTCAAGTTTAAATAGCACATCAAATCTTACACATTAATAGTGGGAAACTTCAACACCCCACTCTCACCATTTAAGAGGACATCCAGACAATACTAAACAGAAAAATATTGAAACTAATAAACAATCTGAATCAAATGAACCTAATGGACATGTATAGAATATTTCATTGAAACACATAAGAATATACCTTCTTCTCAGCACCTCATGGATCTTTCTCCAAAACCGATCATATTAATGTATCCCAAGTCCTAAAGAAACCAGTCTGCACAGGAGAGTGTATGGGCTGTAAGAGCAAAATAGATTCTGGGACAGGGTCCCTTTTAGGCCTTCATCTTAAACCAGGAGTCAGAGCTGAGCTCCAGACCTCTGTGCACTTTCCCTGCAAGAGGAGAGATTGCCTGCAGAGAGTGATCTGACCACTGAGACTCAGGAGAGAGTTGGACTCCCAGGAGTGCTGACAGAGGCTAACAGAATCACAAAAGGAACAATCTCCAGCCAGAAAAATCTAGAACAACTAATGCCAGAGATTTCCAGATGGTAAAAGGCAAACATAACAATCTTACTAACAGAAACCAAGACCACTCAGCATCATCAGAACCCGGCACTCCCATCACAGCGAGTCCTGGATACCCCAACACACTCGAAAAACAAGATTTGGATTTAAAATCATATCTCATGATGCTGGTAGAGGATTTTAAGAAAGATGTTAATAAGCCACTTAAAGAATTACAAGAAAACTCTGCTAAACAGGTAGAAGTCCTTAAAGAAGAAACATAAAATTCCCTTAAAGAATTACAGGAAAATACAACTAAACAGGTGATGGAATTGAACAAAACTGTCCAAGATCTAAAAATAGAAATAGAAACAATAAAGATACTGAAAGGAGGACAACTCTGGAGATAGAAACCCTAGGAAAGAAGTAAGGAACCATAGATGCCTGCATCAGCAACAGAATACAAGAGATGGAATAGAGAATCTCAGGTGCTGAAGATTCCATAGAGAACATGGACATGATAATCAAAGAAAATGCAAAATGCAAAAAAAAAAAAAAAAATCCTAACTCAAAAAATCTAGAAAATCCAGAACACAATGAGAAAACCAAATCTATGGATAATAGGAGTAGAGGAGAATGAAGATTTTCAACTTACAGGGTCAGTAAATATCTTCAACAAAATTATAGAAGAAAACTTCCCTAACCTAAAGAAAGAGTTGCCAATGTTCATAGAAAAAGCCCACAGAACTCCAAATAGACTGAATCAGAAAAACATTCCTCCCAACACATAATAATCAAAACAACAAACACATTAAATAAAGATATGATATTAAAAACAATAAGGGAAAAAGGTCAAGTAACATATAAGGCAGACCTATTAGACTTACACCCGATTTCTCACCAGAGACTATGAAAGCCAGAAGATCCCAGACAGATGTTATACAGACCCTAAGAGAACACAAATACAAGCTCAGGCTACTAAACCCAGCAAAACTCTCAATTACCATAGATGGAGAAACCAAAGTATTCCATGACAAAGCCAAATTCACACAGTATCTTTCCACAAATCCAGCCCTTGAAAGGATGATAAAGTGAAAACACCAACAAAAAGAGGGAAATTATGCCCTAGAAAGAGCAAGAAAGTAATCCTTCTACAAACCTAAAAGAAGACAGCTATAAGAACAGAATGCCAACTCTAACAACAAAAATAATAGGAAGCAACAATTACTTTTTCTTAATATCTCTTAATATCAATGAACTCTATTCCCCAATAAAAAGACATAGAGTAACAGACTGGCTACACAAACAGGACCCAACTTTTTGCTGCTTACAGGAAACCAACCTCAGGGGAAAAGACAGATATTACCTAAGAGTAAAAGGCTGAAAAACAATTTTTCAAGCAAATGGCCCTAAGAAACAAGCTGGATTAGCCATTCTAATATTAAATAAAATCGAATTTCAACCCAAAATTACAATAAACAAACAAACAAAAAAACAAAACAAACAAACAAACAAACAAAACCAAGTAAGGGCACTTCATACTCATCAAAGGTAAAATCTTCCAAGATGAACTCACAATTCTGAATATCTATGCAAGGGTATCCATATTCATTAAAGAAACTATAGTAAAGCTCAAAGCACACAATGCATGTCATACAATAATAGTGGGAGATTTCAACACCCCACTCTCATCAATATGCAGATCCTGGAAACAGAAATTAAACAGAGACATATTGAAATTAACAGAAGTTACGAAACAAATGGATTTAACAGATATCTACAGAATATTTTATCCTAAAGCAAAAGGATATACCTTCTTCTCAGTACCTCATGAGATCTTCACCAAAATTGAACATATACTTGTTCACAAAACAGGCCTCAACAGATACAAAATGATTGAAATTATCCCATGCATCCTATCAGATCACCACCGACTTAGGCTGATCTTCAATAAAAATATAATTAATAGAAAGCTAAGTCTCAAATGGAAGGTGAACAACATTCTGCTCAATGATACCTTGGTCAAGGAAGAAATAAAGCAAGAAATTAAAGACTTTTTAGAGTTTAATGAAAATGAAGCCACAACATACCCAAATTTATGGGACACAAGGAAAGCATTTCTAAGAGGAAAAATCAGAGTTCTGTGTACCTACAAAAAGAGTATACACTAGCAACTTATCAGAACACCTAAAAGCTCTAGACCAAAATGAAGCAAATTCACCCAAGAGGTGTAGATGGAAGGAAATAATCAAATGCAGGGCTGAAATCAATCAAGTGGAAACAAAAAGAACTATTCAAAGAATCAAACAAACCAGGAGCTGGTTCTTTGCGAAAATCGACGAGATAGGTAAACCCTCAGCCAGATTAAATAGAGAGCACAGGAACAATATTGTAATTAACAAAATCAGAAATGGAAAGGGAGACATAACATGAGGAAATCCAAAATATCATCAGATCCTACTACAAAAGCCTATAATCAACAAAACTGGAAAACCTGGATGAAATGGACATATTCCTAGAGAGATACCAGGTACCAAAATTAAATCAGGACCAGTTTAATGATCTAAACAGTCCCATTATCCCCTAAAGAAATACAAGCATTCATTAATAGTTTCCCAACCAAAATAAGCCCAGAGCAGGATGGGTTTAGTGCACAGTTCTAATAGACCTTCAAATAAGACCTAATTCCAATTCTCCTTAAATTATTCCACAAAAAATAAACAAAAGGTACTCTACCCAATTCATTCTATGTAATCACAATTACTCTGATATGTAAACCACATAAAGACCCTACACAGAAAGAGAAATTCAGACCAATTTGCCTTATGAATATCGATGCAAAACCGAAATTCTCACTAACTGAATTGAAGAACATATCAAAAGGATCATCCAACATGATCATGTAGGCTTCATTCCAGAGACGCAGAGATGCTTTAATATACAGAATTCCATCAACGAAATCCACTATATAAACAAATTCGAAGAAAAAAAATATATGTTTGTCTCATTAGATATTGAGAAAGCATTTGACAATATCCAACACCCATTCATGTTAAAAGACTTTGAAATATCAGGAATTCAATACCCATAACAAAACATAATCAAAGCAATATACTGCAAACCAGTTGCCAATATCAAACTAAATGGAGAGAAGCTGGAAACATTCCCAGTAAAATCAGGGACTAGAGAAGGATACCCACTTTCCACATACCTATTCAATATAGTACTTGAAGACCTACCCAGGGCAGTTAGACAACAAACAGATATCAAGGGGATACAAATTGGAAAAGAAAAAGTCAAAATATCACTGTTTGCAGGTGATATGATAGTATATATAAGTGACCCTAAAAATTCCACCAGGGAACTCCTAAATCTGATAAACAGCTTCAGTGAAGTAGATGGATATAAAATTAACTCAAACAAATTAGTGGCTTTTCTTTATACAAATGATTATCAGGCTGAGAAAGAAATTAAGGAAACAAATTCCTTCACAATAGTCACAAATAATATAAAATACCTTGGAGTGAATCTAAATAAGGAAGTGAAAGATCTGTATGATAAGACCTTCAAGTCTCTGTAGAAAGAAATCTAAGAAGATTTCCTAAGATGGAAAGAACTCCCATGCTCATGGATTGGCAGGATTAACATGGTCAAAATGGCTCTCTTGCTGAAAGCAATCTACAGATTCAATGCAATCCCAATCAAAATTCCAACTCAATTATTCACTGAGTTAGAAAGGGCAATTTTCAAATTCATCTGGAATAAAATAAAAAAATCCAGGATAACAAATCTATTCTCAACAATAAAATAACCTCTGGGGGAATCACCATGCCTGACCTCAAGATGTACTACAGAGCAATTTTGTTAATAATATATAATATTGTTATATTTTGTTAATAATATATAATAGTATATATTTATATATAACTCAAGAAGATGGACTCCAGAAAATTAAATAACCCTATTAAAAATGGGGTACAGAACTAAAAAAAGAATTCTTACCTGAGGAATTCTGAATGGCTGAGAAGCACCTGAAAAAATGTTCAACATCCTTAATCATCAGAGAAATGCAGATCAAAGCAACTTTGAGATTCCACCTCATTCGAGTTGGAATGACTAAGATCAAAAATTCAGGTGACTGCAGGTGCTGGCGAGGATGTGGAGAATGAGGAACACTCCTCCATTGTTGGTGGGATTGCAAGCTGGTGCAACCACTATGGAAATCAGTCTGGGGGTTCCTCAGGAAATTGGACAGAGTACTATCGGAAGATCCAGCAATACCTCTTCTGGGCATATACTCATAAGATGTCCCAACTTGTAATAGGGGCACATGCTCCTATATGTTCATAGCAGCCTTATTCATAATTAGAAGAAGATGGAAAGAACCCAGACATAGGAATGGATACTGAAAATGTGGTACATTTACACAATGGAATACTACTCAGCTAGTAAAAACAATGAATTCATGAAATTCTTAGGCAAATGGATGGATCTGGAGGATATCATCCTGAATGAGGTAACCCAATCACAAAAGAACACACATGATAAGCACTCATTGATAAGCAGATATGAGCCCAGGAACAGAGAATACCCAAGATACAATTTGCAAAACACATGAAATTCAAGAAGAAGCAAGACCAAAGTTTGGATACTTCATTCCTTCCTAGAATGGGGAACAAAATACCCATAGAAGGAGTTACAAAGTCAAAGTTCGTAGCTGAGATGGAAGAAAGGCCCATCCAGAAACTGCCCCACTTGGGGATCCATTGCATATACAACCACCAAACCAGACACTATTGCATATGCCAGCAAGATTTTGCTGACAGGACCCTGATATAGCTGTGTCGTGTGAGGCTATGCCAGTGCCTGGTAAATACAGAAGTGAATGCTCACAGTCATCTATTGGATGGAACACAGGGCCCCTAAATAAGGAGCTAGAGAAAGTACCCAAGCAGCTAAAGAGGTCAGCAACCCTGTTGGGATATCAACAAATGAACTAACCAGTACCACCCAGAATGATGTCTCTAGTTGCATATGTAGCAGGGGATGGCTTAGTTGGCCATCATTGGGAAGAGAGGCCCCTTGGTCTTGCAAACTTTATATGCCCCAATATATGGGAACGACAGGACCAATAATTATGAGTGGATGAGTAGGGGATCAGGGCGGGGGTGGTAGGGTATAGTGGACTTTCGGGATAGCATTTGAAATGTAAATGAAGGAAATATCTAATAAAATATTGAAAAAAGAAATAAAATAACCAAAATAATTCTATAAGGCCACAGTTACCCTGATACCTAAACAACACACAGACTCAACAAAGGAATAGATTTTCAGACCAATTTTATTTATGAACATTGATGCAAAAATTGCATTTATGAACATTGATGCAAGCTGAATCCATGAACATGTCAAAAACTTCATCCACAATGATCATGTAGATTTCATTCCAGGGTAGTTCAAAATATGAAACGCCATCAATATAATCCACCATGTAAATAAACTAAAAGAAAAATGACATGATCATCTCATTAGATGCAAAAACTGCATTGAACAAAATCCAACAGCTCTTCATGTTAAATTGTTGGAGAGCTCAGGGATACACCGTGCATAGCAAAATACAATAAAAGTCATAAACAGCAAGCAAATAGCCAACATCAAATTAAATGGAGAGAAACTTAAAGCAATTTCACCAAAATTAGGACCAAAGCAAGGCTGTCCACTGTCTCCCTATCTCTTCAATATACTAACTGAAGCTCTAGCTAGAGCAATAAGACAACTAAAGGAGATCAAGTTGATAGAAATTGGAAAGAAATCAAGGTATGCCTATTCACAGTCGATATGATAGTATATGTAACTGACACCCAAAATTCTACCAGAGAACTCTTATAGCTGAAAAATACCTTCACTAAATTAGCTGGATACAAAATTAACTTAAAGAAATCAGTAGACCTCTGAATACAAGCACAAATGGGATGAGAAAAAAGTTATTGAAACACTACCCTTTATAAGAGTCAAAAATACTATAAAAGTTCTTGGTTCAACTCTAACCATGCAAGTGAATTATCTATATGACAAAAACTTCAAGTTGCTAAAGAAATAAATTGAGATTTCAAAAGATGGAAAGATCTCCATGTTCATAGTGAAAAATGGCCATTTGACCAAAAGCAATTTACTGATTCAATGCAATCTCCATCAAAATTCTAACACAATTCTTTGCAGATCGTGGAAGAACAATTCCAAATTTTGTATGGAAAAACAAACAAATGTTCAAAAAAAAAAAAAAAACAGGGTAACTGCATTGATCCTGAACAGTAAAAGAATTTCTGGAGGTACCACTATTCCTTATCTCAAGCTGTACTTCAGAGAAAGTAATAAAAATTGCATTGTATCAGTAGAGAGACAGACAGGTAGGTCAATGGAATCAAATCAAAGACCCACAAATCAACCCACATATCTATGAACAGTTGATTTTGGACAAAGGAACCAAAACCTTAAGATGGAAAAGGAGAGCATCATCAACAAATGGTACTGGAAAAACTGGATGTCTGCATGTAGAAGAATATAAACTTACATATATATATAACCACATACAAAATTAAAAGCATTTGGAGGATCAAAGTCCTCAACATAAAACTAGGTACACTAAATCTAATAGAACAGAAAGTGGGGAACAGCCTTGAACTCATCCATAGAGGAGACAACTTCCTGAACAAAATAACAGTGGCTCAGGCACTGAGGTCAAGAATCAATTAGTGGGATTAATTAATAAAGGACACCTTCATTAGAATAAAACAACAACAGCTTCAGAAGGAGAGGATGCCCCTAGTCCTTAAAGGACTTGATGGGCAGGGAGGGTGATACCCAGAGTGGAGCTTCCCTTTCTCTTAAATAGGAGAAAGTGGATTGGGGAGAGGACTTGTGTGAGAGGTACTGGGGAGAGGAGGGCTGATATTGGGAAATAAAGTGAATATGTAAATAAATTTTTAAAATAAAAAGCAGGTAGTTACAACCAAAAATTTTATAATATGAGTTTTCAGCTCCATTATAAGTTTATAAGACCAATGTTGTCTCTATACTATGTTACTGATTAAAATATTACCATAGAATGAATCAAAAATGATGGATCTTACCGTTTCTTCTAAGAAAGAAGGGAGATGTCTGTGAATTCAAAATGAGTCTTGTCTACAGTGTGAGTTTTAGGTCAGCCATGCTACACAGTGAAATCATATCTCAATAGATAGATAGATAGATAGATAGATAGATAGATAGATAGATAGATAGATAGATAGATCAATACTGAGCAAATTACTGCATACAACAATTGGAAGAATAGTTTCAGGAGTTTTTAGAACAGTAACTTAATATTGTTTGAAATATATACCATGGGGTTAGATGTTTGAACAATTGGTCACCAGTCAGTGACAATAACTGGATATGTTATAGAGCCTTTAGTAGTTGTAGCTTTGTGGAAGGAAATATGTCACTGGTGGCTAGCTTTAGACTTTATAGACTAGATTCTCTTCCTCTTTTTAATCTGTTTCCTGATTTTTGGTGCCAGCCTCAAACTTTTATCACTATGTCTTCCCCAACATGGTGGTCTGTTTCCCCGCTAAAACTGTAAATTTAAGATAAATCTCTCTCTGGATATGTTTTTATCAGAAAGAGATCTAATACACAAAAATAAGATGCATATGCTATTATCAACCAAGTATATTTTCTGTATCCAAATCATTGTGAAACTTTCATTTGGGGTACTGGGATTAGAGACCACACTTTTTTGGTTGCTAGACTTGAACCCTAACACTGTAATGTAGAAATAGTCATTGAACTGATTCCTAGCATACTTCAGGATGGAGGTATATGTAACCATAGAAGGACAGAAAGAGACAAATCCCCAGCTCTCCTTAGAGAGCTATGTGCCTGGAGTTTACATTGCCTCAAAGTGTAGGTGGAGAAAAACATAAAATTAATATTGGCCTCTGCCATCTATATACAAATGTACATGCAAGCAGGCACATCTGCACACTGTCTCTAAACCACACACACACACACACACACACACACACACACACACACACACACACACACACAGGAGTTACATATTCATTTCTCATTTCTTTTTTTCCAGCAGTAAAATGAGTTTTATTTTATTTTTATTTATTTTATTTTATCTTTTACAGTTTTAGAGTTTTATTGTAGAAAGATAGGGAGAAAGGAGAGAAAGGAGAAAGTGAAAAGCTGGCCATGTCCACACAGAAAGAGGGGGGAAGGGAGAGAGAGGAGGGGTAGACAGTAAGAAAGGTGAGGGCTTAATGACTTTACTTTTATTTTTTAAATTTCAGTGGACTTTGAATCAACATCTTTCTGTCACTTCAGACTTCAGGCTTTTTCCCTTAAAGCTTTCCTGTGTACATCCAACTTCTTTGATCTCTCCTTTTGAAACAGTATATTCATAACATACATTATATAATATAGTACTTACATGATGTTCTACATTATTTTTGTGTTTATTATTTGAAATATATTATTTTTTATATTCCTGATTCAAATTGATGCCAAGCATTAGGATTTATTGAACATAAGTACTGTGTTAATTTTCTTAATTTAATTTAAAGTTCATCTAATGTTCACTATAACTTCGAAGGTCAGAAAAATAGTGTTAACTCCTAAACTACAAATAACAATTGAAAATCTAGCTGATTAGTGCCTCCTCCCACTTTCTGTTTTAGATTGACTTTAATCTTCTGTAAAGATTGTCCACTTTATTACTCATTAGAAGAGATATCCTATTGTTTACAAAAATAAGGATCAACAATGGCCTTGATTGCATAGTCATTTAACAACTATAAAATTACCAAAACAGACTTGGGTCTGCCTCAGATTTTGGTCATTGTAACTAAAGCTCCATTAGGTTGCAGCTACTATTAAATTTTCAGCACTATAAAGACTTCCATCCTAATGCAAAAGCTAATAACATTGAGACAATTTCCCTTCTATAATTTCCACTAAATATAATTTGTGTTTATTGGTTGGAAACATTTCCCATATTGTATCTTCTTCCAAGAGACAAGGTATGCTTTAGAACTGAAAGTCAGAAAAATGATCCAAATTTTAGGGCATTAAGATTATCTACATTTATGCTTTTGTTATACTTAATTTTATCTCTTTATTGGATAAACATTATCAAGAAACTGTTTGATTGTTTGAAGGTGCCTTATTTTTAAGCTGATTTGATAGTAAATTTGTATGTTTTTGAGACTAATTAAAGGTAAAATGCATACAATATTATAACAGTGTGCTTAAAATGAATGAAAGGGAGAATTGTTTTGCTTCTGAACCGACACTTAAAAATCTTTCCTTGAATTTAGAAACCTCTTAAGGTAATTTGTGTCTAGGACAATGATGACATTTGAGAAATGGTTGTTTAATGGTTAGATTAAAAGTACAATGATTTTGTATTATTACAGCTCTTCATCATATATAGTCTCAAAATTGTTGGTGAGACAGTTATCTTTGAAGTAAGAAAATTGTAATGGTATAATATTTTACACACCAAATTAAAACACACAGTACTATTAGTGAAATTCTATATGTATATAGGTATATATTTATGTATTTTTATCTATATGGTTCAGAATATCAATACTATAGTTTCAAATGTGTTCAATTAGTTATTTATTATATTACTAAATCCAAGGTAGATACCATAAATGAATTTGGATATTCTTTAGATGCTTTTAGAAGTCATTGTGTAAGTAGTACTTATAGAAAACTTGCACTTTGATAGGCTGATGCAATTCCATCTTATGCAAAGAAAAATATACTGTATATATTTCTTTTCTTAATTACTTTTATTAGATTTTTATATACTTTTTTATATACATTTTTTTATATACATTTCAAATTTCAAATGCTATCCTGAAAGTTCCCCATACCCTCTCCCCCCACCCCCTCATATACCGGGTACACACTCTACTTCTTGGCCCTGGCATTACCCTGTACTGAGGCATATAAAGTTTGCAAGACCAATGGGCCTCTCTTCCCGGTGATGGCCAAATAGGCCATCTTCTGATACATATCCAGCTAGAGACAAGAGCTCCGGAGGGTACTGGTAATTTCATATTATTGTTCCACCTATAGGGTTGCAGATTCCTTTAGCTCCTTGGGTACTTTCTCTAGTTCCTTCATTGGGGGCCCTGTGACCCATCCAATAGCTGACTGTGAGCATCCACTTCTGTGTTTGCTAGGCCCCAACATAGCCTCACAAGAGACAGCTATATCAGGGTCCTTTCAGCAAAATCTTGCTAGTGTATGCAATGGTGTCAACATTTTGAGGCTGATTATGGGATGGATCCCTGGATATGGCAGTCTCTAGATGGTCCATCCTTTCATCACAGCTCTAAACTTTGTCTCTGTAACTCCTTCCATGGATGCCTTGCTCCCAATTCTAAGAAGGGGCAAAGTGCCCACACTTTGGTCTTCATTCTTCTTGAGTTTCATGTGTTCTGCAAATTGTATCTTGGGTATTCTAAGTTTCTGTGCTAATATCCACTTATCAGTGAGTACATATCATGTGAGTTCTTTTGTGATTGGGTTACCTCACTCAGGATGATGCCCTCCAGGTCCATCTATTTGCCTAGGTATCCCGAGCTACGGTTCTCGCCGGCAAGAACACACTCGGGACAACTGGAATCTTCTGCAACAAAAAGCTTTATTGCTTCTTCAAGAGGGAAGACCCTGACCCCAGAAAATGGAGTCGCTTATATAGCCCTCAGCCATGGTGTTTCAGCACCTGATATGGTGTGTCAGCTCCTGATTTGTTGCTCACTCATCACCCCATTACTATGCTCCAAGATGGGCAGTGACTAGGCGTGAGTTCACTCTCGCACCTGCATACAAGGCTTGTTTCCTAGTTAGGCACAGCAGAGGCCAGCGCCATCTTATAATGGCGATTGCTCGTGACATGCATGGCTCTCCACAGCGATTGCTTGTGGCACGGCTCTACACATCTCCCCCTTTTTATTTTATTAGATTGAGGCTGGACTAGGTCTGTGTAATTATGCCCATCTGCTGTGGCTCCTGTCTTAGGTTGTTCCTCCAATGTCACAGCCTTTCCTATCATAGGGTAACCCTATCACCACCGGGCTCCATGTCTTAGGTTGATCTGTGCATGAGGAAAGTTGCCCGTCCCTGGATACCACAGTGCTATGTGACAGTAACTACTAAATGACCTAGGGTGAACGCTACAAAAGAGGCCAGCCACCAATGACAACTAATTTTTGAGCATAGATAGCCAAATTTCAGGGGAGGCCCCTTGCGCAATGGCAGCAAGTGCTTGAGCTATCACAACACTGTCATTTGTTTGTTGGGTTCTGAGTTTGCAAACCAACCAGAGCATGAACACAAGTCCACAGCAGGTGGCAACACCAAATAAACCCACCCCCACCCATTCCTTAAAATAAGAAAATGCAGATGAAATCCAGGAGGAGAGGCCCTCTGTCAATGACAGGTCCACTCGCGTTGAGTTGATCTTTAAAACTGCCACCCTCAGGGCCTCAAGAGTCTCATCAAATCCCTCGGACCAATTTCCTGCAAGATACAAGGAAAGCTGTCTAAACAGATTAGCTGCATGAGTAAAATTTTCATATTGGACACTGGTGATACACAGAGCGCCCAATTTTCTTTCACAACCCAACTGGGCCATCTGGTATAGAACGCCTATCTGTTCCTCGGCCAGGTCAAGGCGCTGATTCAAAATCATCAGCCCTCCCTTTAACTTGGTACTAGCAGAAGTTTGGACAGTGATGGCATCAGCCAGATCTGCTGAAAGCTGATTTAATTTTGTGCCTGATTGCACCGTACTAGCCATAGCGTACCCTGCAGCTGTAGCAGCAGCTGCACTGGCTGAAATTGCTATGATTCTGGCAGCAGTAATGCCAAAATCTCTCTTTTGTCAAAACAGGGGTAAGGTGGAGGGTGTTTCCACCGGAACAGGGATCCAATGTGGGATCCGTGCCACCATGACACGGGTGTCCTTTGTTACATCCCAACATTGAGAAATCCAACAAGAATCATTGGAACAGACTTCAAATGAATCATTTGATAGAATAAACAAGAAAGGGGGGGTAAACATAGATTGTGTTAGGTGGATAATTAATCTGGTTTACCAAAGTTTTATTGAACCCAGTGATCTCTACACTGGTATTAGTATATCCATAAGAGTCTAGGGAGGCGGCATGTATTCCCCAATACTGAGCAAATCTTGAGATGCCAGTAAAAGAAGCCTTTCCAACTGCTCCTCCCTGGATAAAGATCAAAGGATTGAGTTCTGTACAACCACCATTGATTCCACAAAGCACCCACTTGTGAAAGGGATGCATTCTAAAGTCCTGTATGAAAAGTCCCTTTTTCATACCAAATTCCTTCTCTGGGTCAGCCATCATGTTGGGAGAAAGGGAAAAGGTTTTACTCTGATCTGCCCAACGAGTGATGGAGGATGGACAATCAGACCAAGGCAGGATCAGCCCTTCATCTTCCAAGCTACAATGAGGGGCTATTTTTGGTTGGTGGGGACATTCTTTGTCTGAAAAGTTAGGTGGTAGAAATGTACCATTAACCCAAATTGCCTCCTGCCAGAAGGTCCGATTTGTAAAGGTTATATCTGCGTTGGAAGTATCTTGGGTTGTGCTCACCCAACCTCCTCAGTGCTCATTAAACCTCCCCAAAGCTTGGGCTGTGAGGTTGATACATTTTCCTGGTCCATTAATTTGAAAGCATAAAGAACCCTGTTCAAATAAAGAGCAATTTTGTCCTAATGGTACTCGGGTGGGATCATAGGGTAGATATGGTAAATCTAATGTTTTATTAGTAGTAAAGAATTTTGGAAAAACTATAGCATCATGGCGAACCTGCATTGGTTTAGGGAAAGTCAAGAGAATGGCCCATCTCTGTTCGCCCCTCATACTAGGAACCTGAAACAAGTTCAGCATTGTCAGGATCAGGAGCAGTCCTCAGGAGGTCAGCATCTTCCACACCATCCTTGATTACTATCTTGCGGGTAAGTCGTTCTGGCAGCCAAAATGGGTTCTCTTCACTCTGTGGAAAAATACAAACAGCTCCCCTGGACCTGACCAAAATAGGATCTGGGCCTTTCCACAGACCAGATAAGACATCCTTCCATTTCACCATTTCTTTTGGTCTATCAAGGTCTGAGCTATATCGATCAGCTGCAGAGTGAGCTTGCTCATCAAGATTCAAAAATTTAAGTGTAAAGAGTGCCATAGATACAGCTACTCTTGGCACTGAGGGCAGAGTCTCACCAACTCCCCCTTTTGTTTTATAAAATAAGACTTGAGTGTACGATGGGCACGTTCCACAATCCTTGTCCTTGAGGATTATAAGGAAGGCCAGTCAAGTGAATGACATCCATTTGATGACAAAATTGCTGAAATTTAGTAGAGGTATATGCTGGTCCATTATCAGTTTTAAGAATTGTGGGCTTGCCCCAAGCACTCCATGCTTCTAAACAGTGCTGTATAACATGAGAGGCTTTCTCACCTGTCAAAGGTGTAGCAAACATAACACCAGAGCAGGTGTCAATGGAAACATGTAAATATTGATTTCTTCCAAAGGAGGAAATATGAGTGACATCCATTTGCCAGACCTGTAATGGCCTGATGCCTCGGGGGTTTACCCCTACATGAGGAGTAGGCAGAAATTGACAACAGTTATGACATTGGGTGACAATGTCACGAGCTTCTTTCCTGGTTAAAGTGAAACAGCGGCATAATGTTTCAGCCGTCACGTGGAAGCGTTTATGAAACTCCCTCGCAGCCTCTGCCTGCGAGGACAGAGCAGCAGCCACGATTCTAGTGGCTTTGTCTGCCAAGTCATTTCCATGAGACATGGGGCCAGGAAGGCCAGAATGAGCCCTGACATGAGTAATATACACAAGATGTCTTCTATGGAACAGGGCTGACTGAGTTTGCTGAAAAATGTGAGCAAGCTTGCTAGAGGGTCTAATTAAGCCAGTAACTTCAAGCGTATTAACTGCATTAACCACATATAAGGAATCAGATACAATATTGAGCGGTCCAGGAAAAGTTTCAAGGACCTCTAGAACTACCAAACACTGTACAACCTGGGGTGACGTCTCATTATATTGTTTAGATGTTACTTGGCCATTTACTACATATGCACCTATACCAGATTTAGATCCATCTGTATACACTACTACCCCATCTGGAAGTGGGTGTTTGGCTGTTATTACTGGAAACACTATGGCTTGGCTTAAGGTGAACTGTAAAATTGGATGTTTTGGATAATGATTATCAATTTGTCCTGATAGGAGGCAACCAAGACTGCCCAATCGTTAGTTGTTGCTGCCAGGGTTTGAACTTGAGCAGAAGTATAAGGTACAATTAGCATATGAGGTTCTTTCCCAAAATGAGTAATGGCTGCTTTTATCCCCCTAAGTGCAAGTTGAGCAACTGCATTAGGATACCACTCAATGATTTTTGCAGGGGAAGCATTAGGATGGACCCACAATAAGGGTCCAGTTTGCCATAAGACTGCTGTTAGTAACTGTGCAGTTTTTAATATGCACAATTCAAATGTCATTGAAATGTCGTCAATGCGTTGTAATTGAGCATCTTGTAAGGCTTTTTCTATCATCTGTAAAGCTTGACATGCAGCTGGGGTAAGTGCTATGTAGGAGGAGATGTGGGTATCTCCCTCTAATATGTCAAATAAGGGCTTTAATTCTGCTGATGGAATTTTCAAAAATGGTCTTAGCCAGTTAATATCTCCTAGCAATTTTTAGAAATCATACAAGGTATGTAGTTGATCTTTGCGAATCTCTAATTTTTGAGGAACAATTTTGAGCTACTGACAGCTAGTGCCTTGAACTCATCTAAAGGCCGATAGAGGCTCCTTTCCTTATGTGCCTCCCCAGCTCGATCTCTCTTCTTCTCTCCCTTTCCATCCCTTTTTCTAATCTCTCCCAGGGCATTCTGTCCCTTATATCTCATTTCCTCGAACTCAAGGCCCGTGGGAAGGCCTAAATTCTTCAGTGCATCTTGTTTCCTCTCAGCTCTTACTCTCTCTCCCCCCGCTCTGTCTCTGGTAGACTGTCTTGAATTTCGTCCAAAACTTTCTGCCCCGCTTCAACCATTTGCTGACAATCCTCGTCTGTTAAGCACGATCTCACCAGTTTCCACAATGGCATGGTCCCTGCTTTAAGTTTGCCATTCTGCTGTTCCCTAACTAGATCTCCTTTCAGTTTGTCCCATGAAGCAACAGTTAATGACCCTGAGCAAGCATACCATGGTGCCACACGATCTATCTCCCTGACAAATCCCTCTATAGTCTTAGTGGCGATTTTCAGGACACACTGCTTCAAGACCAACCATAAGGCCATTACTACAGAGTGGGAGATTCCCATACAGGTCGCTGTCCAGGCCTGACCGCGACTGAGGATCAGTCAGCAGTTCCAGCTGTGGAAGCAAAAACGAAACCAAAAGGGAAAGTGCTATCACCGTGAAAACAATCAAAAGGGCAACTAACTCTGGAGAAATTTCAAGACTGTACGTACCTTACAGAGCCTTAATGTCCCGCAGTTCTGGTTCCACCCCACGAACGGGTGATCTCCCTTGTGCGGGTGTGATGGTATAAAGTTCCAGGATTCTTCAGCGACACTTATCCCAAGCTACGGTTCTCGCCTGCAAGAACACACTCGAGACAACCGGAATCTTCTGCAGCAAAAAGCTTTATTGCTTCTTCAAGAGGGAAGACCCCGACCCCAGAAAATGGAGTCGCTTATATAGCCCTCAGCCATGGCATTTCAGCACCTGATATGGCATGTCAGCTCCTGATTTGTTGCTCGCTCATCACCCCATTACTATGCTCCGAGTTGGGCAGTGACTAGGCGTGAGTTCACTCTCCCACCTTCATACAAGGCTTGTTTACTAGTTAGGCAGAGCAGAGGCCAGCACCATCTTTTTTTTTTTTTAATTTATTTTTTTATTAGGTATTTTCCTCATTTACATTTTCAATGCTGTCCCAAAAGTCCCCCCTACCCACCCACTCCCCCTTTTTGGCCCTGGGGTTCCCCTGTACTGGGGCATATAAAGTTTGCAAGTCCAATGGGCCTCTCTTTGCAGTGATGGCCGACTAGGCCATCTTTTGATACATATTGCTCATAGCACGCTCCGCTCTCCACAGCAATTGCTCGCAGCACAGCTCTCCACACCTAGGAATTTCATAAACTCATTCTTTTTAATAGCTGAGTAGTACTCCATTGTGTAAATATACCACATTTTCTGTATCCATTCCTCTGTTGAGGGGCATCAGGGTTCTTTCCAGCTTCAAGCTATTATAAATAAGGCTGCTATGAACATAGTGGAGCATGTGTCCTTCTTACTGGTTGGAACATCTTCTGGATATATGCTCAGGAGAGGTATTGCAGGATCCTCTGGTAGTACTATGTCCAATTTTCTGAGTAACCGCCAGACTAATTTCCAAAGTGGTTGTAGAAGATTGCAATCCCACCAAAATGGAGGAGTGATCCTCTTTCTACATATCCATGTGAGCATCTGCTGTTACCTGAAATTTTGATCTTAGCCATTTTGACTGGTGTAAGGTAGAATCTCAGGGTTGCTGTGATTTGCATTTCCCTGATGATTAAGTATGCTGAACAATTTTTCAGGTGCTTCTCAGCCATTCGGTATTCCTAGGGTGAGAATTCTTTGTTTAGCTCTGAGCTCCATTGGGGTTATTTGATTTTCTGGAGTCCATCTTCTTGAGTTCTATATATATATATATTGGATATTAGTCCCCTATCTGATTTAGGATAGGTAAAGATCCTTTCCCAATCTGTTGATGGCCTTTTTGTCTTATTGTTGGTGTCTTCTGCCTTATAGAAGCTTCACAATTTTATGAGGTCCCATTTGTCAATTCTCGATCTTACAGCACAAGCCATTGCTGTTCTATTCAGAAAATTTTCCCCTGTGACCATATTTTTGAGGCTTTTCCCCACTTTCTTCTATATAAGTTTCAGTGTCTCTGGTCATATGTGGACTTCCTTGATCCACTTAGATTTGATCTTAGTACAAGGAGATAGGAATGGATCAATTCCCATTCTTCTATGTGATAATCGCCAATTGTTCTAGCACCATTTGTTGAAAATGCTGCCTTTTTCCACTGGATGGTTTTAGCTCCCTTGTCAAAGGTCAAGTGACCATAGGTGTATGGTTCATTCTGGGTCTTCAATTCTATTCCATTGGTCTATTTGTCTGTCACTATACCAGTACTATGCAGTTTTTATCACAATTGCTCTGTAGTACAGCTTTAGGTCAGGCATGGTGATTCCCCCAGAGGTTCTTTTATCCTTGAGAATAGTTTTTGGTATCCTAGGTTTTTTTGTTATTCCAGAAGAATTTGCAAATTTCCCTTTCTAATTCGTTGAAGAATTGAGTTGGAATTTTGATGGGGATTGCATTGAATCTTTAGATTTCGTTTGGCAAGATAGCCATTTTTACTGTATTGATCCTGCCAATCCATGAACATTGGAGGTCTTTCCATCTTCTGAGATTTTCTTTAATTTCTTTCTTCAGAGACTTTCATTTCCCTGATGATTAAGGATGTTGAACATTTTTTCAGGTGCTTCTCTGCCATTCGGTATTCCTCAGGTGTGAATTCTTTGCTCAGTTCTGAGCCCCATTTTTTAATGGGGTTATTTGATTTTCTGGAATCAACTTTCTTGAGTTCTTTATATATATTGGATATTAGTCCCTTATCTGATTTAGGATACGTAAAGATCCTTTCCCAATGTGTTGGTGGTCTTTTTGTCTTATTGATGGTGTCTTTTGCCTTGCAGAAGCTTTGCAGTTTCATGAGGTCCCACTTGTCAATTCTCGATCTTACAGCACAGGCCATTGCTGTTCTATTCAAGAATTTTTCCCCTGTGCCCATATCTTCAAGGCTTTTCCCCACTTTATCCTCTATAAGTTTCAGTGTCTCTGGTGTTATGTGAAGTTCCTTGATCCACTTAGATTTGACCTTAGTACAAGGAGAAAGGAATGGATCGATTAGCATTCTTCTACATGATAACAACCAGTTGTGCCAGCACCATTTGTTGAAAATGCTGTCTTTCTTCCACTGGATGGTTTTAGCTCCCTTGTCCAACATCAAGTGACCATAGGTGTGTGGGTTCATTTCTGGGTCTTCAAATCTATTCCATTGGTCTATTTGTCTGTCACTATACCAGTACTATGCAGTTTTTATCACAATTGCTCTGTAGTACAGCTTTAGGTCAGGCATGGTGATTCCCCCAGAGGTTCTTTTATCCTTGAGAATAGTTTTTGGTATCCTAGGTTTTTTTGTTATTCCAGAAGAATTTGCAAATTTCCCTTTCTAATTCGTTGAAGAATTGAGTTGGAATTTTGATGGGGATTGCATTGAATCTTTAGATTTCGTTTGGCAAGATAGCCATTTTTACTGTATTGATCCTGCCAATCCATGAACATTGGAGGTCTTTCCATCTTCTGAGATTTTCTTTAATTTCTTTCTTCAGAGACTTTCATTTCCCTGATGATTAAGGATGTTGAACATTTTTTCAGGTGCTTCTCTGCCATTCGGTATTCCTCAGGTGTGAATTCTTTGCTCAGTTCTGAGCCCCATTTTTTAATGGGGTTATTTGATTTTCTGGAATCAACTTTCTTGAGTTCTTTATATATATTGGATATTAGTCCCTTATCTGATTTAGGATACGTAAAGATCCTTTCCCAATGTGTTGGTGGTCTTTTTGTCTTATTGATGGTGTCTTTTGCCTTGCAGAAGCTTTGCAGTTTCATGAGGTCCCACTTGTCAATTCTCGATCTTACAGCACAGGCCATTGCTGTTCTATTCAAGAATTTTTCCCCTGTGCCCATATCTTCAAGGCTTTTCCCCACTTTATCCTCTATAAGTTTCAGTGTCTCTGGTGTTATGTGAAGTTCCTTGATCCACTTAGATTTGACCTTAGTACAAGGAGAAAGGAATGGATCGATTAGCATTCTTCTACATGATAACAACCAGTTGTGCCAGCACCATTTGTTGAAAATGCTGTCTTTCTTCCACTGGATGGTTTTAGCTCCCTTGTCCAACATCAAGTGACCATAGGTGTGTGGGTTCATTTCTGGGTCTTCAAATCTATTCCATTTGTCTACTTGTCTGTCACTATACCAGTACCATGCAGTTTTTATCACAATTGCTCTGTAGTACAGCTTTAGGTCAGGCATGGTGATTCCACCAAAGGTTCTTTTATCCTTGGGAAGAGTTTTTGCTATCCTAGTTTTTTTGTTATTCCAGATGAATTTGCAGATTGCACTTTCTAATTCGTTGAAGAATTGAGTTGGAATTTTGATGGGGATTGCACTGAATCTGTAGATTGCTTTTGGCAAGATAGCCATTTTTACAATGTTGATCCTGCCAATCCATGAGCATGGGAGATCTTTCCATCTTCTGAGATCTTCTATAATTTCTTTCTTCAGAGACTTGAAGTTTTTATTATACAGATCTTTCACTTTCTTAGTTAGAGTCATGCCAAGATATTTTATATTATTTGTGACTATTGAGAAGGGTGTTGTTTCCCTAATTTCTTTCTCAGCCTGTTTATTCTTTGCTACCCCAGCTCTTTACATCCTTTCTGCCTTCTCTCTACCCCTCTCTCTACCTCCCTGTCTCTTACTCCCCTTTTTCCTCCTCTCTCATGTCTCCTTTTTTTTTCTTCTGCATTCCTCTTTCTTCTGCACCTTATCTCCCCTCTCTGTAGTTATAAGCATAGGAATGAGTGAGCATATTTAAAAAATGGACATGCCCCCAACCCCTGTCTAAGTAAACTAGAGGAAGTCAGATGGAGGTAAACAATGTTGGATTGGTCTTGGTGGGAACTTGTGGTGTCCTTAGGACACTAGGAGCATTGTTCATCTCCATATGTTTATATAGCTCTTTGTATGTGTCATAGAGACTAAACTACACTTATTCTCATGAGTAAAACAGTCACATTATGGTTATCCTAATAACTAAATCTATATATTCTTCCCAAGACTCTGTGATATCTGTCAATGGTGACATTTCATCTCATGTACTTTTTTTCTTTCCCCTTTTTAACTCAATTTTTGTACACATACAAGATAATTGATTTATGACATTTAAAAAATGTATTTATTTATTTATTTATTTATTCACTTTTTATCCCAATATCAACATCTTTCCTCCCAGTCCCCCCCCCAGCTTGCCCCCCCATATCTCCGTCCCCTTCTCTACTCCTGGATATCATCCCCATCCCCTTCCTACACTCTCAGCTTGTCAATCACTTGAGATCAGACAAGGTAGCTCAGTTAAAGAAACAAGATCCATAGGCAGACAACAAATTCAGGGAAAGCCCCCACTCCTGTCGTTAGGAAACTTGTATGACAACCAAGCTGCACATCTGCTAAATATGTGTGTGTTGGGGGGAGGGGGGGACCTAGTCCCAATCTATGCTTGCTTGATGGTTGGTGGTTCAGTCTATGGAAGACCCTGAGGGTCCACATTAGTTGACGCTTTCAGCTATAGTGACCCCATAGCCACACTGGGGTCTCCCAATGTCATGAGACTCTGGCACATCCTAGAGAAATGCCCTCTACTACCAATTTCTTTTCTATCTCCCCTCCTCTTCCCACACCTGATACCCCTCACCCAGCTTCTCCCCCATATCCTCTTCCACGCACTTGTGACATTTTAATGCATGCTTATGGTTGTACATTGCAGAGAATGCCTCTTTTTTGATTTCTTTTTTTATTGTTGCTGTTGTTGTTGTTGTTCCAAAATTCATCTAAATAAGGTAACATATGTGATAATATGCCAGAAAAAGATAAATGAAAAGTAAGTAGTGTTTATCTCTAGATTATAATATTATGGTTTATTTTGTGATTTTCTTGCTATTGACCTGTGATATTTTGGTATAATCAAAATATAATTTAAATTATATTTCTAATATTTTAAACTAAGAAGTCACCCTGAGACTTGTGTAATTATGTGAAACCAAATTTGAAGCATACAGTCCAATATTTTGGTGTGGTAATTTGAGGTTCATTTTTGAAAGAATGATTTAACTTAATATTTCTTTTCAACTATATATATATATATATATATATATATATATATATATATTCACCTAAGCCATAGATATTCCCCAATCAATAATACATTCTGAAAAATCAAAAAAAATCAAAATTCTGCTTGACACAAAAACTGAAGGCTTTAATCACAAACATGAACCAGAGAATTTCTCTTTCTTTGAAAATTCCTTTTTCATTGAAAATTCCTTTTTTTCTTTGAGATTAATCTGAGGAGTGACAGCAATATTTTACAAGTCCTTTCTATTTTATTTAAATCAAAAAAAAAAAGTAAAGGGTCTATATGCTATGCTGACTAAATCTTTGTACTGAAAAACAAAAAATAAACAGCAAAAGTCTAATAAAGTAATATAGGAAAAATATTAGGTCAGAAATCATGAGCTCTATAAGCATATTTCTGTTCAAATCTTGCTTCTATATGTTAACTCCACCATTTCAGATTTTGAAATTCTATAATTACAGATTTCACTTCACTGTCAGTTTTTATACTTGTCTAAAAAAGAATAATAATAACAACTACCTTTTAGGATAGGATTAAACTCTATAATCCTTCAAAACACTAGCTAACCATAATATTTTGTGGAGAGATATGCAGTCATATTTAGAGGGCCAGTATGAATTGATTATTTGTATGACTCTGTTCAAATTAAATACATTATATACATTTAACTTTTCATCATATATGTCAAATAAAATATTCTGCTGTCATATAGGAATTAATAACAATGTATGAAACAAGGTTGTAACAGCCTATATTTTATTTTTTTTAAACAAATATTTAAAAATATTTATTTTTAAAATTTTTCATATAATATCTTTTTTTAAAATTTTTAATATTTTTATTACATATTTTCCTCAGTTACATTTCCAATGCTATCCCAAAAGTCCCCCATAGCACCCCCCACTTCCCTACCCACCCATTCCCATTCTTTTGGCCCTGGCATTCCCCTATATTGGGGCATATAAAGTTTGCAAGTCCAATGGGCCTCTCTTTCCAATGATGGCCGACTAGGCCATCTTTCGATACATATGCAGCTAGAGACAAGAGCTCCGGGGTTCTGGTTAGTACATCATGTTGTTCCGACAATAGGGTTGCAGATCCCTTTAGCTCCTTGGGTACTTTCTCTAGCTTCTCCATTGGGAGCCCTGTGATACATCCAATAGCTGACTGTGAACATCCACTCCTGTGTTTGCTAGGCCCCGGCACCGTCTCACAAGAGACAGCTATATTTGGGTCCGTTCAGCAAAATCTTGCTAGTGTATGCAATGGTGTCAGCGTTTAGAAGCTGCTTATGGGAAGGATCCCTGGATAAGTGTGACTGCAAGATGCAGAATTACACTGGATTGACTCCATCCTCCATTATATTTGACTCTCTTCCTTAGCAAACTGTCCTGTATAGGCTCCATCCCTGTACTTTTATGGGATATAACTCTTAGTTGGGTTCAGCCAATGGAATGCATCAGCATATTATGAAAATGAAAAATGATAGTAAAAGTATTTACTCCTCTGCCTTACCCTCAAGAGAAAGGGACTGCTCTAATAGCAGTTGGATTTTCTTAAGCATTTATTTTTCTTGGGTTCCATGAGTTCATTCTCTTTTGATCTCCTTAATAATAAAGGAAATAATGTCAACATCTGATGAAGCATATGATAATTCTATTGGTTCCCATGAACACAATTTAAATCTTTATGAATAATTATTTTATTAATAACCCCCACTCAAATTACTATATTATGAATGTTCCATTTGTTTCCTTTGAGGTCTTGACTAACTCATAGAACATACTATAGCTCATAATAAAGATTGTTTTATAAGACAATAAGTTTAAAGTTATAGCTGCCAATGAAATTTAAACATTTGGGCCAAAAACTGAAAGACATAGGGGCAAACTTGATCCAATTTATAGTGGAGAGGTGATAGAGCTTAAAAATAACTATATTCTATAGTGCAGCAATCCAACAAGCTACCGGAATCAGTGGTTTTCCTGCTTAGATTTTCCCATACTAAATTATCTACATTACAGAGGAAGTAACTATTAATATATAGATTAGATGCCACCAGTGACATATGAAAACCCTCTCATTAGCACAAAGAGACATTGTAAAGAGTTACTTTATTATAAAAGATCAGGTGGAGAAGCTTATATCTACATAACCTGGTCATCTTGAAATTTTATACTATTCTGTGGAAATGTTTTTGTTATTTTAATCCGGACTCAAGTAACAGTACAGTACACAGAGTGACTTTCATAATAACACACCCAGTATTCTAAGATGCTTGCTGATATTTTCAAAGTAAGATAAACCTCTCAATCTTTGTTTTTGATGTAATACCAACATAAGATAACCTCTATCAGAAATATATTTTTCTTATGTTACCAAGCTAGTTAATATTTTAAGTGCACTAATAATTAATAAATTCAAATAAGCCAAATTATTTTATTTATAAAAATAGTGTGGATGGATTAAACTTGCCAAAAAGCCATCATATGAAGTTGGAAAACATGCATCTCAAAGAATATACACATTTTCCTCTTATGCAATGTGACAAATGGTAGGTTTTAATAATTACAATAGTGCATTTGGCCAAGTAGATTTAATGCTTCATATAAAGTCTCAAATCTTAAGGATCCTAACTGAGGTAACTGCAATCAGCATCTGGCTTTTGTGGATAGAGAACAATTTGGTGATTTTGCACTGATTGATGCATTTCCGGCCTATACTAAGAGCCAGGAACAGGTGTAAGTAGATGTCTGAATAGGAAAAAAATGACAGAAAAGCATGCATGCCAGGAAAAATGAATTAGCACAAAGTATTCATGGGGAGCATCTGAAAGGAAACATTAAAGGGAAGTAGAGAGCTGAAGTCCTTTGACATTTGTACACATTAAATGAATATTAATTAGGCACATTTTTGGCAAATTACCTTTTATAACCACTGCCATCTGGAATCATAAATGCAATCCTAAGCCTAAACAAAGTCTAATACTCTGTATGATTCAAAGCACAGAACCCACTGTTAGTGGCACTCTCTTTAATGTATGGTTTATAAGAAAGAAATATATTTTAAAACATTCTTATAGTATAGATAAGAATGTTATTATAGAAAATTAAACTTCCGGGCAACTTTTCCTGCTAGGAAAACAAGGGGCCTCCAAACTCAATAAGCAAAAAGAAAGTATACATCAATTCAACTTAGAATATAAAGTGTAGAACTATTGAAATATCACATTGACTTTCTTGTTACTATTTATGTTTTAATGTATTCTTTACTAGGAGAACTCTACATGTTTTTATTTCTTTGATTTTGCTATCCATGGCTTCATTTATTTGATGACACTTCTTAACTGTAATTAAACTATATCCCAAATAATACCTTACCTGGAAATTGAACTATTCATGCTTTAAATTGAATTTCTCAAAGTGAATCTTTTATAAATAATGCACATTAACATAAAAACTATCTAAATGAAATGAGGTCATTTCTATTTCTCAAAGGAAGCTTGATTTTCAACTCCATAGACTCCCATAAGACATTCCAAGTAAGTTGAAGTAACATGAACTCAAGTCCAATGAAAACCAAAACTCATCTCTTTATTAAAGGGAATTTATATTACCTATGTGAGGTTTACTGAATTGTAGAGATAAAAATATTTTATAAGAATATATATGTATGTATATATATTCTCCTTCATAAATGAAAGAACTAAAGACAAGACAAATCAAATACAATGGGTATATGAAACATTATTAAACTAATTTAAACATGAGAAATGTACATTAATATTATTAGTATACTATACTGAAGATAGCACATTAATAAAAGAACCTAGCTCAAATTAGAAATGGAAATACAAATAAGGAGTTAAAAATTTAATAAAGAAAATAAATTAGAAGCAGACCCACAAATTTCATATTCATGAATCACACTCATATGTATGCAACCAAATTGGTATCCAAATGGTTGTGGTTGACCCTTGAAGTATTAATTGAAAAATAAATAAGGAAATGAATGAACAAATTTATGTGAATAAGAAAACATAATACTGGGGTTAAAGCAATGTGGCCGGGGTAAGGAGTTAACATAGGAATTAAACTCCAACTAAATATCTACAGAACTGAGGGTGAAACAAAAATTGAACTATCTTAGTAATAAAGGAAAGAAAACACTTCTATTGTACTTTATCAAGAGCATAGCAGGTGTACATGTACCAAAATAGCAAAAGAACTCATAATTGGAAGGTTTGGCACTCCATGGGACTATCTGATGTTTGTAGTTCTTATTAAGAAAGTGGGATGATCTAGAAGAGAACCTGGTAGGACTACTCCTTTAACCCTAACTCCCCCAATTATCTATGAGGAAAATACTTGAAATTTTGATCATCTGGGTCTTGGGATAGGATTCTCATTAGAACCAACATCTCCATATATGTGCCACAGAGCTTGGAATCACAATTTAAACTACGCACATAACTGATAGACCACTATAGCCTGGAATCAACATGATTTGTATTTTAAACTATAATAATTTGTGTACCAGATGTCTCACAGTTCTCTGAGGTTTAGTTCACTTGACTGTACATGAAATGGTTTTTTCTTTGCAGTCCTTCTACATGTTTTTTATGTTAATTTGTCTCCTGCTCTTCTGCCTTCTCATTGTGAAATGACCAACTACATGAAGATCCAGCTAGGACAAGAATTACTTTCCTTTTTATGTATCTAAAACAATAATACTTTACTCCCCCTCTCACCCAGAGTAATTTCTCCATTTGTATTTTGTCTATAGTAAGTAATTAAAATATTGTTAGTTATCCTAATATCTAATGAAAGGTAGCAAGCATTTAAACCATCCACACTATTATTCTTAAGATGAACAGGTTCTAATCCCTAGAAACATGTATTCTTTTAATAGAATTTTCATGTTTATTATCAAGTCCATATATATTTCTCTGTATTGTACAGAAAGATGTCATAATCTCTAGACTGTATACAGACAAGGTATCAATGGACACATATTTAAAACTTATAATCATCAATTAATGTTCAATTCGCACCTAAATGGGTTCTTGGAAAAGGAACACTAATAGATTCTGGTCTTCTCTAGTTTTCTATTTCCCCATGGTTTCTCTGGCCTCTTCGTGTACTCTTGTCATGCTCTCACTTGCTCCATTGCAGTATAACTAGAAAACCAGTGAAGCATGTGCTAATGTCATAGAATGGAAATTACAGAACTCTACAAAATAACCTTATTTTTATAAGGAAAATAACAAGCCCTACATAGTCATATAAGATCCCCAATGAACTAAAGCAAAGGTGATACATCATGAGTAAAATGACATAACAAATTTATATTTCCAAGATATAAAACTTAGATTTCATGGGCCAGTACCTTTATTTTCCAAGGCAAAGAAGAACACATATAAGGATCCCAGTTAACTAGTTTGCAGTTTCACTAGCAATTGATAAATGTTCCACATCTTCACCAGCATCTGCTGTCACCTGAATTTTTTATCTTAGCCATTCTAACTGATGTGAGGTGGAATGTCAGGGTTGTTTTGATTTGCATTTCCCTGATGACTAAGGATGTTGAACATTTCTTTGTTTCTCAACCATTAGAGATTCCTTGGTTGAGAACTCTATTTAGCTCTGTACTCTACATTTTAATAGGGTTATTTGATTCTCTGGAGTCTACCTTCTTGAGTTCTTTGTATATTTTGGATATTAGCCTTCTAAAACCACTTTGGAAATCAGTCTGGTGATTCCTGAGAAAATTGAAAATAGTTCTACCTGAGGACCTAGTAATACCACTACTAGACATATACCCAGAAGACAGTCCAACATGTAATAAGGACACATGCTCCACTATGTTCAGAGAAGCCTTATAGCCAGAAGCTAGAAACAATCCAGATGTCCCTTAACAGAAGAATGGATATAGAAAATGTGGTATATATACACAATGGAGTACTGCACAGCTATTAAAAACAATGACTTCATGAAATTTGCAGGCAAATGGATGTAGCTAGAAAATACAATCCTGAGTGAGGTAACCCAGACACAAAAGAATGCACATGGTATGTACTCACTAATAAGTGGATACTAGTCCAAAAACACACAATGTCTATGATACAACCTACAGACCATATTGAGAGTAGAAAGAAGGAAGACCAGTGGGTAGAAGCTTCAGTCCTACATTGAGGGGAGGAAGGGATGATGGTGGAAGGTGGAAGGAGAGGGAGACAAGGGAGGGAAAAAGGAGGAGGACGAAATGAGGTAGACAGTATCAGAAACTGTAGGAGGTGTGAGAGGGGTACTGAGGGTAAGGAAATTGAATAGAAATAGGTACCAGGGATGATAAGGAACTGGGGATAGCCACTGAAGTGTCCCAGACACCAGAGAAACGTGAGGCTCCCAGGACCCAACAGGATTAACTTTAGCTGTAATGCAGAGAGAAGGAGCAGATAGAAACTGTGGAGACCACCTCCAGAAGATTGTCACCTACCCTGGTTGAGGGATGGGGCTACCCACCCATCTCAAAAAATTTTAACCCAGAAATGTTCCTAACCAATGTAAGAACAGGGACAAAAACTGAAACAGAGAATGAAGGAAGGGCCAACTGGGGACAGCCCCACCTGAGAATACATCATGTCTGCAGACACCAAACCCAACACTGTTGCCATGTTAAGAGGCACTTGCGGACAGGAACCTAGTGTGGCAGTTCCGGGAGAGGTCCAGCCAGTAACTGACCAATGCCAATCATCAGACTGAACCCAGGGAACCTGGTGGCGGTGCTGGCAGAAGGACTGAAGGAGCTGAGGGGGATTGCAATCCCATTTGAAAAACAATGTAGGCTGACCTAACTACCCAGTTCTCCCAAATTCTAGACCATCAACCAAGGAGTGTACCTGGAGGGATCTATGGCTCCAGATATATATGTATCAGAGAATGGCCTTGTCCAACAGAAACAGGGAGGGAGCTTTAGTCCCCGGGAGATTGGATGCCCCAGAGTAGGGGGATTCTGGAATGGTGGGACAGGAGAGTGTGGGTGGTTGAGGGAGCATTCTCATACAGGCAAAAGGGAGAGGGAACGGCAGATGTGGCAAGAGGAGTTGGTGGAGGGGTAACTGTGAAGTGGGATATAATTTGAGATATAAATGAATTGAATGATTAATAATAATAACAATAAAAACTAAAAAGAAAAGAATTCCAGTTAAGACAAAATGGACAAACCTGAGGGTTATCTAGATCCATGTCTTCTCCTCTTCTCCTTTTAAAAGAATTCCTATTGATTTTCCTGTATAGAGGAAAAATTCTTATCGAGTTTCAAAATAACCAGCTAAGTGTTATAAAGCTTTACTTTATAGACAAATTATGTTTGCTATGTAGTCTTAATTTAAAAGATATTCTAGTTTCTTATAAATAAACTCTAGTCACATAATTTCCAACTCTCTAACGCTTCATGTGACCCCAATTTCCTATCAAATTCATGACTTCTTTACTTATATGTAATCATTCATATATATAAATATATGTGTATATATTTATATACATATTAAGAAACACACATATATATAATACATATGTATATTACAATAATTATGTGTGTGTGTGCATCCTTTTAAGTCCATATTGTGTTGCTTATATGTGTATTTTTTTTAGTGCTGACCACTTCGGTTTAGATAATTTACTAAGGGGCTTATTATTGGAGTTCGCTGAGTCTTCCTCTTTCAGCAGCCATTAATTGCTTTCATCTAGGTGAAGTCTCATGATATTTTCTCCCAAGTATACTGGAATGTGAAATGGTTATTTTCACTATCCAGATCTTGTTCAAGCAAGACATTGTTGAGATTTCCTGAGTATAACTTTCCTATCATATCTAGAAAACACTATCTTGAAACAGACAGCATAGCCTTCTTTTAGAAATATTCTAATCCTTCTGTGATACTTTTGAGATTTAGTTACAGATGTTCTACTATCATTGTAGCAATAAGGCCTAGACAGTCCTAGACAATTACTCCTTGAATTTTGATTAGGTGCAAATTTCTATAAGTGTATCCAACAATGAACTACAACTTAGCCTGTGTCTTATTTAAATTGCTGAGGTCAGAGTCATCCCATAAAAAATGATGGTTGTGTCAGTGTTTGGAAGCTGATTATGGGATGGGTATGGGGAACTTTTGGGATAGCATTGGAAATGTAAATGAGGAAAATACCTAATAAAAATATTTTAAAAAATGATGGTTGTATCTAGCCTCAACCTAGATAGTTCTGAGAAAGAACCAAAAATGCTTTGCCTGAAAGCCTAACTTTTATTAATATGGTATCTTTCTTTTAACATTCAGAGTAGAATATTAACTGAACAAAATATTTATAAAATATGTATTTTTATCAATTATTTATTTAAGATTTACATTTGCCTTTCAGGAGTCTTTTGAAATACCACATATTCAGAAACCCTAATTTTTACATATACCTCCTGAATGAGCAGTTTTGTTCATCTCAACACATTACATAATAATAGTCATGTTTTTAAAATTTATTTTTATTAATATTTGACAATTTTGATAATCCTTTCAGATCTGAAACATAATCCCTATGTACATAAAAGGTTAGTATTGTTGGAAACTCAAGTAGTCTGTTTTTGTTTGTTTTATTTTGTTTTGTTTTATTTTTAAAGATTGATGTTTTACATTGAATCTGGGCCCTCTAAATCAAAATGAAACGATAAGAAGTTTATGTAAGTTTGGGTTGAGTGGTATTTTCACAGTAATCTTTCCATGCCTAGAAATTTTTTGAGGCTAGGGGAAAACCAGAACCTAATGTCAAATTCAAATAATTCTTTGACAATTCCCAACTATGTCTTCATCACACAAGTTGTGGATTTGGCACCGAGGTGTCATCAAACCAACTTAGTAAATGGTTCTCTACAACCTAAATTCCCAAGAAAAACAGACAAAGAAAGAAAAATTCATATCTATATGACTATCCAAATCTTGAATCAAATGTATCCTGAAGAAACTGCCACTTACAAAACTATTATCATAACAATAACATATACAATCTCTGCTACTAACTCATCAGCTAACACAAACTCCAAGTATAATGTATTCTCAAAGTAAAATGAATCCTGGATTCACTACCAAAGTCACTACCAAAGTAATCCAGTCATAATCCTGGATATTCCCTGAAAATGGCAGTGGGACATCAGTAGAGGGAAGAGCAGGGCTGCTTCTGCATTTCTTCAATGTCACTAAGACTCATCAATAGTATTTTTGAGGTTCCCTTGTGGTTATTATAAACTGTCAAATTTCTCACAAGTTTGATGTTCTAAGTAAATTTTCATTTGTGATTTTAGAATTAGGCATCAACTTGTCCTACAGAATAAAGAATTTCTCTAGCTGAGGAGTTTGACTTCATAAACAGAAAACAAAATAAAAGCATAAAGAAAAGAGCATTGATGATTTTTAGTTTGTTTATAAAAACTGGCCAGTTTCAGAAATTACTTGTATTATCTGGCATGTAGCACACATAGTCTTTTAAGGTCTAATGCAAGATGCTAGCCAAAGGAATGGCTTTCCATAAATTTTATATAGCATACTACAAAAACTGTCACATTTGTACTTTATATAAATGGTCACTGTAGCATTATTTTGAAAGAAAATTTGTGAAAACAACAGAAATATTCATCAATACAATTTGACAAGTATAACTACTTTCTATGTCCCTGGAAGTATCAATAAGCAAAATTTAACCTGTCTCGAAAAACCAAAAAAAAATAAAAAATTTTTTAATTGAAATTTAAATGCCACATAACATTAACAGTTATTGTTACTCTATAGTCACTTGGTCAGAAAATACTTTAAAAATTATATTAGTGGGACTGGCAAGATGGTTTAATAGGTAAAGTTGCCTGTTACTGAAAAGACCACAGCTTTTATCTTAAAGGAATAAGGGACAGTTTATTCTGAAGCCATTTAGAGTAACCATGGCCAGGAATCCTAAATTTAGTATATTCCATGCCCCAATGTAGGAGTTTCAAGAAGTTGTTACAGTTTTTCAGAACAGAGAAATTCATAAATCAAGGCAGCTTTAAAATGCCTTGGAAGGGACATCAGAAAGGCAGGTACATCAAGATGTGGGGAGATTTTCTATATATTCAAGGTGTTATCTGATGCCATTTATAGCTTTTAGATTGGCGGAACTAGTTGACTGTTAATTGAAAAGATTCTGAAAGAGTTTTATCTATTATCAGAAGATGGTAGTTCCAATATGGGGGGTGACGGTGGGGGAAAACAGCTATTCTGAAGAACCAGAATACAACCCAAGATAAGGTAATTAGCCTCTGGACCTGCGACAGTACAGCCACTCCAAAGCACTGAGAATCTTATCAGTCAATCTCTTCAGACACATATTCCTTTCAGGGGTTTCCCTTCACAGCCAGATGCAGCTTTTTTGTAGTAGTTTTCCTTCATGTCACACAAGCCTAAAAACATGAGATGATCTCTGAGACTCACATAAATGTGGAGTGAAATAACAGGTTTACAAAACAGGTCTCTAAACTCACCAAGTTTGCCATGCAACTACTCCTTCATACACATCAAACATGTAGACAGCAACAATAATAAATATTTTAAATATAAATAATAAAATATTGGTAATAGAATAACATGTTAATAGTATAACAATGTGTTCTGTTGTATGGTGTTTAATAAATACATAAAGTATATACTAAACCAATGTATAGATATTAAGCACAGTATTTAGAAAAATATTATTATGAATAAGGATTTCATTTTTTCTATTCCCTATGTAATACCAAATAGAATACTTTAATGAAATAGTGACATTATATTAACCTTAACCCACAACAAGCAGCTTACACAGTTGCAAATCTTACAGATATGGATACTTTCAATGCAAGATCTCAAACATGCAGACTGACTTACATAGAACCTCAGATTGGCCAGATGGTTCTACTTGTATCTTACAAGTCAACTATTTGTTTTAAAGTCTTGTAATTGACTCATTTATTCAATCCTACAAAATGAAAAGGTGTAAGGTTGGGAGATGGTAAAGAATGTGATAAAATATACTACATGAAATGCTTAAAGAATAGATAAATTTTAAAAAGCTTTAACTCATAGCTATAGTTGTATTTTGATAAAGAAAGGACTGCATAATGAAAATCACTTGTTAGATTTCAGTAAATATTTGTAAAAACCTATTATTGTAATAACCTTACTATATACTTCTACCAAATCCATTATGAAGTATCATTTTATTGCTATAATATTTTAATGATCTTACTGATCATGTCATAATTCTAGCATAAATCTATCCGTATGAATGGCACATACAAAATAAATAGCCCCATAATGAAAAGTATTATTATATGTTTCATTACTCCGTTCCCAAACTCTCTGAATGATAGTAATATCTAAAACTTCTCTTGCATTTGACAACTTTCTAAGTGGTATTAGAAAAGTTTAATTTGTGAAGAAACTATGTATCATCAAAAGCATTAAAAAATTGGCAACTAATTAGTGTTACTTGGTAAAATTAGGGCTCAAGTTCTTAGATTTTTGAAATAAAAAAATACATTACTCCTGGGGAATGGAGCAGAGGCTTTAGGACTAACAATTCTAGATTTTGTAGACTGTTTTCCTCATAGCATATAGTTTATCCCACTGAAAATTTCATTCTAAAGGAAAGCTCATTAAAACTCAGTAATAAAGAGGACTTGTTAAGACTGGGGAAGTAAATAACTCATAAGTCTTAAGAAGTCTCTGAAGTTAAATGATTCACAATGTCCTCAACTCCTAAAGGGTTTATAAATAGTAAGGATCTTTGAGAGTAGGAGATTTTGTGATATAATGAGTTGTAAGCAAGGCTTTCAGAGATCCTTGGGTTCAAGCTTTCATTAGTTGTCACTTACATTGGGATGCAATTTCAATGATTCCACTAACTTCAAGTCCTCTGAAACTCTGTCCTTTAGTAAGTAACCACAATACACACATCAGTTCAGTAAGATGAACTCTACTGACGAAATTACTTTGGTTGTCTTTCTATCTGGGGTGAATAGAAGTTTGTTCATTTCTCCCCAAGATTAATGTCACATCATAGAAAAACATAGCTAGTTCCATCTTAGTCAAAGTCCTTGTGATTACCCATAGGAGACTCCCAACAAGATCAGATTGTTAGCATTCTATCATAAGACAGAGTAGATAGGATCATTGAAACTTCACCTGATACTTTGGCTACTCCCTTCTTTTTGCATGTCCCCTCCTACATGTAGATAATTTTGTTCCTTCAGTAAGTTGTCTTAAGATGTGAGAGCATGTATATAGGTGGGGAAAACAACTATGGAAAAGTCATTATCATTTATGGTGAGGTCACCATGATGCAGCTGTGTGTGAACTATGGTTAGTATAGGAGACTGACTCTTTATTCATCTATATAAAAATCCAGAAAAGCCACCCATTCACCAAGCTACATTCGGACAAAATTGTTTCTTTGGTCCATTGTTGATATACTACCTGAGATGAATACTTAATTGTTCATGATTTCCAAGCCAAAATTTATTCACCATTAGAGGATTTGAACTGTCTGACTCAAGTAAAATGACAAGATATTCTTGAAGCTCTTATTTAGCCTGGGGAAGAATATAAGCTATGATAATTTGAAACCAAACATTTCTTTCCTCTATAGAGCACAATAAGCAGGAAATCAAGAAAGTGGCAGGTTTCAAAGGTCCCAAAAATAACGGATGTTTTTCATTATACAAGCACAACAGCACCATTTTCTGATATAAGAGGATATTGTTGTTCAAGGTCTACCTCAAAGTCTTCAAGGTGATAGTCAAGGTTCACTGCTTTAGAACAAAATGAACTTTCACTATCCCATGAGAGACAATTGTTATTTCTGACCCAGCTGGTCATCAGATTGGATACTAGTCAATGAAGAGTATCTAATATGATACTTAACATGATGTTCTTATTACCTTGTACAAGCGATACCCACACATAAGTTACTATGCAATCCATTGGGCCTTCCTTTATTTTCATTCCCATAATATTTAAAGGATTTACAACTAAAACATTGTTGTAGTAAATATTTAATTTCAATCAGGGTTTTCTACACTACCTTTGATTATTCAGTTTACAAATAAAAGACATACAATTGTTACATTTATAATATCCTTTTAATCAGTTCTAAATCTAAGCAGATATCTACCCTCTAAGTTATTAGAATATACTTTCCCATTGATAACGCTGAGTTGTAACTTGCTCTATTACACCTTGGTAGCTCTTAACTCCAATTGGCCAGTACTCATGGTCATATTTTCATGACTCACCTACCCCATGGTATATTCTTTCTCCACCCTCTTTCTCTTCCTCGTGGATCCTGATTCAGACCCCAAGAATGGGAACTAAAACTTCACCTATCTCTCTTCTGTTCACCTATAGGCTATAGGTATCACTCTTCAACCAAGTTTTATACTAAGGATCAAGGTTTCACAATATCACTTGGTGTACGTGAGGATTTTATCATCCCTGGGGCCAACCAGACTTTGAGGTCCAGTATTAATCATTACAATATAGAGCAAAAGAACTAGCCTCAACAAAACATAAAATTTCTTATAGATGAAATCAATATTCTTTGCCATTCTTTCCAGTCAAAAGAATGAGCTTGGAAAGATAGACCATAATACTAAATTGTTTATTTAAAATGTTTTAAACTAAGACAGCTCACATTTAATACTCTTACCTCAATAAAATAGTTTTAAAATTAAGAATATTCTAATAAGGTAACATACTGTTATTTGTTTGCCAATCTATAGAAGACTCCCTTAATTTCTTTGCCTTATTATGACTTTCCTTTCCAATTTTATTTACTCATTCAGTTATTTTGAATGTATAGCATGCTCCAGCCATGGAAACATGTATGATAATATATAATCATGATATATTTCATATACATATATGTATATATAATTATAGTTATATATAGTTCTTTAAAATCAGTGCCATTCATATCTTATTTTCAAGTGCAGAAAGAAATCAAACAACAAATGTAATGCATATTTATTCTATAATAAAAGTGACAAAGAAATTATGGAAAAATAAAATGTAGATAAAAGGAATTAGCATGGAAATAGATTGATATAGAGAAGAGATACTGAGATTCAGTCCTAGTATATCACTACATTGTGAGATCACGATGAAAAGAATAAAATCCCAAAGTAAAACAGAGATGAGTGACAAATGTGCTATTAGAAGAGACAAAGAGATTTACAAAAAGTCAAATGTTCAATGTATATCAAGATATAAATTTCTGTTACTGAGTTAACTAAAATGGTGTCTCAGAAATGACTCATATATTTCTTAAAATGAAGGTCATCAATAACTAGCAAAGTCATGGAACATAAACAATTAGTAGGGATGGATTTTTAAACCACAGGGGAGAGAATTTGAAGAAAAATTGCAAATTAATTTAAGGAGTTTATAGTTGAGAAAAACAGAGAAATAAGATGTATGCTGAAAAGAAAGACCAGTGGATGTGCGAGTGTGTGTGTGTGTGTGTGTGTGTGTGTATACACACACATGCACACATTGAGATGAATGTTTAACCAACAATAAAAACTGATGAGACTAACAAAATGTTGAAATGATTTTTTTGAGGAAGTTTGCTTTGTAATTCAATCCGATACTGTTCTCCTTCATTGGCCTCCTAAATGAGAGCATGTACCACAACACTTGACTCTAGTGATGTTCTTTTTTTTTAATATTTTTTATTACGCATTTTCCTCAATTACATTTCCAGTGCTATCCCAAAAGTCCCCCATACCCTCCCCACTACTTCCCTACCCACCCATTCCCATTTTTTTGGCCCTGGCATTCCCCTGTATGGGGGCATATAAAGTTTTCATGTCCAATGAGCCTCTCTTTCCAGTGATGGCCGACTAGGCCATCTTTTGATAAATATGCAGCTAGAGTCAAGAGCTCCGGGGTACTGGTTAGTTCATAATGTTGTTGCACCTACAGGGTTGCAGATCTCTTTAGCTCCTTGGATACTTTCTCTAGCTCCTCCATTGGGAACCCTGTGATCCATCCAATAGCTGACTGTGAGCATCCACTTATGTGTTGAGTTGATATATACTTCCAAATTGGAAAGCGGTTTTATTAGAAGCACAGAATATCTCTGATCCTTTATTTATTCTAATAAATGAAAATGTGAGGGTTTGAGTACAGGTTCTAATAGGTAGACATATACAGTGATGGGATTCAGTACAACCTTTGGAGCCATAATCATGTTTCATGTTCTTGCACTTAGCGCTTACATCCATGACACCCACAGTGTGCAATGTAAGAGTCCACATATATGCATCAAAGTATGGTATAATAGGTAAATAACAAAATTTTGAGTTCAAAGCACGGGGTTTGAGCTACAGCTATAAATAATGTAGTCTATGACACTTTATAGATAAAAGAATTACTAGGAATTTTGTAAAAGTACTTACAGACTTAAAAAAATAATTGTGTGTAAATGTATCTTATATTAACCTGATGTAATTGTCATTTCAGAGGCTTGCTGCTGAAAAAGCTCATGCTTTCTAGTAATTTTCTACCTCTTGCTGGCTGGTCTAGCTCATCTGTTCTGGCTCAAACTCATCTCCAAGTTGATTGAGTCAATCTGACTTCTTTCTCTGCCTCTGACTCAGTTGTACTGCTTGGCCTGAAACTAACTATGAAAATGTTTTCGAATCTGGCTCCTTCTTATGTCTGGCTTCAACTGTCTCTGCTGACCTGCTCTGAACTGCATGAATTCACTGAGGAATTCAACTCCACTGCACTACACTCACTGCACAGACTCCAAACTGACTGAATTGCCTGAACTAGCTCCCAACAGAACTTCACTAACTGAAGAACAGAATGCCAACTGCACTAACAGAACTCAACTGACTCTCTTCCTGAACAGCTCTTAATGAGTCTCTCTTTCCTATCTGTTCTAGTGAGAGTTGGACATGTCTTATCTCTGCCTCATTCTGCAAATCTTTCTCTGATTCATCACTTTGTCTGTCCCTCATAGTGACCTACAAGGTCTTCATATGTGACCATGTTTCCTCTAAAATATCTTCATCTGGAGACCATGATTGCGGCCAACTTAAGTGCTATGAAGTCACTATGAAAACTTAGATTGATATCATATTTATAGCATATATACAATATCACACACACACACATACACACACACACACATATATGTATATATATATGTATATATATATATATATATATATATATATATATATATATATATAATGTCAGAACTTTCCCATAATGAATAAGGATTTCAAGGAACCAATCACTGGGCTACTAGGCAGGAGAAAGATACTTCCTTTTAGAGAGGAAACAGCATGGAGACACAATGTAGGTTGTGAGAGAACCCCAGTTTAGGTGGCAAATCCACTGGGATATGCCTCCAGAGGATTTATAATTTAAATAGCTTACAAAATTAGAGGGGCTGGAAAGATAGCTCAGTGGTTAAGAGCACTGACTGCTCTTCCAGAATTCCTGAGTTCAATCCCCAGCAACCACAGGTGTTGGCTCACAAACACCTGTAATGGGATCTGATGTCTTCTTCTGGTGTGTGAAGACAGCTTATATATATATTATATATATAAGACAGCTTATATATATTATATATATAGAAGACAGCTTATATATATATATTATTTCTTTTAAAAAATTAGGATGCTAGTTTCTGTGCCCAGCAATTGTGTTAACTGTAGATTCTAAACTAAGATTGCATGCCTTGGGAACTTAGTGAACCAAATAGAGAGATTTCAGAGCTCTGAGTCAGAGAGTCTGCTTGGCTGGGAACAGGCTGGCCTGTACAACTATGCCTTGTCTGTGGTGGCATTGATTGCTTTTTTAAAATATTTTATGCTATGTATTTTGAAGTTCATGTAGAAATGGTTAGTTAGAGGTATGTCCCACAGAGTATTTCCATACTCTAGTAGCTCTTTGAAGGGGTCACAGAGCTTCAGATAGAAGAGCTAAGTTTGAAAATCATGATAACATAAAAATTCAACATATTGCTACTGTTAGATTTCTCTTTATATGTTATACTTACATGTCCATATTAGTAAATATGGCTTACTTCTCTAATTGATAAAGACACCTATAAGGGCCATTTATGAAGGCAAATCTCATCAATATTTATATAATAGTACTTAATCCAAACCTTATATTTCCCAATCTGACACTAAACCTGCAACAATATAAAATCCATCTACTCTCTCCATGCTCATGAGAGACAAAGTAGGAAAATTCTTCAAATTTTCCAAAGATATAATTATATAATATATACTTTCCTCCAAATCCAAGAACTGCTTCTCTGTTTCCAAATAAAACTATTGCCTGATTCATGAAGAATTGTTGTGGACAGAAATATATTTCTACAAAAACTGTTTTCTTCTGTCACAATTTTTTTCTCATTTACCTTACCAAATCTTATCATGAACTAGGTAAGGATGGCCCTTTAAGCCATAATTGTTGCCATTTGCATATATGGAAGTAGTATAAATACTATCATCACACTTAGATGTTCCAAACATTGATACTCCCACATAATATCTGGGTATATTTACAAAAGTTAATTAGACCTTTTCTGCTTTTTTTTTTTCAACTTGAGGAAAGTCATCCTAAAACTAAGAGTAGCAATAGTTATACTTTATTGATCCTTGACACATGTCAAGTTCTACTTTAATCTTTTAGCATTAATATCATATTCATGCAATGAAGGTATCATGAGAATTATACTATAATATTACTAAAGTATAGGAAATAATAGCTGAAAATAAAGTATACAAAATAGAGGGATAAATGCTGAATACGTATTAAATTACAAATTAATTGCTAATTTAAAATATAAATTGAAATTACTAGTTCAATAAATGTTTATTCTTTATTAGCTATATGGCGAGTAATATGCTGCTTTTTGAGAAGAATCCAATCTAAAAATATAGCTCAAAACTCAAAACAATTATTTTGGGAATTAACATACATACAGAAATAGTCATTTTTCTCTCTTCCTTCTGTTGGTTTGTATCTTAGGTTTCCATTGCTGTAAAGAGACAACATGACCAAGGCAATTCTTTAAAAGTACATTTATTATCAGCTGGTTTACAGCTTCAGAGGTTTAGTCCATTATCTTTATGGTGGAAAGCATGGCTGCATATAGGCACACAAGGTATTGGAGGAGGCAAACCTTGATCTGAAGGCAGCCAAGAGGGGACTGAATTTCACACTGGGTCGAGCTTGAGCTTAAGAGACCTCAAAGCACGCTACTACAGTGACACACTTCCTCCCGCAATGGACATCTACACAAAGAAGGCCACACCTCCTAATAGTCCCATTCTCAATGAAGCAAGGATTCAAACACATGAATCTATGGGAGCCATACCTAATCAAGTCACTTCAGTTCATCTTATCCAATTCAGAAGTGACAGTTTTGGGGCTGGAGAGATGGCTCAGCAGTTAAGAGCACTGACTGCTCTTCCAGGGGCCTTGAGTTCAAATCCCAGAAACCACATGGTGTCTCACAACCATCTGTAATGAGATCTGATGCCCTCTTCTGGTGTGTCTAAAGACGGCTAAGGTGTACTCAGATATAAGAAAGAAAGAAAGAAAGAAAGAAAGAAAGAAAGAAAGAAAGAAAGAAAGAAAGAAAGAAAGAAAGAAAGAAAGAAGGAAAGAAAGAAAGATAGGTGACAGTTTTTGTTTTACCTTGCTATATTTTATTTTGTTATCATTGTAAAACATGAGAAATTATGGTACATTTACACAATGGAGTACTACTCAGCTATTAAAAAGAATGAATTTATGAAATTCCTAGCCAAATGGATGGACCTGGAGGGCATCATCTTGAGTGAATGGATGAATAAATGAATCAATGAATCAATGAATGAAAACCTAACCACTTTAACAACTAAACTTTATACCTAATGGAGGAGGGAAAAATCAGTTTTCTCCACTAGAGTAGTTATATCTACCACTCTAGGACAGGCCTCATGCTCAGGAATAGGTGACCAACATATAATGGATTCCAGACTCTACAGTGTTTTGTTTGTTTGTTTGTTTTTCAGGTTTTTTTGGGGGGTGGGTGGGTGTTCATTTATTTTTGTTTTTTATTTGCAGAGTGTTTTGGGAGCCTGTGTGTGTATGCTTTTAGTTGATTACAGTTTGGTGTTTTATTTTTTTTAATTTGTCTTTTACTTTGTTCTCTTTTGTTATTTTTTTTGGGGGGGGTGTGTTGTATGGGATTTTTTTGGTTATTTTTTTAGAAAAAAACTTAAAGGTGGGTGAGTAGAGAGAATGAGATGATCTGGAAAGACTTGTGAGAGGGGAAGAATATGATCAAAATTTATTCAAATTTAAGAATTTTTCAAATAATAGTTCAGATTACTTAAAATAGAAGGGAATATATATATAAAGAGGAGCAGATAAATAAAAGTATGGCTGACTATGGCAATGATCCTCAGACTTTCTGGTTCTTATAGCTTCTTAGGGATCACTTACATTTCTAAAAACTATTATTGAGGGCACAGAATATATTTTGGCTATATCAACATCTATGTCATGTAATTGAAATTATAACTATAATGTCTTTTTAACTCAAAATTTTCAAAAAATGCTAGAACATATAAATACATGTTCATATCTTCTAGAAAACAAATTTTGTATTTCTAATACAAATTCAAATAGAAAACTATTTTGCATATTAGAGAAAAAGGTTTTCTAAAAAAGTACTGAGTTTAACTTTATATGCTCTACAGACTTATCACTAAAGTTGGGTTATTTTAGTAAGTTTGAATGACCAAGTAAAACATTTTTGAATTGTGTAAGTTTTATGTGTGACTTTAAAAAAAATTAATTAACTTTCTGGACTTGAAAGTTTAATTGTGGTGATTCTAAATCCAACTGCTTAAAAACTATTTAATAACAAAAATAATATATCTCAAAATGGGATTAGGATTTGAAGACTTACTCTATATAATCCCCATGTTTCATATTAGGCAAGATTGATAGCATGGCATTATAAAGAATATATTATAAACCTCGAAAAAACAAAGTGTTTCAAAGTTTTATGTATTTTAAGACATTTGAAAATGTGCTTTTCATGTAGTATAAAATAATGAACATTTCTCTCTATTCTCTCCTGTTTGTCACAAATTTCTATTGTTCAACATGTACTACTACTACATTTTGTAAGGTACAATTTGGATGTACTATCATTACTCGACTTCAGCCCCAAACATGTGACAGAAGATTGGCTAAGGCTAATCTGCATCTTTCAGGTCCTGGCCTCTGAAATTGGTTCAGACATTTATGCTTGCTCCAATTACAGCAATGAAACTTATCATAAGATGCTTCACAGAATTTCTGGCAATGGGACTCAACTAGGACTTTAATCTCTGAAGTCATAAATCTTGCAGGCTTGTCACATAATCATCAGGCTACATGCAACCAAGAATAGCTATGAATGCAGTCCAAGACAAAGTTATTAATTTGCATAAAGAGATACATTGTATATTCTAGTAGTAACTTGACTCCATAATCCTTGAATGTGAACTTTGAAGAGGACAACATAGTATCACAGTGTCATAGGGTTATAGACAACCTTGCTGGACTATTTGAGATAAGCAAATTCATAGAAAATGTCAGCTCTGATCAATGTTTTCTTCACTTTCATAACTTTTGATATAATTTGTTCTTTCTGTACTTCTTTAAATAATAAAGTTAGGATATCTGGAACTTTCAACTATTATTTGGGAATTATTTGCAACAAACTTCTACCCTAGACCATTTTATGGAAATCTATACTTTTGATATAGTATGTTTTTATATTGAAATATATTTTAACTATAATAGTTTATTAATTGTTTAGAATTTCATATAATATATTTATATCATATTTGTTCCCTAAGGCCTATCTCTAATTCTTCTCAGATGCACAATTACCACCCTTCCAAGCCCTTCCCAACTTTATGCTTTGTTGATTTTTTTTTTTTAGGAATCCATGGAACCAAATTTCTGCTGTCCAGATACTCATGGGTGTGGGGCCCCTTAACTGCTATTTGGTTAGCCAACCATAGACCATGCCCATAAAGAAAACTGCCCTCACCCAAATATAATTGCCTATTGTTTCTCAATTAGGAATGTACCCCATCCTCATCCATGCTGGAAGGCTGACTGGATCTATCTTGTGCAAGCAGCCACAGGTGAGGTGGGTTCCTAAATACAGCAACTGTGTCATGTCCAGGAGATATTCTTCCACTTTTAATCTGGTCCTGCCTTGCCTCTTGCTCTTAGAGACTTCTGCCTCCGACTTCCATGATAGTCACTGAGTCTGGAGATGGAGGCTTGGGATATAGACTTCCTTTTGTGGCTGCACTGATGTTTACTTTAAGTGTTCTTTTCCCATGAAATCTTATTTTTATATTAATCCTATTTTTGAGAATTCCACACTTGAGTACTCTATTTACATCACTTTCACTACACTCTTTACCCCCTAACTCTTCCATATCCTCCAACAGTCTTTAAAATTTATAACTGATTATATTATTATTGTTATGTATGGATTACTTTTTGACATTATTATTGTCACTGGAATGTCAGAATTTTCCTTCATATTGTTATTGATTTCTTGTTTTACTCCATTGTAATCAGAATAGATATGTCTTAAGTTTTCAAACCTCTTGAACTTGTCTATGAATTATTTGTTACTATATTTCTATTTGAGAATGCATATTTGCTGAATTGTTGTGGATGTTAGGTACATTTAGTCTATAGTATTGTTTAATCACATTGTTTACTTATTAATTTTCTATTCTTAAAATTCAGGAACTTTTTGGTAGAAGCAATGCAGAAGGGACCTGTCAGTGGTTGTGAGTAGGGCAGGACTGAGCAGAAGTCTTGAGGCTGACGTTCTATGGGTGAGGTGGTCAGACAAGACTATAGCAGTGTTTGCAGTACCTCGTACAAAACATGACTTCCTAAATATGAGCTGAACAAACACAACAGCAATAGACCTGCCAAAGTAGATGAGAGAAAGCCCATGATGCCTCAACCTTAGACAAAGAACTATAGTCAAGTAAGTAACGTTGAGAGTGGGGTAGTCTTGTCCAGAGAAGAGCACACCAATTAGTTATCCAATGGCAAATGGTCAGCCGTCAAAATGCAGATATAAGTAAAATTATATAGAGAAGATAAACCATCTATATAATAATTATTAATTTATAATTTAGTAATATAATATATTTTGTACTAGGTATTATAAATATGATATATGTTAAAATATTATTCTATATTATTTTGTATTATATTTTATAATTAATGTCACACTGATTAATGAATATTTGCTTTGTATTCATTTTCTTGCCTTCTTTTGTCTATACAAGGACTTTAAATAAACAGGTTTTGCATTCTTCAGCTTTTCTTTTATGTAACCTGTATGGGCCTTTTCTGTGGGCAACAATGAGCTTAAACATATTTTCTTTTTATTAATATATATTAATTACATGTATATAATCATGAATTTTATTGTAGCATGTTCATACCTATGTGGTTTTTATCATATTCACCCCTGTCACCCTCTCCTGTCCCATTCCCATTTCTGTTTATCTCTCTCCTTTTTCCAACTAGTCTTTTCTTTATAGCCATGTCTTTTTCTGTTCTCTGTTTATGAAATGAGTTTAATTAAGAATCATATCAAGAGCATGAGTGAGCACTTACAAACTCACAACTGTGATTACCTGCACAATACATGAACAATATTGGTCTCTTCAATATTCTGTCAAGCAGTAGGAGGAGATCTAAAGGCCCAATCCCTCTTTGAAATTTTATAGGCTCATAGTGGTTGATAGGTGAGGAACAAACATTTCTTCATTATTTTGGAACTAGTAAGTTTCTCATGCCTCTAAAGAGTTAAGCAACCATATCTCAGAAGTTATAATCTGGTCTAGGCTTATAAATCTATTTATTAATAGCATAATTATCATCTAACATACATTGTATATCTACTAACATAATCTACCTGTAGTTGTTCTTAACAATCTCATATTTTAACTTTACAACAGAATTAAAAATCAATTTACCAAACACTATAAGCATAAAGGAGATGATTTTTCTATAAATTTCATTTACCAAAATGTTTCATAATTTTCTTTCACTTTAATATTATTGTTTAATATACTTTCATTTCAAGTTGAAGAATTTCCTATAGTATTTCTTTTCAGGGATAATAACTACCACCACCACCCGAATTTTGATTCTCTGAGAAAGTCTTTATCTCCATATTTTTTGTTGAAGAACAGGTCTACTGGATACAGTTAGCAAGATTTATTTTCTGTCCATACTTGTACCATACCTTCTCTCTACTCTATTTTATGCTTTTAAAAGTATTTATTTAGTATATACAGCCCACATGAATTTTGTCAAAACATTAGACTTCTTAGTTTCAGAGAATGTAATGACTTAAACTTGGATTGGCTCACTCACTATCTGTAAATCTCTGTGGTATATTCCAACAATACAGACACATATTTCCACCTAAAATTTTACTAGTGTCTAACATTTCTTTGTTCTGTGATTTACCAACTGGTAAATGTATAACATAATAATATTTTTTTCTTTCTACATAAAAACAAATTTCAATGCCAGTGGCATACATCATAGGGCTCATTGATAGTAGCAGTATAGATAATTTTTCTTCAGTTGAAAGACTGGGAGCTAACTCTTTTTTTATTTTTCTGTGAGTTTCAATTTAAAATGCTACTTAGTGCTGAAAAATAGCATTCTTTAAAAAATGCCACATAAGAGTCAAGGAGTAGATAATTCCACTGCTAAATTTTTGAGGAGATTCAAAGAACTAATGCCAGTATTTCTTGAGTCAAAAACTAAAAACAAAGGAAATGCCCCTACATTATTTTATAAAGATAGGATCATGTTCATAATAAAGACAGAGACTGCAAATAAAAATGCAAGGAAGGTTTCATATATACAAACCAATATATTTGTTATCTGACATGTCTGGCATCAGTGGGAGAGGATGCGTTTAATTCTGTGGAGATTTCATGTCCCAGGAAAAGGGAATATAGGGTGGTGAAGTAGGATTGAGTGGGTAGGTGAGGGTTATGTGTGAGTATTGTGTATAATAATTAATAGAAAATAAACTCTTGCTATTGCTGGGTACCCATGCAGCGGTACTGCTCAAATTCCGACAGAAGGCTTGTTACTGAACCTTGTATTCACAGTCATCCAACCCTGCAGCTAGTTGTCACAAAACCCCATAACCCAGTAAAATCAAAACTCTAGAGGCTTGTAATTTGTCAGATTTATAATATTGAATTCTCAACTCACAAAATTTCCACACCATAAATTCAGAGCCAATTAGTATTAATACAAGCTACCCAGCCATGTGGATCTAGTTTATCCTCTTCCTCCAACTTCTCTGTCTTCTTCTCTCTGTCTTCTTCTCTCGTTCCTTTCTGTCCTGTCTCTAAAACTCTAAGCCCACCTTCTTTTTCCACTGCCCAATCAAAGGCTCTAGCCTTATCTTTTGCATGCCTTCACCTAGATATAGACAACAATCCACATTTCCCCCTTTTTGTCCAATTAAAAGGCTTTTCCCTCTCAAATATAAATTGAGCACAACTATTATTATTCTGTAATTTATAAAATGTAAGATACATCTAACTCCCAGCCTATCATTTTGTCAATTAAATAAAGCCCTCTGCCATCTATTATAACATAAATGCTTAAAATTCAACACCTATTATGTTGTGGTTTAGCTTGTATACTATCTGAAAAGCATCCTCTCAAATATATTTTCTCAATGTTAAATAGCCTGAGTTGGCTATGAGACTATAATTAGTCTTTAATACCTCCAGAATTCCAAGAGACACATAAAACTTACCTGAAAACATGGGAAGTTTAACAAAGCATTCAGAACTAAAATTGTAGAGACAGTTGTTGTAGTGGCTATTCCTGGTTGTCAACTTGACTATATTTGGAATGAACTACTATCCAGAATTGGAAGGCTCACCAGTGACCCTTATCTGGAGGCTTGGAGATCCTTATCTGGATCTTGGTATGGAGATCTTGAGCCATAGTGGCTATGGATTCCAGAAGATTAAATCTCCGAGTTTAAGGAGATTTAATCTGGGCTACACCTTTCATCTGGGATTAAAGGTGTGGTGGAACACACCTTTAATCTGGGTTACACCTTCTGCTGGAGACAATATAAGGACATTGGAAGAAGGGAGTCTAGCTCTTGCTCCTTCACCTGCTTGCCGTGTGAGACTGAGTAACTGCTAGATCCTTGGACTTCCATTCACAGCTGTGACTGAACCATTGTTGGGAATTGGGCTGCCGACTGTAAGTCATCAATAAATTCTTTTACTATATAGAGACTATCCATAAGTTCTGTGACTCTAGAGAACCCTGACTAATACAGAAGTTGGTACCAGCAGAGTGGGGTATTCCTGTGACAACCTGACCATGTTTTGGGGAGGACTATGGAAGGACTTTGGAACTTTGGGCTTGAAGATCCATTCGTTGTTAAGAGCTCTGTCAGATGTTGTGTAGGAGCTTAGAAGATAATGCTGAGAACAGTGCAGAAGATGGAGGCCTAGTTTGTGAAATTTCAGGGGGAAAATTAAAGACTCTCTTCAGGGCCATTGCTGTTTTTATTGTGAAGATTTTGTAGTACTGGTTAGCTGGGGCTGAAGAATCAGCTGTGATTAACAAGATACCAGAACTACTAAAGCAAAAACTTTGCATTACTGGGACTATTGATGCTGGTTAGCTGGAGCTAAGAAATTAGTGGTGATTAAGAAGAGACCAGCATCGTTGAGGTGACATCTTCTGGGAAGTGCTTTCTGAAAGCACAAAGAGGCTGTGTTCCAGAGATAGGCAAGCCAGTGAAGAACATCCCTCCATGGCCTCTGCATCAGCTCCTGCTTCCTGACCTGCTTGAGTTCCAGTCCTGACTTCCTTTGGTGATGAACAGCAGTATGGAAGTGTAAGGCGAATAAACCCTTTCCTCCCCAACTTGCTTCTTGGTCATGATGTTTGTGCAGGAATAGAAACCCTGACTAAGCCAGCTGTCTACCTATGTAGTCCCAAGTTTCTCATCAAGTTGAAGCATCATATGTGGCTGTTTGGCCCAGGATCATCTGGCAGACATATCTAATGTAGAATTATGAAGGACTGATTACCCTCTCTTGGCAAAGATGATCAGTGGACTATTCTGCATAGTGCATCCTTTTTCTGGACAGGAATTTTTCTGTAGATGAATAGGCAATTTTTGTCCAGTGGCTACCTTGTCACAATTTACAACCTCACTTGGAGGTATAGATACTCAGTTTCTTCTTTAAATCCAAAAATGGGGTGTGGGGAGCAGATATGTCTCAATGACAATTGATTAATTAACATTAAATATCACATTCTGTGGTGTTCTGATGTTTTTGAAAACTATATATTTATGTAAAGTAACCTGGACTGTTGTCCATAAACTGTTCTCAGCTATTTCTAATCAAAATATCTTGACAACACCCTAACAACTCAAAACCATGAATTTGCTATCTGGCCCTTAACTCATATGCATAATCATCTAAAATCTGTTTGTAATGGCAGTTAGAGAAGGACTGGGTCTAAGCTTTGAATTCTTAAAACATTGTATCAATAGAAGAAATTTATACCAATGAAAACTTTAATTTTGTTTTAAAATAGATTCTATACCAATGTAAGAAATTATAACTTTAACTTAGTAACAATTATAAAGATTTCTACTGCCAGGTGGTAGTGGCGCACGTAGCCTTTTATTTTAATTAGGTATTTATTTCATTTTCATTTCCAATGCTGTCCCAAAAGTCCCCCACATGCTCCCCCACCTACTCCCACTTCTTAGCCCTGGCATTCCCCTGTACTGAGGCATATAAAGTTTGCACAGCCAATGGGCCTCTCTTTCCACTGATGGCCAACTAGGCCATCTTCTGATACATATGCAGCTAGAGACATGAGCTCCGGGGGGGGGGGGGTTAGTTCATATTGTTGTTCCACCTTTAGGGTTGCAGATCTCCCCAGCTCCTTGGGTACTTTCTCTAGCTCCTCCATTGGGGGGCCTGTGATCCATCCAATAGCTGACTGTGAGCATCCACTTCTGTGTTTGCTAGGCCCCAATTATAAAGATTTCTACCGCCAGACGGTAGTGGTGTACGCCTTTAATCCCAGCACTTGGGAGTCAGAGGCAGGTGGATTTTGAGTTCGATGCCAGCCTGGTCTACAAAGTGAGTTCCAGGACAGCCAGGGCTATACAGAGAAACCCCGTCTCGAAAAAAAAAACAAACAAACAAACAAAAAACAAAAGCAAAAAACAAAGTTTCTGTCAAATGAGATTATGGCTATATAATCAATTTTAGCCATTTACTCCCTGTTCAAATTATGACCATTTCTAAATTCCCCAGAAAGATAACCTTAGAATAATCACCTTCAGACCCCCAAGCCCAGGGATCTGGGATAATGATTCAAGTGAACCATGAGAGGTTTGGTGGACACCACATGGGGTTAGCCATGAGGGCAGGGAGATTGCCAGGGTCCAAGAGTAGCAGGTGATAGCATGGATTAACATTTTAATTATTACATGCAACAGGTTGTTACATGGGGAAGTACCCTCTTAGAGGTAAAGTGGGGGGAGGTTGTGAAGAACTTAGGAGGAAAGACCAGGAAGTGGGGCAACATTTGGAATGTGAATAAATAAAACATAACAAAGGGTGCTTTGCATATACAAATCAATATATTTGTTATCTGTCATTGTGGGAATTATTTTTCTGAAAAATACTTTTTTGTTTTTTATATTTTTTATTGGATTTTTTTTTTATTTACAATTCAAATGTTATCCCCTTTCCTGGTTTTCCCTCCAAAAAAACACCCTCTCCCTATCCCCTCCCTCCTGCCCCTGCTCACCAGCCCACCCACTCTTGCTTTCTGGCCCTGACATTCACCCACACTGGGGCATACAGCCTTCATAGGACAAAGGGTGTCTCCTCACATTTATGTCCAACTAGGCCATCCTCTGCTGCATATGCAGCTGGAGCCATGAGTCCCACCATGTGTGCTCTTTCATTGGTGGTTTAAAAGAACACACATGATATGTACTCACTTTAAAACAGCATTTATAGGTACAGATACTTCTTCTACTTCAAGGGTTTATATCCCAGAAAAAAATAATCTTAAACATTAAACTGATAATCACTTAATAAACTCAACCTATGAAATGCCATGGCTTTGCTCAATGTACTAATATTTCACTCATTTGTCTAGAAAGGAACTATAAGGACATATATCACAAGTTATCTAGGGAAAAGCTCAAATTTCCAAAATTAAAAAAAAAAAGTGTGGTTTCCACTTTGCTTATTACTTTTATATACCAGCCAAGCCAAAGCATTTTAAATAGGCTCATAATGACTCAGAGACAAATTTTATATACCTGAAGGAAATAAAAACAGTATTGTTACAATTTGAACATTAAATATTCTAAAATATGTTTAGATGCTAGGTTCTGAGCCTGTTGTACTATTCAGAAGAGGCAGAACATAATGGAAGATAGCTCATTTGGTGAAGATCATGAAAAATGTTATTTAGGTTCTAGCCCTCCCATTCTGATCAAAGCCTACCATGAGGTGACTTTTACCACATGCTCTTGCTGGCCCATGATGAGCTTCCTAAGGCTAAAAAAATAAAGCAAAAAAGATCCTTTGTAAAAGTTGTAAGAAAACCTATCTATTGCTACTACTACAGACAATTCCTAACAGGGTGTGTGTGTGTGTGTGTGTGTGTGTGTGTTGTCTGGAATGAGAAAATTAAAATGTAGCTCTTCTATAATGAAGTGACAATACCTTTACTAATCTCTATTGAGCAACTACAAGAAAACAATTAAGAGCCCATTTCCAGGAATAGGTTACTTCTTTTGGAGTTGTTGGCCACCTTGGTCCCATAGATCTCTAAATATTATTGTGTCTTACCAAAGTTTTGATTACAGTCCACAACTTAACTCTAAGATCCTATTGCAGAAGATACCATATACTTAAGCCAAAATGGAGAGAGATTTAGTTGGTACTTAACTAGAAGCATCCTTCCCATCATCTAGCATTCATAGTGCTGCAAGATTCTATTTTGTGAACTGAAGAAAATAAACGAATCATCATTATTTCACTTTACAATAACAAGTGACCTAACAAAGGCATGGCCACTGGTGCAATAATGGCCAGCATATCAGAGAGCAACCAATGATGTTATTTAAGTCCCATGCCACAGGTCAAAACTGACATCTGTTTCTTTCATGGACCAAGAACCTGTGAATAAACCTGTTTATTCCTGTAAGAAAAAAAAAAAAACTGCTGTTTTTCTGCTAAATAAGTATAGTAATAAACTGACTCTCAATGACTTATGACTATCCATTGATTAATAAATTTCCCAACCCTCTTCAGGGAAGATTCTATTTTCTGTATATGGTAATTAACACAAAGATTGACCCTGGTCAAGGTGCTAAGGATAAGAGACTGTGGAATGCTCAACCCTAAAAAGGTTACTTATAGCATGCCCCATCCTTACAAAGCTCAGGGATCACCATGGAAAAAGTAGAAGTGTGGAGAGCAGTGAGCAATCGCCATTACAAGATGGTGCTGGCTTCCGCTGTGCCTAACTAGTAAACAAGCCTTGTGCGCAGGTGCGAGAGTGAATTCACGCCAAGTCACTGCCCATTTTGGGGCGTAGTAATGAGGTGATGGGCGAGCAACAAATCAGGTGCTGACACACCACGCTGAGGGCTATATAAGCAGCACCATTTTCCGGGTTCTGGGTCTTCCCTCCTGAAGAAGCAATAAAGCTTTTGCTGCAGAAGAATCTGGTCATCCTCGTGTGTTCTTGCCGGCGAGAACAACAGCTTGTGACATAGAAGAAATAGTTTAAGAACCAGAGGTATAGATGATTGCAAGGTAATAATGAGTTCAAAGACAACAGGGCAGATGCCTGAACTCACAAGAATTATGTCAGCTTGAACAAGACCTAAGTAAGCCCAAGTTAACCCAAATTGCAACATGGAGAGAGGCAGTGAGCATGAAGTAAAAACCAGAGTCAAAAAGACTTTGACAACTAACAACTGCAGAGAGACTCAGTTCTCTTTAAGAGTCTAGTGTCTTTGTTTTTATTGTGTTTTGTTTTGTTTTGTTTTATTATTATTATTTTTAGATGACTGGGTTCTAAAATGAGAGAGAAGGCAAGAATGTGGATTTGGGTGGAGAGGGAAGTAGGGGAAGGTGTCAGAGTAATCAGGGGAAGTGAAACCTTATCAAAACATTTACTTTTAATAAAAAATTTGACTGAAATGTAAAAGAATATATTTCCTGGTATATTGACACACTCCAGTAGAAGGCCACATGTCAATGATTATATGAGCAAAACAAATTGTTTTTGACTGGTATATAAAAATAAAAATACAAAGTTGGGTTGATAGGGAAGGGGGTAGACTCTGAAAGGAGTTCACAGCTGTTAATTATTAAAAAAAATACTATTTAAAAGATATCAAAGCAATCATGGACTGAAAAGCATGATCCAAAATAAACCTTTCTTGCCTGTAAGTTTATTTTCTCAAGTATTTTTCACTGTGACAGAGAAGCACCTGATATAAGCCCTTTGAAGAGCTCTCTCTTTCTCCCATGTTTTTTTGCAGAATTATTTACAACATACAACATACAGGAGTAATTTTTGTCAAATTATATAGAAATGATCTTAAATAAAACTTTGGTATACATATAATTTTATCATTTATTAAAATGGGAAATACTGTATGCTAATGATAAGGACACAATTGTTTTTTACATAAGAAGTTAAATCTTGGCTGGATATATGATACTGCAGCATGCAGAACATCTTTAACATTTTCAGATTGATGGGCAATTTTTTATTAGAAATTTTCTTCATTTACACTTCAAATGCTATCCCCTTCCCTAGCTTCCTCTCTGAAAATCCCCTATCCCCCTCCCAGAAGTAATGTTTTTATCCATGGATAAATAGGTTAAGAAAATTCCATGTTTTCAATTATATAGAGAATATATAAGTTAATTATTTAGAAAGAATGGAAGGGTACATAACTGAAGAAACTACAAATGTGGAAATGTTAATCAAAGAAACAAAGTTATAGCCAGGCGTAGTGGCGCATACCTTTAATCCGAGCACTGGGGAGGCAGAGACAGGCAGATCTCTGAGTTCGAGGCCAGCCTGGTCTACAAAGTGAGTTCCAGGACAGCCAGGGCTATGAGGAACTCTTTCTCGAAAACAAAACAAAACAAACAAACAAAAAAGATACAAAGTTATAGTTACATCAGATGAATAATTCTGGACATTTAATATATGCCATAATGACCTTATTTAATAATACTATATTTTCTAGAAAATATTTCAAGTGGCATTACTATGTGGGAGAATGGAAACAATCATTTCTGTGGTTGTAATAATCATCCAATTCATGCATATATGTGTGTTATTTATAAAGAACTACACAAATATGCATACAAGTATTAGTATATAAACAGATATACTTTCAAACATTTTTTATACATTAGATATATACAACTTATGTGAAATAATTAAAACAAAATGACAATGAATTTCCATTCTATACAAGTTCTAGCATGCTTAAGGTGGTATGACCATGGACTATTTTTCCCATTTTAATGTTGATCTCTGTTACTGAGAGCTAAATTATTGCTAACTGATTATTATTGCATCAAGTCTACTACTAGCAAATGAATATTAATTATTTGAACTAAAATAATTTGTTTTAAAGACCCTGAGACTAGACAGGCCATGGACCTTAGTGAAAAACTACTAGTTACTATGTTAAAGAAATATAGCAATAAAATTATTCCTAATGACATATTGCTATACCTATGTATTAGAGCACTTCTCAGCCCTCTACTTGCTTGAGTTTTTATCTTACTTCACACAGCTCTCATCAGAGAAGTTTCAACTTTCAATAGAAGAAAACTGATATGGAAACTCAAAACTGGACAATGTACAGAACAAGAGACTGGACAATGTACAGAACAAGAGACTATGAAGCATCCAGACCTAAATGGGATATCATATCAAACCCCTCACCTCAAGACTCATGGATGTATGTGGAAGAGGATGCAGAAAGATTATAAGGGCCAGATGTAGTAGATGGCTTCAAAGAAATAGTGTCTTCTAGATACAACAGGACTGATACATATATGAACTCACAGACACTGTCACAACAGCAACAAGACATGCAGAATTTCAAGAGAGACAAAATCCAAGCACTTGGATGGGAAATGGCTACAAAGTCTCACCTATAAAACTTAACTAAAAAGCTACTTGTAATTGATACCTACTGGGAAAGTAAGAAAATAGTTTTCCCCAATGGAGTATTACTGAATATGTCAACTACCCTCCAAGACAGGTCCCCATGTCTAGGAGGACTTAGCCAACACAACGTGGCTTTTGTGATATCATGTAGATTTATTGATTCGTTTTGCTTTGGTTTTAGCATTTTAGTTTTGCTTTGTTTTGTTTGTCAGTCTTAATTTTCATTTGGAAGAGGTTGTTTTCCTGCTTTTTTGTGGTTTGTTTCTTTTTTTTTTATGGAAATCTAGAACATGGGATTAAGTAGGTTGGGAGGTGGGGAGGATCTGGTAGGAGTTGGTTGAGGGAAAAATATATAACGAGTAAAGCCAGCAGAGTGTTCATCTGCATGAGGCAAGAAGGAAATCCAGTTGAAAACTGATTCAGTAGCTGATGTTGGTTCAAACTTCTATAGTCTAGTCCAGCTGGTTTATTTTAAGAATATTTAAGTGCAACACAATTTTGGAAAACAGTTTTCTGATGATAAATAACTCTATCCCATGTGTATAAAATGAAGTTTAATATACTACTACTATATTGAAACTCTTCAAAGTACATATGACCTCTCTCATAAAGATGGGTTCTATTGCCTGAGAAACAGTACTCAAGATAAGGGTCTAGGGCAAATGACTGAGATAAACATAAATGTCTAAGAGTATCAGGTCTGGCATGACCATACACATAGCACAGAGATCAATAGGCTAAAAATCACCTCCACTCCAAAATTGTAAAGTACATGTGACATCTTCCATAAGAATGGAATTCTATTGACTAAGAAATAATCCTCAAGGGTCTAAGGAGGAAGAGTCTGGAATAAACATACATGTTTGGCAGTTCAGATGTGTTCTTGCTCTATAGATAGCACAAGCCACCAGACTATTAACTTCAATAATTTCCAGCCTTGTGGGTGGAAAACACGTTATGTATATATTTCATCCATAGAAGAGACAATACTGAATATTTATCATCCTTGTTTCCCTTAGTACTTACCTGTGAGTATAAGGACCTTATACTTTCTACAATGACCAAAATGCATTGTAATTTTTTTCTCACTGTAGTGGGAAAATGATTGGATTTTAAAATCTGTGGTTCTTTATCCATCCTGCAATGTTGATTCAGGTATTTGCCAATATATATAAATATATGTTTAATTATTAATGAAAAATGTACATTAATTACCATTTTCTCTTTACTTTGCTCAATATGAGTATTACCTTACAATTGGACAGCTTTGTATTAAAACCTTGGGGAGGCAAAACAAAAGAGAAAAACTACACTTGATCTCATCCTTAAGGAGATATTAGCTAGAATAAAGAAAATAGTAGAAGTCCAGAAAGCTAATAAAACAAACAAACAAAACAAAACAAAACAAAACAAAACACCACTTCAAAGTAATACAGGAAAAATAAAGAGTTAAGTAAGAAGACAAAATTGAAAATGAATAGTGGTTTAAAGACTGATCATAGTCATCCTTGTGAACAAAATCAGATGGGAAAAGGGCAGCATTTAAACACCCTAAAATTTGAAGTTTTAACTATACTATATGTGGAAGCTCACTGCCATCTGCCATCCAATGTGAAATTAACACCATGACATACTGTCTGAATAATTCCAGTGATACTTTCTGTGAAATTCTTTAAGAAATCAGTGTACTTCTGTCTCTCATTCCATTTGCCAGCCACTTTTTTATAAATAAAATTATTGTCATAAGTTATGAAGAATACATTTTGATTGTGCCTTAGCTTCTATTAAACTCTTCTTATAGGCCATACAAATCCTCTATGTTTTTATTAAAATAGTTTCCATCATTGGAGTTTATATAAGCAATAAAGATTACTCCACACTTTCACAAAAGTCATTTCCTCATAATAACTTGGTATTCAAACTAAGTAAATAAAATTCATCACTATACTAAATTTAACATGAAATAGTTATGTCTCACTATATGTTATTAAAATTCTAATTATCATATATGTTTGGTTAGGAAGAAAGAAAGCTCACTTTGACCTCCTTCCATTACTCTTAAACTTATGTTACCTAAAAGGAAAAACTATCAATGGACTCAAGGAAATGTTCCACTTCTTCATAAATGTCTGTTGATATTAATAATACTGAAAACACACTAGAGTATTTTATTTGTTTTCCCTACCTTTAATATAATTTTTCTCCCTAATCACACGAATGCTTGCTTTTTTACATTTATTTAGATCTTTGTTTATTTGTCTTCCTAATGAAGACCCTCATTGACCACTCTAACTAAAATAGGCACTGTCATAAATTATATCACTTTCTACTTTGTAGCCTGCTTTATTATTTTCATAGCACTTATTATTAACAAGATATAATTTATCTACTTAGAACATTTTTATTTTGATTTATTTTCAGGTACAAATTATCTTCCTTGATACCAAGAGTACTACCAAGCAAGGAGGAAGAACTCCATAGACACATTTTGAATGAAGAAGTTTGAAAGAAAAGAAACAATTAAAAACCAGGACTGGGGTGAATTAAAATTACAATTGGAAATTTTTCAAATAACTTATCTTAGGCTATTGGTAAAGCCTAGTTGCACTGGAAGATTCTAGTGAACTGAAAAATGTACCATAGAATGATCATCAAGAACAGCAGCATCAATGGAATGGAGTCAACAGGAGGTCAGAGCAGGAGATGTGATCCAAGCCCTTTGGATGATCCTAGATCATGTGTGAATCCCACACATTGGAACAAAAATCTGCAAAGTTGAGGTTGCCTTGTAGACCCCAAGATATTAGAGATGCCAGAGCCATGGATACCTATCAATGAATGCTGCTAACAGGAAGTAGAACCAGTCCAAGAGAAAGAAGTATGTTAACAGTCATCAAAGGAGAAAGGAGTTGCACAACAGACATGGAGTTTCAGAGCTTGAAGATTGCCCAGCTGCGTTTTGGTCCTGTTTTGGACTAGTATTTCCTCACTATGATGTTTTGGAATGGTAATATATACCCTATGATTGAGGTATATTATCTTCTTTTTTTATTTTGATATTAGGGAATTGCAGTTAAGGTATTAGGTAAAACTCAGAAGAGGCTTTGAACTTCCCAACTTTTAAACATTATTGAAACTGTGATAGACTATGGGGCCTTTGAAGTTGTATTAAATATACTCTACTATGCTATGACTAGGAATGGCCCCATAGACTTGTGTGTTTCAACAAACCTATGGAGGTCAGGGAGTGGAATGCATTGGTTTGAATATGCTTAACTCAGGGAGTGGCAATATTAGAGTATGGGACCTTGTTGGAGTAGGTGTGGTCTTGTTGGAGTAATCTTGTCATTGTGGTAGAGGCTTTGTGACTCTCCTCCTACCTGCCTGGAAGACAGTAGTTTTCTCCTGTTTGACTTTGAACAAGAGATAGAACTCTCAGCTTCTCCAGCACCATGCCTGCCTGTACACTGCCATGCTTCCCACCATGATAATGGACTAAGCATCTGAACCTGTAAACCAGCCCCAATTAAATGTTGTCCTTTTTAAGAGTTGCTTTGGTCATGGAGTCTCTTCACAGCAATGGAAACCCTAACTAAGACAGTACCCAACACTCTCCACAAATAGAAATGACCAAACAAAACAATATAGATATTCAAAGTTATTTTGATATGCAGATCCAGATGAATTGCTCAATACATTTAAGATAGCTCTATTAATATAAGCATCCTAGTTAAGAACTTCTTTCAAGAAGTTTTTGATACTATAAGTTGAAAGTTCTTCAATCTACAATGAAATTTTAACATTAAGTTTTTTATTATTTTCATTTTATATCCTGTGTGTGGATGTTTTTCCTGCACAAATATATGTATACCATGTATATTCCTGCTTCCCATAGATGCCATAAAAGGGAAACCTCTGGAACTGTAGTTATAGGCAGCTGTGATCTTGATATTTAATCTTAAATTCATTATCCTAAGAAAGAAAATTCCTGAAAAGAAGCTATGAATACACAAAGGCTGACTGCTTATAAATTCAATGGTGTGGAAAGGTTGGAATGTTGCAAATTCAGACACAAATAGCACCCGTGATAGAAATTTATTGCCAATGTCTGTAAATGATTATCATTTTTGTGACCATAGGATAAATCCTTTGGAATAGATAAACAGACCCTGAATTTCCACCATTCAAATATCTGAAAATACCATCAGATACCATCAAAGGTCCATCGTTAAGATTTCCCTGCTTTTCTGTAATTGGCCTACCTGATAATTCCTGCCACAGTGGCACATGAATAGTAATTCTGAGCCATAGTCAATCATGCCTGACTCCAGAAAAAAACAATTTCTTTGGTTCTGTTTCTCTTATCAATAATTCTACTTATGTGACTTTTTAGACTATGTCATATTTGTAAACCATTTCTAGTAAATTGTAAAATTCATGAGGAAAGGATTTTAGGTTTATTTAACATTCCTTACAGAGTAAGCACACACGTTTCACTAGGACCTATATGTTCACTTACTATATTAATACTATATATACAAAAATGTCCTAGTGCTAAAACACTTTCAAAGCTCAGCCACTGTGAATATTTGCTGATACTTAATGATCTTGAGCCTATGATTTGATAGTTGTGCAAAGAAGACAGTGAAGGGAAAACCTTAAGAAAATCAGGGACAGAAGTCTGGTAAACGGCTTCTGAATAAAATCATGACTTCAAAGAATTACATTCTCTGCCAAAGAGAAAAATAGTGTAAAGGCCACCTCAAAGAGGCAGTGTTGAAGTAAGCCAGAAGCATCACACATGTGGTTATAGTCTTAGAGTTTAATATCTCTTAGAGGGGGAAACAAAACCTGGTATAAAAATGTAAGTGGCACTGTGTTAACAGAAACCTAAGTGTTAGATTAAAGCTTAGGACTTCTCTGGAGGTGATATCAAATTCTCATAAATATGGCACTGTGTAACACAGTGTCAAGAGCATGCTATATCACTTAGACAAAAACATCATGCTGTTCCAGAATCACAGAATTATTGAATAACAATAAACTCACAAGTTCTGGCAGTTTCATAGTCATATTTGTCAGATGTTCTTGATTTTTTTTTTAGTAAGACTGACAAAAGCAGCAAACACAAGTTATTTTACTCCAATATTAATTATGAAAATCAACTCTAGTTGTTATTGTAGAGCCCAGTTGCAGGGTCAAAGTTGAGCTGCAGAGTTGAGTCAAGTAATGTAGGCAAAAAGTCAAGAAGGCAGATCCAGACAGCTATTATGTATACTTGTCAACAGTACAGACTAAGCCTAGCTAAAGATCTTGGACAAGTCAGTATCTACCTGTTTATTGGCCTCTCACACATTGCTGAGTCATCATTTATCAGGTCAATGGGGCTATGATTATCTCAGTGATAGGATTCTTCCAACTCTCTTTGTGATCAAGAATATAGTTCTTTGATCTACTGTGTCTGTTCTCAAGTCTGGTTTTCCTGATATAGGGTTAATATGTCTATGTGTTCTAACAGTCTCAATTTATTCTAATAAATTTTAGGATGGCATCTGTTCTACTCCCAGGATAAGTCATTGCCATCTTGTGTTATATGCATGGTAGTTCATTTGTCTATCCAGGTACAGTTATTCTCCATTGTCAAAATAAACTGGAAATTTACTTAGATAGTGGAGAGTTTTATCACAAGGCACAGTCTAAAAATATAGTTTTGCACAAAATGGAGTAACTTACAGCATGGGATACCATGATTTGAACATACATGTTCAGAATTTAAAAATTAAGGAAATGTAAGAAAGCAACACACTAGGACTATAGATAGTCCAATAGAGGTCCTAGAACAAAGAACATAAGTCCATAACAAACATTTTCAAGTGCACATGTACACAAATGCACAAACCTAAAAAATGGTAATCATAAATATCATATACATATTACTAAATAAGTAGGCTTACTTTTTTCTTTCTACTGAAAATAGAATTTTTTCTCACATATACCATGATTATGGTTTTCCCTTCCTCTACTTCTTCCAGTTCCTCCCTACCTCTCCTGGAATCAGGACCTATCCCAACTCTGTCTCTCTTTAGAAAGCAAAAAGGATTGTAAGGGACAATAATAAAATAAAATAAGGCCAATGCAAGGAGTTCAAAGACAGCTGAAGATACCCTGAGACCAAGTTCTTGGCACAAAGATTTATTTGCCCCAGAAGGACAAAGGGCTGCAAATAAGAGACAAAGCCGGGAAGTAGAGGATGAGAGAGAAGGCAAAGGGAACACGTGAGTAGGGGAGAAATATTTGTTGGGGATGGGGGTGGGAAAGACAAGGAACTGACTCTTGATAGAGAGGAAAGAAACATGACCCATAGGCAAATGACAATTTATAGGTAAAATGGGAAACCTTATGTTAGGATTAGATGTTTAATTTTGATTGGGCATGTTGATAAAGGGGGCTTTTGGCTTTTTATTGCTGGAATTCAATACTTTAATAGCTGGACCTTGGCAGTCAGCCTCAAGAGGAGGAAATGGCCAAGTAAGGAATAGACTTTGTTGGTTATCTTTAGGAATATAACTAATGGTTTTCATCAAGGAAGAGGGAGAAGGGTAAGGCCATGTTTGTGATATTAGGGCTGGCTAGAATTCCTTCAACAAAAACTAACACATTGGACATAAACAAACAGAAGGAAAAGAGCCCAAGAAAAGGCACAAGAAGCTACAGACTCAGAGACACTCACACACACTCAGGAATATCATTAAAAAATAAACTGAACTGGAAACTATAATATATATGCAAAGAACGTGTAGAAAAAATAGATCGGAAAAACATAAATAAAATTAAATTTAAAAATTTTAAGTGTAAAATTGAAAATTAAAAAATAATCCTTGACTTGACTTTGAAGAGACAAGGAACCTGCAAAGATAACATTGAGTTCATTTTCTTTGGGCCATATACTGCTTGACATACCTTTTTGGAGAAAATTAATTTTTTATTTGAATGTGGCCATCAATTGGAGATTGCTTCTGGATTAGGCATGGGCACAGGAGACTACTTCAGCTCTAAGACTCCATCTGGTGTGGAGCCTTGCAGTCTCTGTGAATACTACCCTAGTCTCTGTGAGTTCATATGAACATTGACCATGTTGATTCAGAGGGCCTTGTTTTATTGGTGTCCTGCATCCCCTCTGGCTCTTATACCCTTTTTGCTTCCTCTTCTTCAGGTTTCTCTGAGCCCTGAGTGTCAAGACCTGATAGGACTATCTCATTTATACCTGAGTGTTCCATGGCCTCTCTTTCTTCATAATATTTGGATGTGGGTCTCTGTATCTGTTCCCAACTGCTGCAAGAAGAAGCATCTCTGATGATGACTGAGCAAGGCACTTGTCTATGAGTATAGCAGAATGTCATTATGACTCATTTTATTGCTACATGTTTTTTTTTTTTCTTTGTTTGTTTGGTTTGGTTTGGTTTTAGAATTCAGTTTAACCTTAAGTTCCTGGGATATCTAGTTTCAGGCTCTTGCTCACTTAAGCAGTATTGACTATGGGTTCCATACCATGGAGTAGGCATTAAGATAAATCAGATTGCCAAGGAGGAATGACAAATGGCTGAAGAAGTCATGGAATGTGGCCCACCTCTTGGCACAGCCAAAATGAGTTGAATCATGACCCCAGAGGACTACTTGCCCTATCTCACACTGTTACAGAGTTCTGTTCTGCTTGCTGCCCTCACTTCCCTGTTCATCAAAGAATAGTATGAAAATTCTAAGGGGGCTCCCAGCCCCTCACTGGGCAGTATCTCTGGCACTTACAATATTAATGTTTGTTCTCTTTCAGGCATTGATACTAGAGCAGATTTATGATTCAATCACCATCCTAGGAAAGAACTTAGAGCTGTAGATTGTCAACAATGAAAGCATTTGGAAAAATAAAATTCTTAGGTAAACTAGGTTAAGATGTTTTTGCTAATGGCTCTGACATAGAAAATCATAGGGAACAATTTGAATTTCAGAAAGGCACACTCTTATTAGTTAAGCTAGGGATCTTTTATGGTCAGAGAACAAGAACAATGGGAGCACTGACTGACATGACTCTCATTAAGGCTGGATTAGTGATGATTTATTTCTTATACCCATTTTTGTCTTCAGCTTCCTGGTATGATTTATTAACAATTGCTGATGACTAGATATGCATTCTAAGGATTTAAAATAGATATGACTGATATTTATATGTGGAGGTTCAAATTTGTGATTCTTTTAACATTCTTACGACATTACTTTTAAAGATAAATAATAAGATAATTAATCATTTCTTTGTAACTATAAATTGCTGCCTGCCAGTAAGAGACACTGGCTGAGAAAACTACCTTGCTTCCTCATACTTATTGTTATCTATAACAACTTGCTTGGTTATGAATGTATGTGGGCTCTTAGGAATAATTTGTTTCTTTACCTGTACTGTGTAATATTATTTTTTGTAAAAGTATTAGGAAACACACCATTTTTTTATAGTCATTCAATGGAAGAAAACCAAAACATAATCATATTGGAATTTTATACTGCTTGAAAGAATTTTGATGGGATATATAAGCTATGGAAGAAAAAAAAATAAAGCTGTTGGAACATTGTTCCTTCCACCCACTGTGTGTATATTTGTGTGTGTGTATGTGTGTGTGTGAAAGAGAGAGAGAGAGACAGAGACAGAGACAGAGACAGAGACAGAGAGACAGAGAGGGGGTAAATAATTGGGGCCTGCTTGTTGGAACTTAATTCTTACTCCTCCCAAGTATGTATGTATATATGTATACATGTATGCAGATATATGTATATGTTTGAAGTGTGTTGGAACTTTGTTCCATCCATCAAATCTGTATGTTTGTATACATGTAAAGCTTCTCTGGTGTATAATGAAGTTTGCTTCATCCATCACCTGTGTGTATATGTGTATGTATGAAATGCTTGGAACCTGCTTGGTGGAGTTTTGCTCCATCCATTCAGTGTGTAAATATGAACCATCTGTCTGCCAATATGCATATATGTATGCATATATGTATGTACTTGTATGTATGATGTTATCAGAATCTGCCTTTTGATTAATTCAGTGGGTGTGTGTCTCTGTGTGTGTGTCTGTGTGTGTGTGTCTGTGTGTGTGTGTGTGAATTTTTTTCCTCTTTCCTTTTCTTTTTCACTGGCCCCAAGGAGTTAAAAGAGTTCTAAGTTTTTCACTCCCACAGGGAATGCCAGCCCCAGTAAATTAATCTTTCTTCCCTCAGAGAAAATTCTGCTAAGTAATTTCTCTAACTCTATCTGCCATAGGCAGCAGCCCCTGTCAGTATCTGAACCACACCCATCAGTTGCTCTCCCTACTGACCACTGCTGTCTGTCTGCCTCAGTTTACCCTATCATGTCAGAGCTGGTTATTGGCATCAGATATTCTTGCTTATTCCTACAACCTTAATGCCACCAATTAACTAGCATATCTGTGGCAGGGTACAATTGTAGATAAAATAATTTGTAATTACATCAGTGTTTGCATTTCTACTTTGGTGTCATATAGAGTAATCTCTGAGTGAAGGCTCTATATAAGCACTAAGTTGACTTCTCCAAGTCCAATGAGTTCTGTAAGTGTTGTCTTCAGCAATAGGATCTTGCTATCACTTTGTAGAGAGCAACTGATTGTTTTGGAAATGGGACTCCTTTGGCCAACAGCTCAATTTTATATAAATTAGTCCTGGTACTAGAAGCTTTATTTGATGACAAGACATGTCTAGTGGGTGTTCTGTGTCTCCCATTATTTGGCTATCTTCTTTTGGTTGCCTCCATATATTTAAATATATCAAGAAACTTCTAATCCAGTAGGTTTTTATTCAATTCCTCAAATGGTTCTTCACTTTAGCTGTCTCTCCTTGACTTCCCTTCCTCCTCCCCTTTTCCCTCTCCCTTCCCACTTAGTTCTCCCATTACAGTCTCTCTCTCCTTTGCCTCCAATCCTTCCATAGCTATCTATTGTACTTCCCTTCCCTAAGGAGATCTATCTGTCTCTATGCTAGACCACTATTCTGTATGCAAATGTGATCTTAATTTCATTTCCTTTATTTTGATAAAATACATCAACCAAAACAAAATAAAACAAATAACAACCACACAACAAAAACCTCAGGGGAAAGAGGCATTTATTTTTGCTCAGGGTTCTAAAGAGACAGATTCCATCATAGCAGACATGTCTGCATAAAGCTGGCTGATATACTTCAGTATCCCCTCACAGTAAACAGAGAACATACAAAAAGTAGAGCCAGACAATAAAACCTCAAATCCAGATCTCCACTAAGTGAATATTCCTCCAAAAATGTTCTATCTTCTAAAGGTTCCATAACCCTTTCCCCGTAAAAGAGTCGCCAACTAGGGATCAACTGTACAAATACCTGAGCTTACTGGGAACATTTCAGGTTTAAATTGCAACAGCATCAACTTATCAAGTAAGAAATAAAAAAATTTAAAATGTTCAGAAAGAACAAATCTAATTTCTCCAAATGACAACGTATAATTAAAATTCTAAAACCAATTCCCTCTACAGTTTAAATAGAGAAGATATATTTAGTAAACTGGAAAATATGAAATACCATATAATATAGCAGAAACAAAAGAGAAAACAATAAAAATGTTCAGAAATAGGGATGATGTGGTAGAAAAGGATAACATAGGTCAGTAGTGAAAGAAGACAAAATAGGGAAGAAGCAATATTAGAAGAAATATAGGGTACAGATATTTCAGAAATGTTAAGGAGACAAATCATGAGATATAGCAAGCATAACCAAGAATAATATATCTGTACCAAGGCTTAGTACAATAAAACTGAAAATTAACAAAGACAGTGACAAAAAAACTCTCAAAATTATTATAATGATGGATATAATGTTGTGTAATAATATTTAGAATTATTGAGAAAAATAAATTTAGATGGACTTAAGAGAGTGATTAAGTATTAATTGCTATTTTAAAGTTATATCTTTAGATTTATTTTTTCTGTGTCTTAGTGGTTTGCCTGAATATATGTTTGTGTATCACATGCATTCTTGGTGCCCATGGAAATGAGACAAGGGCATAAGGTTTCATGGAGCTAGAAGTATGGACTGCTATTAGCTACCATTTGGGTTCCAGGAACCAAACCTGGGACTCTATAAGAGCAGTATGTACCCTTAACCACACAGCCCTCTCTCTAGCCCCTTATTGTCATTGCAAATAAAAAAGCAACAATATAAAAAAGTGCTGAGATTTAAACATAATGTGGTTATTGTATTCCATCCTATTTTTGAAGATTGTTCATTCCATAGAAAATGAACAATTTCTGAGAGTGTGTCACAATGATACAATGACAAAAACCAATACTAACTTGGCCAACTAACACTGGAGCAAGCTCTGCTGTTTCACAGGATGGAATGAGTGTCACCTGTGACTAATGATCTATGGTTATAAGCAAAGTGAGAGAGGTGCTGAAATGAGCTATAGTGCTCTGTTGATCAAAAAATACAACTAACTGAACATTCTTGTGTTTCAGTGAAATCCCAACAGCAGTACTCCACTTTGAGACTGAGACATTCTTCTTCTCAGAAAGTGCCTTCTACTTTAGATGGCTACCCTGAAGGCTCTAGGATACAGTGAGTATGCCTTCAGACTAAACCTCACAAAGGAAATAGAAAGCATGTGCAAGAAATCTGTTTCTTCTCCTATCATCAATTGATGACTTGGTCCAATAAATACAATCATTTGCAAAGACCAAGAAACCATTTATTGAGAGAAAACAGATTACTAATTGTAAGTAAGTATAGACAAAGAACCATCAAATTAACTGTATACATGGAGAAAGTGAAACTTGAGACCTATTAAAAATAAGAGTTCAAAGATAGGCACCCTATGGAAAACTCTACAGGGAAGAGGCCTGCTGCTTAGTTTGTGAAGCATCCCAGCACTCCCATTCTGTCATTTACAGGCTTCAGCTGGAAATATACAAGAATAGCAAAGGATTTCTTACCTGATCTTCCAAGGGAAAAAGCTGGAATTGGGGAAGAGCCAGGAGAGACAGTAATCCTTCCCATTTCCTGAAGCATCTCTTTTATTTTTCTTCTTCTTCTTCTTCTTCTTCTTCTTCTTCTTCTTCTTCTTCTTCTTCTTCTTCTTCTTCTTCTTCTTCTTCTTCTTCTTCTTCTTCTTCTTCTTTTTTTTGACTTATCACCCGATACCACAATCACATAGATGGTAATATGCTAATGCCTCAGTTTTCAAGTGAGTTTCCATTTTTTATCTCTTTCTATTCATATGTGAACCCAGTGGAATAAGGCAAATTTCACTCTTTAGATTAAAGGTGGTAGAAACTAATGAGCAAACTATGTAAATAACCAGCTGTATATTTAAGTGCTTGCTGGTAGTGACGTCTTAAATGTCTATTCTACAGTTCTACTGAACATAACATTTTAGATATGAGGACTTAAATCATATTGCCTAGGTTTGAATGCTGTCTCTATACTTTGTATGTGTGGGAGACAGAAATGCCTCTTTAACTCCCTGTCTCTGAGCATATTTTATTTTCTTCCTGTAAAAAAAAGAGCAAAACCAGGTTTCTATGGATGATTAAATTTGATAATGTCCATAAAGTACGTTACACATAGTAAATAGTCCCTGTCCAAATCATTCATTAAGAATTTCGTACTAAGTGGATTTATTTTTCTCAGTTATGACATTCCCAATACTAATGAGAATTCCTATTTGTGTGCCTTAATGCCTTTTTGGCATATGTTGAATATATCTAGTCACTTTCAGTTGTTACAGGTTAATCCATTTAAAATCCCAATGCTGTACTCAATTTCAATTTTCTGCTCTTTCCTGAACCTTCAATGCATCACTCTTCAGGCAAGCCAGGATTAAGGCCCCGGGGTTCACAGTGAAATGTGGAAATATTGATTGAACTTCACTTGTTTTTCTTTCTAAACCTCTGGGTACAGGATTGATAGTCAAGTACTATGGTTTCTCCTCCCTCTTCACTCAAGGTTTAGCATCTTAAGGGTTGACAGACAGGGAAGAGTTATCAGCTTTCCTAACTGGTCACTGTCTTTGTTAGCTGTTACTGTTTTGTTTTGCTTTATTTTGTTTTTTTTCCTGGCTAACACTAACCATGGATAACTTTTCTGTGCAAGCATCAAGTGGGATGGATAAGGATGAAGAATTTGGTTTTAATTCTTTTAGATACAAATGCCTACATGTAACTAATGTGAGAGGTCAGCATCCTGTTCAGTATCCTCTACCAGTACCATTACCTTATAGCCTACATTTCATAACTTTTAATGTGCAAGCCTCTTAGTGTATTAAAGAAGATATTTTAGGTCTAACTTCTTCCCCTCATAAGCAATTCATTTGTTAGAAACTCATGCATTCTCAACATATCAATCTCTGATAGTATAATTTCATTCACTAATGCCTACCTTCTCACCCTTTTGCCTCTTGACAGGTCCATTTTCCCAATTCAGCAAGGCATATTTCTGTAATATACATGTCTTCCTATGAAATGAAAGGCCATTCTCCTTATTGACAACAAGCTCCTACTATTTTTTCTCAGATTCTTGAAACAGCATCCTAAAAGTTCCTATTGCTTAAAACATTTCCATATTCTTGTTGCTACAACCATGTTGCATGTACTTGCATGAAGATTTAATGCCAGTAATGTCATTCCGAGGCTCAGTAATTTCCAGCATTGCCATCTTGATCAAAGAAATAAATACAAATCTGTAAAAGATCTTTAAAAGCCAGGCTGCACATTCAGGTCACCCATTATTTTTTGGAGTCAATTTCTTAACTACAGCTTTTCTCTTGGATTTTTTTTCTACCTCCTTGCCAATTACTGGTATTTCTGCCTAAAACATAGCCCCCTAGATAACTGCAGATCTTTCTTCAAGTGCCAATTTCTTGAAAAAGTCCTAATTGAACATGATATTTAAAATGCAAAGCATCTTCTATAGTAGTCCTGATTCCACATTTCTGCTTTATAATTCTGCATACCACCATACCCCCTAAAATCTAACCTTTAAAAGAGTCAAAACTTTTACGTATTTGTTCACTATCATCTCCTTCCAATGAAACACTGTTCAGCATGTAGTAGATGCTTAGTAAATGTTGTCAACAATGGTAAATATAACGCATGATAGAAGTCATATAAGGCCGGGCAGTGGTGGTGCATGCCTTTAATCCTAGCACTTGTGAGGCAAAGGCAGGCAGATTTCTGAGTTTGAGGCCAGCCTGGGCCACAGAGTAAGTTCCAGGACAGCCAGGGCTACACAGAGAAACCCTGTCTCAAAAAAAAAAAAAAAAAAAAAAAAAAAGAAGAAGAAGAAGAAGTCATATAAGGCAGCAAAAATGTTAAATTCTAGTTTTGTTGATTTTTTTTGATATCTTGGGATAACCTAAAAAAGAAGAAGAAGTCATATAAGGCAAAATTTTTAAATTCTAGTTTTGTTGATTTTTTGATATCTTGGGATAACCTAAAAATTAGGATTGTTTATTGTCTAAGAAAATAATTATATATGTTGAAACGTGTATTGACATTGCTCTCTTAATTGTTTGCATATTTCCAATTATAACTTAAAACCTGAGTAGAGTAAGGAACTGGTGAGGAGGGAAGGATCTCCTGAAGAAATGGGTAACTACAATAGATCCTGTCTTAGTCAGTGTTCTATTGTTAAAAGACACTGTTACCAACACTTAAAAGGAAAGAATTTAACTGGGGGCTGGCTTACAGTTTCAGGGTCTTATCCATTATCATGGCAGGGAGCATGACAGTAACCAGGCAGGTATGGAACTGGAGAAGTAGTGAAGAACTTTACATCCTAATCCTTAGGCAGCATCCAGAGAGAAAAAGGGCCTGGCATGAGCTTTTTGAAAATTTTATTTAATTTTATTTTGTACTTATTCACTTTAAATCATGCTCACTGGCCTTCTTCTGGTTACCCCCTTACAATACTTCCTCCCATCCCCCACACATCTCCTACGAGTAGGTGTGGGGCTAGGCACATCATCTCACCCTGAGCCTAGACAAGTTAGAAGAACATATCCCACACACAGGCAACATCTTTTGGGATAACTCCCATTCCAGTTTTACAGCAATCACATGAATACCAAGCTGCACATCCATTACATATGTATGGGAAAGACTAGGTCCACCCTTTATATGTTCTTTGGCTGGTAGTTTAGACTCTGAGAGTCTCAAAGGTCCAGGTTAGTTGACTCTGCTAGTGTCCCTTTGGTGTTCTAATCTCACCCTTTGTGGTCCAAAATTATTTTCCCTACTCTTCAATAAGAATCTCCAAGCTTGCTGGGCATGATGGCACACACCTTTAATCCCAGCACTCAGGAGACAGAGGCAGGCAGATTTCTGAGTCTACAAAGTGAGTTCCAGGACAGTTAGGGCTATACAGAAAGACCCTGTCTCGAAAAACAAAAACAAATAAAACAAAAAACCAAAAAACAAAACAAAACAAAACAAAACAAAACAAAACAAAACAAAACAAAACAAAACAAAAACAAGAATCTCTAAGCTCCATCCACTGTTTGGCTGTGGGTATCTGTATGAGTCAGCTTCTGGTTGGATATTCTTAAAGGACAACATGTTCCTACCTACAGGCAAAGCAGAGTACCATTAATAGTGTCAGAGATTGGTGCTTGGCCACAGGATAGGTCTCAAGTTGGGCCAGTTATTGGTTGGCCATATAATCAATTTCTGCTCTAACTCCCATGCCTGCATTTCTTGTAGACTGGATAACTGAAAGTTTTGTGGGTGGCTTGGTGTCTCTGTTGCTCTACTGGAGTTCTGGCTTAACGATAGGGGATGGCCTCTTCAGGTTCTGTATCCCCAGTGTAGTGAGTCATATATAATCTCACCCCATTGATTCTTGGGTGCCTCCCTCATCCCAGGTGTCTGTCTCATCCTTGAGATCTCCTCCTACCTCCTCACCGTCATCAGGTGCAGATTTCCATTCATTTTCATTGACATCTAGACATCTCTCCTGGCCTTCCCCCACTCCTGACCCTGAACCACCTTTTCCCTCCCCTTCTCTCCTCCTTCCTGGCATGGACTTTTGGAAACTAAACCCCTCTGTGACCATCCCTAAGGATATACCTTCTCCAATGAGGATGCATGTCTAAACAGTTCATCAACCAGGGACATCAAATATTTGAACCTATTGACACCGTTATCATCCAAACTACCAGAAATAGTTTTGGATGGATGGAGTATATATGGGTGGACTGGAACAGGAGGATCAAATAGGAAGGAGAAGGGAAGAAGAAGATAACAAAGAGAAAATGAGTAAGTACAGCTAACACTAGGAGCCACTTGATAGGTCATATGGAAACCTATTAAAGTAGAAGCTCCTTAAAAATCTCTCTACATATGAAAGTAAACTAAATGGAATCATCAAGAAATATGGTAGACAAAGCCCTAACTAAACATCTCCCACCACCAAATGTACCTTGAATGGATTACATCTAATTGAGTTGTTGGCCTAAGAAGCACCATCAAAGTCCCCAAACAACCCAGGCTATTGCTCTCCACAAACTGATGGTAAGACCCTATTGCTGAAGACAACATCTACACAATTGAACACAGAGAATTCAAGCTAGTGCATACCTAGAGCTATCACCTCTGCTGACAAATGTCCATCGCTGGAAGGTAGTCTGTACGTTATTAGGGGGTAAAAGCAAACACCAACCCAACTACAAACAGTTCAATTTACAATAGTAATTTGTCTGCATGATACTCTGGTACAATAGTGACACAATGCAATAAAACAACACAGCTATACTCATAAATCAGTGTCTTTCTCAGCCATCATGAGAGAAGCTACCTTATAGCTAGATAAATGTTCAGAGAATGAGGTACCTTGGAACTCTCAGTCCTAAATGGGTTGTCTCCATCAAATCTCTCCCCTCAGGGCTTGAGGCATTTTGTGCCAGAGGTGTCAGAATGATTATAAGAACCGGTGTGGATGGATCACACTAAGGAAACAATCTTCTACAGACAACAGGGCTGAAAGACATATGAACTCACAAAGACTGGCAGCACACACAGGCTTGCAATGACCAAAGCCAGATGGAGTCCTAAGTTTGACAGAGGATATGCACACAAGCCTTCATCCCTAACCCAGAAGATATCTTGAAGTGACAACTGCTTGCCAAGAAAAACTTAGTTTTCCCTTACAAAGTCTCACTATACATACAAACCACACTTAAAGGCAGTTTTATGCTTAGCAGTAGATGGCTAACATAACACAAACCCAATGGGTATTTGGAGGATTTTTGTCTCACAATGTTTTGTTGGTTCATTTGTTTTTGCTTTATCTTACAAGTCTTTTGTTACATGCTTTCTGATTTTGTGGTTTTATGGGTTTCTGTATGTTTAAGTGTGTCTCTGTATCTGTATATGTTTCTTGTGATCTTAGTTTTACTCTTTTGTATGTTTGCTTTGTCCTATTCTTGTTCATTTGTTTATTATTCAGTTGCTTGTTTGGTTTCTTTTTTTTTAATTTTTAATATTTTTTATTACATATTTTCCTCAATTACATTTCCAATGCTATCCCAAAAGTCCCCCATAGCGCCCCCCACTTCCCTACCCACCCATTCCCATTCTTTTGGCCCTGGCATTCCCCTATATTGGGGCATATAAAGTTTGCAAGTCCAATGGGCCTCTCTTTCCAGTGATGGCCAACTAGGCCATCTTTCGATACATATGCAGCTAGAGACAAGAGCTCCGGGGTACTGGTTAGTTCATCATGTTGTTCCAACTATAGGGTTGCAGATCCCTTTAGCTCCTTGGGTACTTTCTCTAGCTTCTCCATTGGGGGCCCTGTGATCCATCCACTAGCTGACTGTGAGCATCCACTTCTGTGTTTGCTAGGCCCCGGCATCGTCTCACAAGAGACAGCTATATTTGGGTCCTTTCAGCAAAATCTTGCTAGTGTATGCAATGGTGTCAGCGTTTAGAAGCTGATTATGGGATGGATCCCTGGATACTGCAGTCTCTAGATGGTCCATCCTTTCATCAGCTTGTTTGGTTTCTGAGAAAGCAAGAAAGAAAGAGTGTAGATTTGGGTAGGTGGGAAATTAAGAGAATCTGGGAGTAGCTGGGGAATGGGAAATCATGATCAGAATAGAAGTTATGAAAAATCTATTTTCAATAAAAATTAAACTTTTATAAAAAATAAATATTATATATTGTTTATACAATACATGCAATTTATTTCATATTGTGATTTATGTCTTTTTATGTCTTTTGTGTCTTTTAATGTAGTTGTGATCATTTTTATGATATTGGTATTTTGAAGACTATAGGCTTATTTCTCCATATTCTAAATTATGATTTTCCTTGTGCTATTGTAAAATTTATACCTTATTTCCTATACTTATTATATAATTACTATCTGAAGGTCTGATTAATTTCAGATTTAATACTTTATAGTAAGAGTGTTTCCTAGGTGGTTTTGTGTATTATAATATTTCCATCATTAATACTAGTAGGTGATTAAGATAGTGAACACCAATATTTTTATAAAGGAACATTTTCCTCTTTGACAACTTCATATTCCTACCTTTCTGTGTTACTTGGCATAGAACTTAACAATACAAAATTTTACTTCCAAAGCTCTTAATCTACTGTTTCCAGAAGCAGTTGGCATTCCTTGTATCAATTGCTTGCACTGGGAGTTACAAAAGAATACATTTGTGAATTTGTCAGTCTACAGTATTTATAGGATGAAATTATTTGGGTCTTTATTTCCCTGAGGGGTGTGTATGTGTGTGTGTGTATGCATTTATTAAACATTATATTAATAAAGATCAAACTCTGTAGTACATCTACTACTAAACTATATTACCAGGTTCTCCCTAATACCAAAAGCATTTTAAGATATATAAAACCATATTTTTCCTATAATATCCAGTAGAAAAAAAGTGTTACAAGAAAGAGAGATGAAACAGCATTTGGAGCAATACCTTGAGTGGGCAAGGTAGGATTTGATACACAATAGAATATATTGGTCTCTTATAGATTAAAGAATATTTTTTCTATAGTAACAGAATGAAAACTATTAGAAAAGAGGCATGCATAGTTGAGTAGAAATATTAATAGTTTATAATTTACTGTTCCAGTTTAGGACATGGAATCATCCCTGAATATTTGCTTTGGGAAATAAGATTGCTCAGCTTATTTCATAGTAATATCCTTGAGGTTAAAAAAAAAAAAAAAAAAAAACCTAAGTTCAGATCCTTCAAACCTACACAAATTAGTTACATATGAACATGGAAGTTTAATTGTAAATTCAGCCCTCAGGGGCCGGGACATGAGACAAGATGGCTTGCTAGATTAACTCAAACCAGGGAGTTCTGGCTTTGCTTGAGACCCTGCATCAACGATAAGGTTGAAAAACCATTGAGGAATATTTCTTATATAAACTCTGAACTCTAAGTATGTTTTCATATTCACAAACAAGTATGTGTTCACAAACAAACTTATGTACATGAAAAGAAGGTAAAAATATACCTTCTAGCATGAAAGGGGGAAAGAGATTGGTTATTCAAGGTCACTATAAATGTTAAACTAAGGATTATAGTGACTTGTAAACAAATTAATCTGGATGCAAAATAAGTACCTGCATAGTTTTAGAATCATCAAATAGATTGGTTCCAATATTCTCGACAAAGAAAATTTGGTAAGTGCTGTAAATGAAACATGTAGACACCGATAAGAAATGGTATTTTACTAGCGATACAGTATCTGTGTGTAACCATTTGGATCCTATTCATGAAGGTGTCAAGTCCTATAAAGTAGCACACTTACTCTGATAAGTCAGTAGCTATCAAAGAATCCTATCAATTACCACTGAAAGAGACCCACAGACCAAGAAAAAATGTAATCTTACCTAGACTATGCAGGCTTCCTTTTGTGTGTGTGTGTGTGTGTGTGTGTGTGTGTGTGTGTGTGTGTGTATGTGTGTTTGGAATCAGTGCAGACCAATGGAGGAACTATCTAATACCAGAAAACAGAGTTTATCTTGATTAGTCACAAGATGCTTAGATAAAAATCAGTTCACAGGGTGCATGAAAATAGCTTTTTCAAATATTGTCTAATGATCATTTCAAAAATACTAAAAATCTAAAACATCGAATTCTCATAAATGCTATTAAATTTCTTCTTTTCTAGTCCTTCTAATTCAGTTGCTTGCATAAGTACCAAGGAATGGCCCTTTTCACTAAAATAATACACCACGACATAAGGACAAGCTAACTTTCTAATGCTCAGGATAGTTCACAGAAGAATGAGTATTAATTTTGAATTTAAGAGCACATGCTAGATTCTTCTGACTTTGATTTTCAAATCTCAGTTACAAAGCCTAAATATCCATAACACCACCAAGAATAAACTCAAACACTGATATCCAAATTTGGACTTTATAGGAGAGACAAAATTTTTCCAATTGATTTAACATGAATATGATGAGAATAACTATTGTTAAAAGAAAAGGTCATGTTTGGTTAGTGTGATAATCAGGTCAAATTGAGTTCAAAGTATTCTTAATGAAAGATAGAATTATTTTTTCCTAATTGCATTCTTTAGGATACTTTTTATAGTTAATATTAACATTTCTTATTTCATTCCTCAACACATATAAGCATAATGAATTCACAATAAATTCAATTTACTGAGCAATTTAGAAAAGACCTAGGCATTAGAAAATTAATTTTGTGTCACTGTATAATTTTCATCATGACCACACAGGACTTATCTACAAAATTATATTTTTATTATATCCCAAACCCATAAAGGAAGTTGAAAACTTAAAAAGTGTAACTATTTAGCCAATTTTTATAAGGCATATAAAAAACATACCACAACTCTAAAATTGTTTTAGGGTGGTACTGATGTCAGTAAACCAATGAATACTATGAGTCTTCATATTCATTGTGATCTTGACACTGAGCAAACAGACCTTACACAATATTTGTGAAACATTGTCAAGATAAAGTTATACTCTGAGAATGCCTGGGAGGTATTGTCCTTCTTTTTCCACGGAGAGATCTTTTATTAAGTGGGGTAGGTCATGGGAGGCTGAGAAACTTAAAATTGACTGCTTTCTGACATAGGCAGAAAAAACAACAAATGACCAGCAGTTTTCCCTCCTCTTCTCCTCCAAGTTCCTTCCCCCATCTCCCCTCTATATACCCCCATACACTCCTCCTCAACTTCTCTTCAGAATAGGGCAGAACTCCCACAGATATCAACCAAAGAAGACATATCAAATTGTAATAAGACTAGACACCTCCCCTCATATTAAGGCTGTGCTAGACAACCCAGTTGGAGGAAAGGGGTCGCCCAAAGCAGACAAAAGAGTCAGCAGCAGCCCCTGCTCCTACTGTTAAGAGTCCTATAAGAATACCAAGCTACACAACTGTAACATATATGCAGGAATCAGCTCCATGCATGCTCTTTGGTTGGTGGTTCAGTTTCTGTAGGCCCTTATGAGCCTAGATTAGTTGATTCTGTGGATTTTCTTGCAGTGTCCTTAAATGCTCTGATTTCTACTGTCTTCACCACCACTGTAAGATTTCTTGAGCTCTATTTAATATTTGCCTGTGGCTCTTTGTATTAATGAGACACTGTCTTAAATGAAGTCATGTGGGAAGACTCATTTTATTTGTGGGTTGTAACCTATAATTATTAGCCAGAATATCCTGTTTCCCACTTAAGTTGCTTTTGCCACAATAATAGGAAACCAAACTAAAACAATTTTTTTACTGACCACTAATTATAAACAAGATAATTTTGAGGGAGAAATGGTCCAAAGATATTTAAAAGTCTCAATTTTAAAAAGTACATATATATATGTATATATATGTATATATATATACAGATAGATAGATAGATAGATAGATATCTGTATATCTATCTATCTATCTATCTATCTATCTATCTATCTATCTATCTATCTGTGTATAGATATCTATCTATCTATCTGTATATAGATATCTGTATATAGATAGATAGATAGATAGATAGATAGATAGATAGATAGACATATAGACATATATAGATTGATAGACATATAGACATATAGACATATAGATATATAGATATATAGGCATATAGACATATAGACATATGGACATATAGATATATAGATATATAGGCATATAGACATATGGACATATAGACATATAGACATATAGATATAGAGACATATAGATATATAGACATATAGACATATAGACATATAGACATATAGATATATAGATATATAGATATATGGATATATGGATATATGGATATATGGATATATAGATATATAGATATATAAAATTTATTTTTTACACTCTATATTCCATTCCTTACCCCCCATCCATCCTCAGACTATTCCACATCCCACCCCTCCTTCCCACCTCCCCTGTCTCCACATTGATGCTCCCCCCATCCCACCTGACCTCTAAAATACCTGGGGCCTCCAGTCTCTTGAGGGTTAGGTGCATCATCTCTGAATGAAAACAGACCCAGAAGTCCTCTACTGTATGTGTTTTGAGGCCTCATATCAGCTGCTGTATGTTGTCTGTTTGGTGGTTCAGTGTTTGAGAGATCTCTGGGGTCCAGATTAATTGAGACTTCTGGTTGTCCTACAGGATCACCCTTCTCCTCAGCTTCTTTCAGCTTTTCCTTAATTCAACAACAGGGGTCAGCTGCTTCTATCCATTGGTTAGGTGCAAATATCTGCATCTGATTTTTTCAGCTGCTTGTTGGGTCTTTCGGGGCAGTCATGATAAGTCCCTTTTTTGAGCACTCCATAGCCTGAGTAAGAGTGTCAGGCCTTAGGACATCCTCTTGAGCTGGATACCACTCAACAATTATATTATATAATTGGTACATGAAGAGGTAGTCAGGACAAATAGGCCAAGCCCAAAACTATGAGAAGTAAGAATGAGAAGTGAGAAATAAGAGCCATGGCGAAGAATCACTTCACTTTCAATGGAAAAGGCAAGCTGAATCAGGGATTTAATGGTTCTAAAAAGATTTTCTGAAGGAGTTGAAACTTTAATTAGAATATGGAAGAATAGATAATACTCAGAGGCAGGTAGAGAAGTGTAATGATCATTTAAGAGAGGACAAAGTCATGAGAAGAATCACAGGGAAGTCAATGTGTTTGACATTTATGAAGTGCAATGAGGACAGGACTGTAGCTAGTTGCCACAGCATTTGCTAATTCAAGTCAGGAGTTTAAAAAAATGATGTATTTCCCTATAAATTTCCAAATGCTCATTAAAATGAAAGGTATTCACAAGTGTAAAATTAGCAGATCTTATGTATCTAAATTTAACAGAACTTAAAATATCTTTAATATATTTTCATGTGGATCCAGTAATTAAATTTTTCATACAAACAGGATCTTATGTTTATTATTTGATATGTGCTCTGTATTTTAACTTCCTCATTATTCTCATTATTATCAACACACTTTTAATACGGTCATTATAATGGTTATCTTTAAAAGTAAAATAGTATAATACAATTTTAATTTAAGTGGGAGTGGCCTCTCTCCAGTGTTCTACAACAGGCAATTTGACTTTATCTCAAACTTTCTATTAAATGAAGGAATAAGTTCAGATCATAGTTTTGAAGTCATTTAAATATTTCAAATGATATAATTTTGTACTAATCCTAACTTGTCTAAATTAGAGTATAAGTATATCATCTTCCTCCTCTCCTTCTTCCCCCCAAATCCTCCTCATGCAATTATGTCCTCTCAATTTCATGGCCTCCTTTTTATGGGAAAGCACCAATCGCTGACACTGTTAATGCTACTTTGTTATGCTCGCAGACAGAAAGCTAGTGTAATTGTCCTCTTAGATGCTCTACCCAGCAGCTGACTGAAACAGACAGACACCCACAACCAAACTCTTGTGGAACTCTTATGGAGGTCAGGAACTCTTATGGAAGGGTTAGGGAAAGGATTGAAGTCTCTGAAGGGGACGGGACTCCAAAGAAGGACCAACAGAATCTACTAAGCTGGACATCTGGCACTCTTAGAGATTGAACTACTAACCAAAGACATACACCAGCTTGAATGAGGTCTCCAGCACATATGTAGTATATTTGCAGCTCAGTCTCCATATGGGGTCCCAAGAACGGGAGGGGAAGCTCTCCCTAAAGCTGAAGCCTAACTATGTTATCTGTTTGTTCCAACAAGGCTATCTTGTCTGGCATCAGAGGGAAAAGATATGTCTAACCAGGCAGAGACTTGATGCTCCACGGTCGGGTGATACCCAAGGGGTGACCCACTCTCTCAGAAGAAAAGGGGTATGGGGGATGCAGAAAAAGAATATCTGTGAGGGGCAACCTGGAAGAGGGTATCATTTGGAATGTAGATAGATAGATAGATAGATAGATAGATAGATAGATAGATAGATAGATAAAGATAAATTTTAAAAAGTCTCTTTCTTATCAGGAAGTTTCTCCAATTCACTTCAATGACTGATAAATTTAACAATAATTCAAATACAATTCTTTTATAAACAATAAAATTCATATAATACAGAAGGGCTAAAGTTTTTATTATAAGCACAGAAATTCTCAAACAGGCACATTATAAATATAACAAAATTATAGGATATTATAAATATTCCACTGTAATATATACACATTTGCCTAATTTGGTTTAACATTAAAACCACATTCATTTTATATATATAATGAATGTGATATATATATGGTATAAATATATTGATTTTTTTCTATTTATTCTCTCATATTATACATGCCCACGTAACCATCCCCTCCTTCCATTCCTCCCAGTCCTCTGAGCCCACAGCTTCTCCACTTCCCTTTGGAAATAAGCAGAACTCCCAGCCTTATCAACCACACATGGCATAAAAAAGGTTCAATAACACTCTGCATAAGTCCTCATTTAAATGCTGGTCAAGGCAATCCAGTAGGAAGAAATGGGTCACAAGAGAGGGCAAGAGAGTCAAAGACACCTACACTCCCATTGTTAAGAGTATCACACAAATACCAAGCTAAACAACCACAGCATATATACAGCATGCAAAGCAAAGACCCATGCAGGTTCTATCAGTCTATGTAAGCCTCTATGAGCCCTAATTTCTTGATTCTGTGAGCTGTGTACTCCTGGTGTCCTTGAACTCTCTGAGTGTGTGTGTGGGCAGGACATTTGGAAATGAATGATAATTTTTTTCAAAAGTAACAAATTTCTGAGTGGGCATATTAATAGCTAGGAATGTTGTCACATTAAAAACTGAGAGGATTCTAAAAACAAAAATATCCTATGACAGTAAAGCTTCTACATTTCTTCATGTGTCTTATAAGTTAACATATACAAGAATCCCAGATAACTAATACTGAACTGGCATACTCTATTGGTCTATGCTGTCAGAAACAAAACAACTGATTAAATTACATTATATGGAAGAGTTCCAAACATACCTATCTTCCCTACAATTTTGTTGACAATGATCTCTCAAGGACTGATATGCTGTCTTTTTAGTGTATTAGCATTGAAGAATTTTAGTGTTTAATTGAGAAAATACATTCTCAGAGCACAATAAAGATGCTCAGGAAAGTGAAGCTTATATTGAACATACAAAATGAGACAACGTTTATCTTTGACACTTCTGAGTTTTGTGTGCATGATTCCTCTGCTTCTGACCTCAACTTACTTAAATCCTTCTTATCCTTCTTTCTCCTTGTGGAATTTTTAAGGCCTGCCTCACCCACATTCCTTTCACTATAGTTCATATGAACAAAATCTTCCTTAAAAGTTCTATCAACATTTAGATATAATTAAAAAATATCTCTGGTTGCTCTCTAATTATTTCAAGTGTAATAGTACACCACTTTATTAAAATAGACTCAAAGGCCCTATAGGACAGGAATAAAATCTTTATTTTGATTTCTACAAAAATTCCCATTTTTTACTAAAACTCAATAAAGTGTGTGAACTGATTGACAGATACAATTAATTCAGTATTACATTGTGATTTCTTCTTAGCCACTACAAGTATAGAAACACCCAATATCTAAATAAAAATAAAACACAAATAATCTTAGCTTGAAGATGGAATTTTAAAAACTACAGAATATAGTCTCTTGACCAGTAGAACTGTCAGAAATTATTTGTCAGAGTCTTTTGCCTTCAGGCAGATAAGTATTAACTAAATATTTTATGTGTTTCTAGGAAACACAGATAGAAATGACCAACTCAAACTTAAGATATATATCCTAATAATATCCTAATATTTTTTATCTACCACTTATCAAAAGTCTTAATATGAAACCTCTTAGGTGAATTTGAAACATCACACATGAATTTATGCTGTTTCTCTAACATACTGAGTCTCCTCTCAGTTATGTTTCATTTGAATTGACAGACTCATGTAATTAAACCCATTAAACCCATTCATAATTAACTCATCAGGCATCAGAAAGTTGCAAATAAAGATACCTTTGCCTCTTTTCTTTAGGCCTATCTTCTAACTCTCATCATTTTGGGTAAAATGTTGAATATATGCACATAAGAAAAGAAGCTCCGGGAAAATACCCACAAATACAAGGAATCTTATAATAAATTTCCTCCTTCTGAGTATGTGTTAGTGTCTCTGTTAAAGCACATGACATATCAGGTCACTTTTCAACCTTGAGCTCTGCCAAAAATCAGGCAACAGTGAAGAGTGTGACATGGCTCATCAGGACACACTCAAAGTCTAAGGCCAGAGACAGTTAACATAGTATTACAAAACAAAAAGCTACATCAGAGATGGGATGTCTTTAATCTCCATGGGTACTATTAACCTTATTTTGTCTAAAACTATTTTGGAAGTAAAGTGACTACACTTTCTCTCAGCTTAGAAAAATGAAGCCAACATGACTCTTCATCTACAAAATACAGAGATATATTATAGTCTTTGTTCTGACTTCCTTTCAGTAGTGCTTGTGAGTTGCTTGAAAAATTATCCTAGCAAAAGTGTACATTTATCAATAATACCTCAACATGAATCATATCAGATGAAAGGGAAAGACTCAATAGAAATAAGTTTCTTTCCCATTTTATATAGTATCATTTAACATAGACATATACATTTAAATTGTTCCTTTTTTTTTTTCAGTGACCTGCAATCAACAAAAGTCTGAAAATATCAATGAGGAATTCTAGGAATAACAATAACTTTTACATTCTATACTGTTCTGATTAATGTAAAGATCTCTTGAACTGCTAGTTGTAACTTAAACAGTGAGAATCTATTCATGCTGTATAGGTTATGTGTCCATTGCTCCCTTGGAAGTTGTCTTAGTAATCTGGATAGCTTTCACAAGCATCACTGTGCTCATATTCCAAAGACTTCTGTTTTACTGAATAGACTCGCAGTACAAAAATAGAGAGTCTGATCATTTAGATGTGCCCAAGAGAAGCTAGAAAGTGTTTTCTTTAAGGGAGAACATGAATTCTATTAGCTTTAACAAGGAAAACAAAAACTAAGAGAGCTATAATCTATGATAAGAACAAATCCTCTGTACATGAAAATATAAATATGTAGTTTTGCTGTTGCTATTGCACTTCAAACTCCAAAGGCTTGTGGCTTGTAACATGTGGTTATCTGAAGGAATAGAAACAATATAACATACATGCAATTATAAGACAGGAGTTATTCAATGGATTACATCATTGGAGGCTTTCTGTCCAATAACAGTTCTCTTCAAGCTGCAAAGCCACAAAAATTATAACAGCTCAGTCAATAAAGCTGAAATATAAGAGTTATTGTGTATTTATTAGCTAAGACAGTTGACAATACAACACAATTATATAGGAATATATTTGTGCATGTTTATGTGATCTTATGTGAGCTTTCCCTTCTTTTGCATTTTTTTCTACCCAGGTTCCCAACATATGCAACTTTGCTGTCTATATTCTGAGTAGATTGTTCACACTTAGTTTATTCACTCAAATGCTAATTGCCTTTATAAATATCCTCATAGATATAACAAGGATGGTGGTTCACCTATTTTATAAGTATATTTCAGTCCATTCAAGTTATCCATAAATGTTAACTACTATACTCATCGAAGAAAAGTTAGCAGTACAAAGAGGGTGGGGTGGAAAAAGAAGGAAGAAGGAAAGAAAGAAGAAAGAAAAAAATCATATAATTTTTATTATGGAATGGATGTTTAACTTATGATGAAATTATATACTAGCAAACTCCATGTGCTGAAAATATACTAAGTCCAAAATGTATTTATTACCCTTAAAGCCACTAAATATTATAGCTTTGCCTAAACTACCTATTAAGTGAGTTCAAAACATTTTCATTAGCCTACAGCTGAGAAAAGACATTTATATAATCCTATTTGATAATAAATTACTGAATAGTTCATGTAATGTAATCATTCTTTTCATCTAATAATTCTGGATACATGATACACTGTAGAGAATCAGTTGTTTCTCTTCATGACTTAGTGTCTAACAGGAAGGAGAAGCTTGGTAGTGCTGCTCAACATCACAAGGAGGGTAACCTAGAAAATATTACTCCTAAGAAAGTTCAAAGTATGATTTTAATTCAATGTGTATTGCCTTTGTGCCATCACAAAATGCAAAACTCAAGAAGTGGGACCATTGTAAATTAGATATCATCTATAAATGGCTATGTTATAATTTATCTACTTTGTTATTAGCTATTGAGGTTTATTTCTTTTTTTTTTTTTTTTTTGGTTTTTTCGAGACAGGGTTTCTCTGTATAGCTCTGGCTGTCCTGGAATTCACTTTGTAGACCAGGCTGGCCTCGAACTCAGAAATCCGCCTGCCTCTGCCTCCCGAGTGCTGGGATTAAAGGCGTGCGCCACCACGCCCAGCTGAGGTTTATTTCTTACTGTGCCTAATTTATAGAGTTTTATCATACTCAAGTACACAGAGAAAAAATATAGTATATGTAGAGTTTCTGTGGGATTCAATCTTCTGCGATATCTTTTGGAACTTACCACTATGGACAAAGATATACTACAGTACATGTCTATTGGGATCCTACTTGCACACCAAGAAACAGGTCGTAAAAATTGGAAAATCAAAGAAAAAAACACTGGCTTTACAATTGAAATATTCCTAGTATCATTATGAGGAGAACTCTAATTCCTGCCTCAATTGCAGTTGTACTCTAATTCTTCTATTTTGAAAGACAAGAATTCAGAAGGAAAAAAAAAACATAGTAGTAGTACAAGCAATCAGAAGAGTTTAATTAGAACAAGAAAAGAATCAAGGCAAATAAAGTGTGTCAAGCAGAGCAGCAATGACCTGATCCTAATTTGTATATGGGCTTGTATCTCTCCTCTCCCTATTGCTCGTTCCTAAAGTCTGCTACAGGGTGAACAGTTGTAAGAAAAGATTAAGATTTTTTTTCTCAGAATCCCAACTTACGTAATATTAAATCTATTCAATGTATAAGATACAAGAATATATATAAGGATATAGGCACCCTAAAGTTGAAAAGCTGAATAGGAGAAAGGGTAAAAACATTCCTCAAATGCTTCCCTGGAATGTAAATATTGAAATTGCTTTAATTTTGCATAGCTAGTACATGTTACTAATGACCTTCCAACATTATTTTGAACTCACAGATGATTCATTTAGCATCTACTATCTCAACTATCTTATATTTGAGCACTACTAAATTAATGCCATTTTTTTTTAAATCCTGTGGGCTGGTAAGTAGCTACTTCAAAGAACTAACATTTTAACTTACAGTACTTTAAATAATGAGAGGCTTCCTATGAAATGGTTTAAAACTATTATGTTCAGAAGATCTGGTTACAAAGAGAAAATCTACTTAGCATATGCATATAGTTTTCAAATACACTCTCATGCCCTCTTTGAAAAAGCTACATTCATTCAATATGTAATTCTATTCACGAACTCAGTTGTATCCGGAATTTAAAGGGGAGAAATAGTTCCAAGAGAATACACTTTCAGCAGTAAATACAATTTTAAGAGGTATTCTCCTGTTGTACTGCTTTATAAACAAACAAACAAACAAAACCCACACCTTCATGGCTTTCCTTAAAACCATCAAGAACAACTAGGCCATATGATTATGTTAAATTGGTCATTCTCTTGTGAGAAAATGAATGTGAATAAAGCAAAAATACACATACCAGGGTTGCTCATAAAACTGCCACTAACAGTTTAGAACAACTAAATTGAATAGAAAGACTGTAGGCCATTCCTTAATTACAACAGTTTCAGTGAGAAATGGTATAATCCTCCCTGAAAGCATGTTTTTTTTTTGTTTGTTTGTTTTTTGTTTTGTTTTGTTTTGTATTTTTTTTACAATATGTAACACAAGCATCTATGAGTGATTCATGTCCTAATAGCTATTTGAAATTTAATTCAGCATTTAGCAACATGGGAGAGAAGATCTGATTCTCTTTCCCTTTGAGGTAAATGGCAACACTTGACTGTCTCCAATCCTTTGAGGAGTTGGGGGCAATGAAATGTGGGCATGAATATTTCATTTCTAGGCAGGAGCACTTAAAAGCCAGCAAGCAATTCATTTTATTCCCATTTCCTGCTAGTGTATTCATAAGAATGTGTTGAGAGGGCAGTTTCAGGAAGCAAAGGAGCCTCAGTAAGTTTGAGTCTAGCAAACATACAATGGAATTGTAACATTAACAAGATAAAAAGCAATGTTTTAAGCCACAGAGATTTTGGGGTATTATTAGCATAACTTAACATATCCAGACTGACATAGACTTTGTCCAAAATTTTATATAATTAAAATAAATAAATACACAATGAAGCAATAAATCTATATGTAAAAAAATTAAAACAATTGTTAAATTAGAAACCCAAGAATCTCATAAAATTTTGAAGTACATGGTAGTATATCCTTTTTAGTGTAACTATTACACAACTCAAAAAACAAACAAACAAACAAACAAACAAACAAACAAAAACCACAGAATACCCAGGATACAATCCACAGAACTCAAAAAGTTTAACAAACCAAAGGCCCAAATGAGAATGCCTCAATCCCACTTGGGAGGGAGAAGAAAGTAATCACATGAGGAGGACGGAGAGAGGGGCCCAGGTGGGAAAGGGGACAGGGAGGGGAAGAGGGGAACATGATCAGATATTGTGTGGAACAGGAAAAAGAAAGGAAACAGGCAACCTGGAGAAGTAGGAAATGGGTGGACCTTCCAGAAAACACCTAAAGTCAGACATAGTAGCATTGTTCATCAACTCCAGTATGCCTGCAGGGATATGAGAAGCAAAGACAAGAGATTCACAAGAAGCTCACAGGTCTAGTGTATGCAGCAGAGAATCAAAAGACACCCTCTCAGATAAGGTGGAAAGGTGAAGGACTGAAACCCAAGGTTGTCATCTGGCCTAAACACAAACACACACACACACACACACACACACACACACACACACACACACAGAGAGAGAGAGAGAGAGAGAGAGAGAGAGAGAGAGAGAGAGAGAGAGAGAGAGAGGTGTGCCTTTACTTAACACCCACATGAACACATATCAGACACAGGTACACACACACACACACACTTAAATTTATTTTATACTCATTTTATGAGTATTATGGTTTGAGTATGAACTGTATAGCATTTACACATACTCATAATTTGAAAAGCTTTCACTCCTGGGTTTCTGTTTTGAGTCACTTTAGGAGAAAAATCCTATTTCAAGAAAGTAAATTGTGAGCATGTCCTTCAGTGATATACCTTGTCATGCATCTTTTTTGTAGTCACTTTTCTGCTTCCTGTCTACTGTGAGGTTAAAGGAGGGTAATTTGCAACCTGATATGCAACTTGCTCTGTCCAAGTCCATGATGCTGAGCCAGAACATTCTGAATACTCTGAAATTGTGAGACAAAATGAGTCCTCCCCCTTGGAGTCGTTTGTTAGTTTGGTCACAGCTGTACAAAAGTGATACAGGATAAAGGGACCACAAAGTAGGATCTTGTAGCACCTTCCTGACAATGTTTATCTTGAATTTTACAATTGCTATGTGGATTGAATTTAGATATTGTAGAAGAATTTATATAGAGAAGTCCTAAGCTGTTGCATGTAAAATGTAATGGGTTTGTCTAGTGGGAGCACACACTGAAACATGGACAAGCATGAATTCAATAAAAATTGCAAGGGCAAATAAGGTTTGAGATGGAAGTGAGACTATATGAAAAGTGAGATGAGCAATGTAATTGTGTCTTATAATATTGCAAAGAATCTGTTCATATTTTGTCCATTTTTATGGCACACTGAATATAAAAGAAATTAAATAAATAATTTCACAGAAGGAATTTTCAGTCAGTCCATTATTCTGGTGGTAGCATGATTATATCTGGCTTCTTTTAATCAAGTATAGAGTGAGAAATGCCAAAAGGAAGCAGCAAGATAAGATTTACAGTCTTGGGATCTGGTCAAATAATCCTGAGTAATGTTTCTTAGGAATGCATTTTTTTAAAGAGAATATAACATAAGCCAAGCAATTTGTATAAGATTAATAGAAATGATTATTTTTTTTGGTATTTATTTCATTTACATATCCAATGCTATCCAAAAAGTCCCCTACACACTCCCCCACCAACTCCCCCAACCACCCACTCCCACTTCTTGGCTCTGGAGTTCCCCTGTACTGAGGCATATAAAGTTTGCATGACCAATGGCCCTCTCTTTCAAGTGAGGGCCTACTAGGCCATCTTCTGATACACATGCAGCTAGAGACAAGTGCTCTGGGGGGGGGGGGGGTACTGGTTAGTTCATATTGTTGTCCCACCGATAAGGTTGCAGATCCCTTTAGCTCCTTGGGTACTTTCTATAGATCCTCCATTGGGGGCCCTGTGATCCATCCAATAGCTGACTGTGAGCATCCACTTCTGTGTTTGTTAGGCCCCAGCAGAGTCTCACAAGAGATAGCTAGCTATATCTGGGTCCTTTCAGCAAAATCTTGCTAGTGTATGCAATGGTGTCAGCATTTGGAAGCTGATTATGGGATGGATCCCTGGGTATGGCAGTCTCTAGATGGTCCATCCTTTCGTCTCAGCTCCAAAATTTGTCTCTGTAACTCCTTCCATGGGTGTTTTATTCCCAATTCTACGAAGGGACAAAGTATCTACACTTTGGTCATCTTTCTTCTTGAGTTTCATGTGTTTTGCAAATTATATTTTGTATTTTGGGTATTCTAAGCTTCTGGGCTAATATCCACTTATCAGTGAGTACATATTGTGTGAGTTCCTTTGTGATTGTGTTACCTGACTCAGGATGATGCCCTCCAGGTCCATCCATTTGCCTAGGAATTTCATAAATTCATTCTTTTTATTAGGTGAGAATTACTCCATTGTGTAAATGTACCACATTTTCTGTTTCCATTCCTCTGTTGAGGGGCATCTGGGTTCTTTCCAGCTTCTGGCTATTATAAATAAGGCTGCTATGAAGATAGTGGAGCATGTATCCTTCTTACCAGTTGGAACAACTTCTGGATATATGAGCAGGAGATGTATTGAGACATCCTCCAGTAGTACTATGTCCAATTTTCTGAGGAACCAACAGACTGATTTCCAAAGTGGTTGTACAAGTTTGCAATCCCACCAACAATGGAGGAGTGTTCCTTTTTCTCCACATCCTCACAGGCATCTGCTGTCACCTGAATTTTTGATCTTAGCCTTTCTGACTGATTTTACCCCTGAGTTTGATTATTTCCTGCGGTCTACTCTTTTGGGGTGAATATGCTTCCTTTTATTCTAGAGTTTTTACATGTGATGTCAAGCTGCTAGTGTGTGCTCTCTCTAGTTTGTTTTTGGAGGAACTCAGAGCTATGAGCTTCCCTCTTAGAAATGCTTTCATTGTGTCCCACACGTTTGAGTATGTTTTGGCTTCATTTTCATTAAACTCTAAAAAGTCCTTAATTTCTTTCTTTATTCCTTCCTTGACCAAGTTATCATTGAGAAGAGTGTTGTTCAGTTTCCACGTGAATGTTGCCTTTCTATTATTTATTTTGTTATTGAAGATTAGCCTTTGTCCATGGTGATCTGATAGGATGCATGGGACAATTTCAATATTTTTTTTTATCTGTTGAGGCTTGTTTTGTGACTAATTATATGGTCAATTTTGGAGAAGGTACCATGAGATGCTGAATAGAACGAACGTATATACTTTTGTTTTAGGATAAAATGTTCTGTAGATATCTGTTAGAATCATTTGTTTCATAACTTCTGTTAGTTTCACTTTGTCCCTGCTTAGTTTCTGTTTCCATGATCTGTCCATTGGTGAAAGTGGTGTGTTGAAGTCTCCCACTATTATTGTGTGAGGTGCAATTTGGGCTTTACTAAAGTTTCTTTAATGAATGTGGCTGCCCTTGTATTAGGAGCACAGATATTCAAAATTGAGAGTTCCTCTTGGAAGATTTTAACTTTGGTGAGTATAAAGTGCCCCTCCTTGTCTTTTTTGATAACTTTGGGTTGGAAGTCGATTTTATTAGATATTAGAATGGCTACTCCAGCTTGTTTCTTCAGACCATTTGCTTGGAAAATTGTTTTCCAGCCTTTCATTCTGAGGTAGTATCTGTCTTTTTCCCTGAGATGGGTTTTCTGTAAGCAGCAAAATGTTGGGTCCTGTTTGTGTGGCCAGTCTGTTAGTCTATGTCTTTTTATTGGGGAGCTGAGTCCATTGATATTAAGAGATATTAAGAAAAAGTAATTGTTGCTTCCTATTATTTTTGTTGTTAAAGTTGGGATTCTGTTCTTGTGGCTGTTTTCTTTTAGGTTTGTTGAAGGAATACTTTCTTGCTTTTTCTAGGGCATGGTTTCTGTCCTTGTATTTTTTTTTTTCTGTTATTTTTCTTATAGGGGTTGGATTTTCTGTTATTTTCCTTTTAAGGCTGGATTTGTGCAAAGATAATGTGTGAATTTGGTTCTGTCATGGAATACTTTGTTTTCTCTATCTATGGTAATTGAGAGTTTGGCTGGGTATAGTAGCCTGGGCTAGCATTTGTGTTCTCCTAATGTCTGTATAACATCTGTCCAGGATCTTCTGGCTTTCATAATCTCTGGTGTAATTCTGATAGGCCTGCCTTTATATGTTACTTGACATTTATCCCTTACTGCTTTTAATATTCTATCTTTATTTAGTGCATTTGTTGTTCTGATTATTATGTGTCAAGAGGAATTTCTTTTCTGGTCCAGTCTACTTGGAGTTCTGTAGGCTTCTTGTATGTTCATGGGCATCTTTTTCTTTAGGTTTGGGAAGTTTTCTTCTATAATTTTGTTGAAGATATTTCCTGGCCCTTTGAGTTGAAAATCTTTATTCTCATCTACTTCTATTATCTGTAGGTTTGATCTTCTCACTGTGTCCTGGATTTCCTGGATGTTTTGAGTTAGGATCTTTTTGCATTTTGCATTTTATTTGATTGTTGTGCCGATGTTCTCTATGGAATCTTCTGCACCTGAGATTCTCTCTTCCATCTCTTGTATTCTGTTGCTGATGCTAGCATCTATGGTTCCAGATTTCTTTCCTGTGCTTTCTATCTCCAGCGTTGCCTCACTTTGGGTTTTCTTTATTGTGTCTACTTCACTTTTTAGGTCTAGTATGGTTTTGTTCATTTCCATAACCTGTTTGGATGTGTTTTCCTGTTTTTCTATCAGGACTTACAACTCTTTAGTGGTGTTCTCCTGTATTTCTTTAAGTGAGTTATTAAAGACCTTCTTGATGTCTTCTACTATCATCATGAGATATGCCTTTAAATCCGGGTCTAGGTTTTCGGGTGTGTTGCTGTGCCCTGTACTGACTGAGGTGGGAGTGCTCGGTTCTGATGATGGTGAGTGTTCTTGGTTTCTGTTAGTAAGATTCTTATGTCTGCCTTTTGCCATCTGGTAAACTCTGGAGTCATTTGTTATAGTTGTCTCTGGTTAGAGCTTGTTCCTCTCGTGATTCCGTTATTCTCTACCAGCAGACTGGGGAGACTAGCTTCTCCTGAGTTTCAGGGATCAGAGCACTCTCTGCATGCAGGCTCTCCTCTTTCAGGAAAGGTGCACAGATATCTGGCATTCAGACTTGCCTCCTGGCAGAAGATGAAGGCCCAAAACAGGACCTGTCCCAGAAGCTGTTAGCTACTGTTGTTCACACTCTCACCTGTACAGACTAGTCTCAGTGGAGTCGGGGAACCAAGATGTCAGATGCTCAGGCAAAGCCCTTATGGGCTGGGTGGACACCTATCCTCTGGCAGGGAAGGTGCCCGGATGTCAAAAAGGAGCTCAAAAAGGGGGCTGCCTCAGAAGCTCTGTGGCTCCCGCCTATCCCAGAAGCTGTTAGCATCTGTAGTTCACACTCTCACCTGTGCAGACTAGTCTCGGTGGAGTCTGGGAACCAAGATGTCTCCTGCATATGCTATGGCAATTTCCTCCTGGGCAGGGCCGGACACCTCTCCTCTGGCAGGGAAGGTGCCCGGATGTCTGTGCGGACTTGTACTGGCTAGTTTTGTGTCAACTTGACACAGCTGGAGTTATCACAGAGAAAGGATCTTCAGTTGAGGAAATGCCTCCATGAGATCCAACTGTAAGGCATTTTCTCAATTAGTGATCAAGGGGGAAAGGCCCCTTGTGGGTGGTGCCATCTCTGGGCTGGTAGTCTTGGATTCTATAAGAGAGCAGGCTGAGCAAGCCAGGGGAGGCAAGCCAATAAAGAACATCCCTCCATGGCTTCTGCATAAGCTCCTGCTTTCTGACCTGCTTGAGTTCCAGTCCTGACTTCTTTGGTGATGAACAGCAGCATGAAAGTGTAAGCCAAATAAACCCTTTCCTCCCCAACTTGCTTCTTGGTCATGATGTTTGTGCAGGAATAGAAACCCTGACTAAGACAAATTGGTACCAGCAGAGTAGGGTATTCCTGTGACAACCTGACCATGTTTTGGGAAGGACTGTGGGAGGATTTTGGAACTTTGGGCTTGAAGATCCATTCGTTGTTAAGAGCTCTGTCAGATGTTGTGTAGGAGCTTGGAAGATAATGTTGAAAACAGTGCAGAAGATGGAAGTCTGGTTTGTGAAATTTCAGAGGGAAAATTAAAGACTCTTTTCAGGGCCATTGCTGTTTTGATTGTGAAGATTCTGTGGTTCTGGTTAGCTGGGGCTGAAGAATCAGCTGTGATTAACAAGATACCAGAACTACTAATGCAAAAACTTGGCATTACTGGGACTATTGATGCTGGTTAGCTGGAGCTAAGAAATTAGCGGTGATTAAGAAGAGACCAGCATCAGTGAGGTGACATCTTCTGGGAAGTGGTTTCTGAAAGCACAAAGAGGCTGTGTTCCAGAGACAGCCAAGGTTGTACTCCTGCTGCTGTGGGACTTGGTAATATGTAAGGGTCACCCAGGTGGTACTGGTTTTGAAGGCATGAGGTGGTCGCACAGAGCAGCTGAGGCTTGGCACTGTGAGAGGCCATGGAAGGCCATTGGTGAAGGTGCAGCCTCAGTTGCAATTGAAGGCCCAGGACTGAAGGGGTCATGCAGTGTTTTGGAGATGCCAGTACCATGAGATGACCACCAAGAGCAGCAGCAGCAGTGGAGTACAGGCATCTGGAGCCCAGAGGACCACGAGTGTGCTACAAAGGGCATGGCTGGAGAAGTGACCCAAGCCCTTGGAGGAGCCCAGAAGATCGTGAGTTGGATCACAGACATTGGACAGTTGGAAATTGATTTTTGCTTTGTGACTGTGCCCTGATATTTTCCCTCTTGAAGGAAGAAACTGTTTTAGTGGAGCCCACAGTTCAGAGACTTTTAATTGTAAAAAGACTTTGGATTTTAAAAGAGATGGATATTTTAAAGAGATGGAAATTTTAAGAATATGTAAAGACTGTGGGACTTTTAAAGTTATTTAGAATCGCTTCTCGGCCTTTTGGCTAAGATCAAGTGTAAAGTTATTTAGATCTTGGGGATGAATAAGAATGTAAGGGTTTGAGGCTTATTAGTGATGTGTTTGTGTGTCAAGTTGGCAAGGGGTCAATTGTACTGGCTAGTTTTGTGTCAACTTGACACAGCTGGAGTTATCACAGAGAAAGGATCTTCAGTTGAAGAAATGCCTCCATGAAATCCAACTGTAAGCCATTTTCTCAATTAGTGATCAAGGGGGAAAGGCCCCTTGTGGGTGGTGCCATCTCTGGGCTGGTAGTCATGGATTCTATAAGAGAGCAGGCTGAGCAAGCCAGGGGAGGCAAGCCAATAAAGAACATCCCTCCATGGCTTCTGCATAACCTCCTGCTTTCTGACCTGCTTGAGTTCCAGTCCTGACTTCTTTGGTGATGAACAGCTGCATGGAAGTGTAAGCCAAATAAACCCTTTCCTCCCCAACTTGCTTCTTGGTCATGATGTTTGTGCAGGAATAGAAACCCTGACTAAGACAAGACTGGTGTTGGTGGAGTCTGGGAACCAAGATGTCTCCCCCAGATGCTCTGGCAAAGTCCTCCTGGGCCGGGCAGACACCTATCCTCAGAAATGATTCTTTAAAGATATCTCAGGAATTGAACTGGTCCCATCTGTTCCTAGCTCAAAGGTTTGAAAAAGTTAACTCATCAAGAGAAAGCTTGGAATAGTGTACGGGAAGCGGGTGCTGCCACATGGGCCAAGACAGCACCCTGGCCCATTGCCAGGCCCCGTGAACCCCACATGTTTACTGCCTTGCCTGAACATGCACAGTGAAACAGCATGTGTATTCCTCATGATCCAGATCTGTCAGCCTATCCGTGACTGACCTGAGCTCGTACCTGGAGTGTGTGTGATTCTGATTGGATGAGGTGGTGTGGAGCAAGATGAGGTCAGTTGCCCCAAGTTAGGAGTATAGCCCTTGCTGCAAGAAGGAGAGGGGGAAGAAGAAGCTGCTGGGGGAGAGAGATGGAAGTGAAAAAGCACCAAGTAAAGAAGCTGCTACGTGAACCTGCCTTGGTATCCCTGTCATTCTTGTCTCTGTGGGTTGGAGACTGTGGCAATAGTGGTCCACCCTTGTAATCTCAGAATTTGAGAGGTTGAGGTAGAACTCCCATGCCCTAGATGCTAGCCTGAACTACATAGTGGGTAACAAGCCAGGCATTACTTCATTATGGAAGAAAGGTGTCCAGCTCACACAGAAACTGTAAGGAAGTTGTTACCCTAGGATTCCAATTCTGAAGCTCTAGTTAAAGAAGCTCCACAAAATGCTCTAGCTGACAACTGATTCTACCTAAGTTGTCTGCATGGTTATTTAGGTATGGAAAACAGAAGTGTGTTGTAGTCATTTAAGCCTCCACTTTCCCAGGATGGTCTCTGTCTAGCAGGACAGGTACCATATTAACAACATCAGATGCCCTGTAGTGAATCCTGAGTAGGAAATGGATGAAGTTGTGAGAGTGGGGCCTAAAATTCAATGAAGATTCCAAGAACTTAGAAATGAATAAAATGTGAAGCATCATCCAGAAAATCCACAGGCCAGCCTAAGTGTAAGATCATATATACTGTAAAAGAAATGGCAGTATATGGAGGGCTACCCAAGTTTCTTTGAATCTACAACATACTATCAGTGTTCAAGTTGATAGACATGAATTTACAGGGTTTAATATTTACCTTTCAGAGGTTTGTACTTGCTCAAGTTGGCTTCCTGCTTTCTGCACCTCTATTGTTCCCTCTTTGAAAGGAGAATGTTTATTATATGTCATTGGATATTTGAAGTGTGTAATTTTCTTTTTGATTCCACAGGGGCTTATTATAGCTAAAGTTTGCTTTAGGTTTTAGAAGAGACTTTCAATGTAGGCTTTTTTGAACAAGGTTGAAACTGTCAAAATCTGATGACCTCTTGCACTAAATTGATCTTGTCATATGAAACTACCAGGGCCATTTGGGGACGTACGTTTAGAATGTTATAGTTTCATATGAGATGATATCCAGAGGATCATGTTTACAATGCCTAGTACAAGTTGTTGGACCTATTTGTGAAGGCTGTAGAAACTTTAGGAGAAGAAGCCTAGTTAGAAGAAGTAAGTTGGGCTGGAGAAATGGCTTATCCATTTAAGGATCAAGCACAACAACAACAACAACAACAACAACAACAACAACAACAACAGACAAAAAAAAAAGTCACTGAGGCTCTGTCTGGTTCTGTCTTTTATTAGATTCCTGTATTTTTCTGCTTCCTGTCCACCATGAGATTTAAACTCTCTTCCTCTGGAATAACAACTAGAATGTGCAAGGCATTACATTTGGTCCCCCAAACCATGAGAAAACAAACAAGCAGAATCAACAAAATAGAAGCTCTTCCACAAATAGCTCAGTCCTGGTTTATGGATCACACAATTGCTATCTGAATCTTTTTTAAAGCATGAGCCAAAAATGTATCTTTCTTCCTTTTAAGCTTTTCACTTGGGTATTTATTTAACAGCTACACAAAAGTAACTAGCATAAACCATGAAGACTATTTGTGACATAACATTTAGAGAATAAAGTTAAGTTACAAATCATGTACGATTCAGTTTTTGTTACCAATACATACATCACACATTCGTACACAAAAATGTTAATATAGGTTAACACTAAGGAGCACAGCTTTACTAAGTTCCCTTTCTCTCAATTATAATTGCAGAAAATTCACATGCACTACCCCTATAATAGTTTTAAAGGATTGATTTTTTATTTTAACAAGGTATTTTCTTCATTTACATTTCCAATGCTATCTCAAAAGTCCCCCATATCCTCCCCCCTACTTCCCTACCCACCCATTCCCACTTTTTGGCCCTGGCGTTCCCCTGTACTGAGGCATATAAAGTTTGCAAGTCCAATGAGCCTCTCTTTCCAGTGATGGCCTACTAGGCCATCTTTTGATACATATGCAGCTAGAGACATGAGCTCTGGGGGTACTGGTTAGTTCATATTGTTGTTCCACCTATAGGGTTGCAGATCCCTTTCTCTAGATCCTCCATTGCGGGCCCTGTGATCCATCCAATGGCTGACTGTGAGAATCCACTTCTGTGTTTGCTACACACCTGCATAGCCTCACAAAAGACAGATATATCAGGATCCTTTGAGCAAAATATTGCTGGTATTGCAATGGTGTCAGTGTTTGGAGGCTGCTTAAGGGATGGATTCCCGGGTATGGAAGTCTCTAGATGGTCCATCCTTTTCTCTCAGCTCCAAAATATGTCTCTGTAACTCCTTCCATGGGTGGTTGTTCCCAATTCTAAGAAGTGGCAAAGTGTCCACACTTTGGTCTTCGGTCTTCTTAAGCTTCATGTGTTTAGGAAATTGTATCTTATATCTTGGGTATTCTAAGTTTCTGGGATAATATCCACTTATCAGTGAGTACATATCATGTGAGTTCTTTTGTGATTGGGTTACCTCATACAGGATGATGCCATCAAGGTCCATCCATTTGCCTAGGAATTTCATAAATTCATTCTTTTTAATAGATGAGTAGTACTACATTGTGTAAATGTACCATAATTTCTGTATCCATTCCTCTGTTGAGGGGCATCTGGATTATTCCAGCTTCTGGCTATTATAAATAAGGCTACTATGAACATCGAGGAGCATGTGTCCTTCTTACTGGTTGGAACATCTTCTGGATATATGCCCAGGATAGGTATTGCAGGATCCTCTGGTAGTACTATGTCCAATTTTCTGAGGAACCACCAGACTGATTTCCAGAGTGGTTGTACAAGTTTGCAATTCCACCAAGAATGGAGGACTGTTCTTCTTTCTCTACATCCTCACCAGGATCTGCTGTCACCTGAATTTTTTTATCTTAGCCATTCTGACTGTTGTAAGGTGGAATCTCAGGGTTGGTTTTGATTTGTATTTCCCAGATGATTAAGGATGCTGAACATTTTTTCAGGTGCTTCTCAGCCATTCGTTATTCCTCAGGTGAGAATTCTTTGTTTAGCTCTGAGCCCCATTTTTTAATGGGGTTATTTGATATTCTGGTGTCCACCTTCTTGAGTTCTTTATATATACTGGATATTAGTCCCCTATCTGATTTAAGATAGGTAAAGATCCTTTCCCAATCTGTTGGTGGACTTTTTGTCTCATTGATGGTGTCTTCTGCCTTACAGAAGCTTTGAAATTTTATGAGGTCCCATTTGTCAATTCTCAACCTTACAGCACAAGCCATTGCTCTTCTATTCAGGAATTGTTTCCCTGTGCCCATATCTTCAAGGCTTTTCCCTACTTTCTCCTCTAAAAGTTTCAGTGTCTCTGGTTTTATATGGAGTTCCTTAATCCACTTAGATTTGACCTTAGTACAAAGAGATAGGAATGGATCAATTCACATTCTTCTCCACCAGTTGTGCCAGCACCATTTGTTGAAAATGCTATCTTTTTTCCACTGGATGGTTTTAGCTCCCTTGTCAAAGATCAAGTGACCATAGGTGTGTGGGTTCATTTCTGGGTCTTCAATTCTATTCCTTTGATCTACTTGTCTGTCACTATACCAGTACCAGGCAGTTTTTATCACAATTGCTCTGTAGTAAAGCTTTAGGTCAGGAGTGGTGATTCCACCAGAGGTTCTTTTATCCTTGAGAATATTTTTTGCTATCCTAGGTTTTTTGTTATTCCAGATGAATTTGCAGATTGCCCTTTCTAATTCATTGAAGAATTGAGTTGGAATTTTGATGGGGATTGCATTGAATCTGTAGATTGCTTTTGGGAAGATAGCCATTTTTAATATATTGATCCTGCAATCCATGAGCATGGAAGATCTTTCCATCTTCTGAGATCTTTAATTTCTTTCTTCAGAGACTTGAAATTTTTATCATACAGATCTTTCACTTCCTTAGTTAGAGTCACCCCAAGATATTTTATATTATTTGTGACTATTGAGAAGGGTGTTATTTCCCTAATTTCTCTCTCATCCTCTTTATCCTTTGTGTAGAGAAAGGCCATTGACTTGTTTAAGTTAATTTTATATCCAGCTACTTAACTGAAGCTGTTTATCAGGTTTAGGAGTTCTCTGGTAGAATTTTTCGGGTCACTTATACATACTATCATATCATCTGCAAAAAGTGATATTTTGACTTCTTCCTTTCCAATTTGTATCCCCTTGATCTGCTTTTGTTGTCAAATTGCTCTGGCTAAGACTTTAAGTTCAATGTTGAATAGGTAGAGAGAAAGTGGGCAGCCTTGTCTAGTCCCTGATTTTAGTGGGATTGCTTCCAGCTTCTCACCATTTACTTTGATGTTGGCTACTGGTTTGCTGTAAATTGCTTATATCATGTTTAGTTATGGGCCTTGAATTCCTGATCTTTTCAAGACTTTTATCATGAATGGGTATTGGGTATTGTCAAATGCTTTCTCCTAATCTAAGGAGATGATCATGTGGTTTTTGTCTTTGAGTTTGTTTATATAGTAGATTCATTGATGGATATCTGTATATTAAACCATCCCAGCATCCCTGGAATAAAACCTACTTGGTCAGGATGGATGATTTTTTGATGTGTTCTTGGATTCAGTTAGCGAGAACTTTATTGAGGATTTTTGCATTGATATTCATAAGAGAAATTGGTCTGAAGTTCTCTATCTTTGTTGGATCTCTGTGGTTTAGGTATCAGAGTAATTGTGGCTTCGGAGAATGAATTGGGTAGAGTAGCTTCTGCTTCTATTTTGTGGAATAGTTCATGAAGAACTGGAATTAGATCTTCTTTGTAGGTTTATAGGGTTTATAGAATTCTGCACTAAACCCATTTGGTACTGGGCTTTGTTTGGAAGACTATTAATGACTGCTTCTATTTCTTTAGGTGATATAGGACTGTTTAGATCATTAACCATTTCTTGATTTAACTTTAGTACCTGGTATCTGTCTAGAAATTTGTTCATTTTGTCCAGGTTTTCCAGTTTTGTTAAGTATAGCATTTGTAGAAGGATCTGATGGTGTTTTGGATTTCTTCAGTATTTGTTGTTCTGTCTCCCTTTTCATTTTTTTTAATATATTTTATTACGTATTTTCCTCAATTACATTTCCAATGGTATCCCAAAAGTTCCCCATACCTTCCCCCCTCTCCCCCATTTCCCTACCCACCCATTCCATTTTTTTTTATTTATTTATTTTTTTTGGCCCTGGCGTTCCCCTGTACTGGGGCATATAAAATTTGTGTGTCCAATGGGCCTCTCTTTCCAGTGATGGCCAACTAGGCCATCTTTTGATACATATGCAGCTAGAGTCAAGAGCTCCGGGGTACTGGTTAGTTCATAATGTTGTACCACCTATAGGGTTGCAGATCCCTTTAGCTCCTTGGGTACTTTCTCCAGCTCCTCCATTGGGAGCCCTGTGATCCATCCACTAGCAGACTGTGAGCATCCACTTCTGTGTTTGCTAGGCCCCGGCATAGTCTCACAAGAGACAGCTATATCAGGGTCCTTTCAGCAAAATCTTGCTAGTGTATGCAATGGTGTCAGCGTTTGGAAGCTGATTATGGGATGGATCCCTGGGTATGGCAGTCTCTAGATGGTCCATCCTTTCGTCACAGCTCCAATCTTTGTTTCTGTAACTCCTTCCATGGATGTTTTGTTCCCAATTCTAAGAAGGGGTACAGTGACCCCACTTTGGCCTTCATTCTTCTTGAGTTTCATTTGCTTAGCAGATTGTATTATATATCTTGGGTATCCTAAGTTTTGGGCTAATATCCACTTATCAGTGAGTACATATTGTGTGAGTTCCTTTGTGATTGTGTTACCTCACTAAGGATGATGCCCTCCAGGTCCACCCATTTGTCTAGGAATTTCATAAATTCATTCTTTTTAATAGCTGAGTAGTACTCCATTGTGTAAATGTGCCACATTTTCTGTATCCATTCCTCTGTTGAGGGGCATCTGGGTTCTTTCCAGCTTCTGGCTATTATAAATAAGACAAGTAGACCAATCGAATAGAATTGAAGACCCAGAAATGAACCCACACAGCTACGATCTCTTGATCGTCGACAAGGGAGCTAAAACCATCCAGTGGAAGAAAGACAGCATTTTCAACAAATGGTGCTGGCACAACTGGTTGTTATCATGTAGAAGAATGGGAATTGATCCATTCCTATCTCCTTGTACTAAGGTCAAATCTAAGTGGATCAAGGAACTTCACATAAAATCAGAGACACTGAAACTTATAGAGGAGAAAGTGGGGAAAAGCCTTGAAGATATGGGCACAGGGGAAAATTTCCTGAACAGAACAGCAATGGCTTGCACGGTAAGATCAAGAATTGACAAATGGGACCTCATGAAACTGCAAAGCTTCTGCAAGGCAAAAGACACCGTCAATAAGACAAAAAGACCACCAACAGATTGGGAAAGGATCTTTACCTATCCCAAATCAGATAGGTGACTAATATCCAATATATATAAAGATCTCAAGAAGGTGGACTCCAGAAAATCAAATAACCCCATTAAAAAATGGGGCTCAGAACTGAACAAAGAATTCTCACCTGAGGAATACCGAATGGCTGAGAAGCACCTGAAAAAATGTTCAACATCCTTAATCATTAGGGAAATGCAAATCAAAACAACCATGAGATTCTACCTCACACCCGTCAGAATGGCTAAGATCAAAAATTCAGGTGACTGCAGATGCTGGCAAGGATGTGGAGAAAGAGGAACACTCCTCCATTGTTGGTGGGATTGCAAGCTTGTACAACCACTCTGGAAATCAGTCTGGCGGTTCCTCAGAAAATTGGACATAGTACTACTGGAGGATCCAGCAATACCTCTCCTGGGCATATATCCAGAAGCTGTCCCAACCGTTAAGAAGGACACATGCTCCACTATGTTCATAGCAGCCTTATTTATAATAGCTAGAAGTTGGAAAGAACCCTTTTCATTTTTGATTTTGTTAATTAGGATGCTGTCCCTGTGCCCTCTAGTGAGTCTGGCTAAGGGTTTATCTATCTTGTTGATTTTCTCAAAGAACCAGATCCCCGTTTAGTTGATTCTTTGAATAGTTCTTGTTTCCACTTGGTTGATTTTGCCCTGAAGTTTGATTATTTCTTGCCTTCTACTCCTCTTGTGTGAATTTTTCTTCCTTTTGTTCTAGAGTTTTTAGGTGTGTTGTCAAGCTGCTAGTGTGTGCTCTCTCTAGTTTCTTTTTGGAAGCACTCAGAGCTATGAGTTTTCCTCTTAGAAATGCTGTCATTGTGTCCCATAAGTTTTGGTATGTTGTGGCTTCATTTTCATTAAACTCTAAAAAGCCTTTAATTTCTTTCTTTATCCCTTCCTTCACCAAGGTATCATTGAGAAGAGTGTTGTTCAGTTTCCATGTGAATGTTGGCTTTCTATTATTTATGTTATACTGAAGATCAGCCTTAGTCCACGGTGATCTGATAGGATGCATGGGACAATTTCAATATTTTTGTGACTGTTGAGGCCTGTTTTGTTATCAATTATATGGTCAATTTTGGAGAAAGTACCATGAGGTGCTGAGAAGAAGGTATATCTAAAGGATTTATTTTTAATATTAATGAAATCACTGTTAATTCAAAGGCTTATGTGAGGTTAATACAGTTTAAGGATTTTTTTTTTTTTTTTGCTGCAACAAGGATAGAAACACTATTAACATGCACACAGAGATAAAGATAGCTTTTTTTACACAAGCTGAATCTTATAATAAGTATCTTCAGCATAAAGTAGATAAGTCTGATTTATTTCCTTTCATTTTTTCAGCAGATGGGCAGCTGTTCTTTTACTCATAAACCTGCTGCTACAAGTAGGAAATTCAAGCCAAGACCCTGAGGGGTGATTTTTAATCATTTATGGTGAGCTCTGGGGAAGAAAAGAGGCTATTGTTATGCAACTCACAGAGCCCTTCCACCTTCTCCTTTCAACTCCATTTTGGTTCTGCTACTTCAAATTTCAGATACTAGCTGAATTTTGAAAGATGATTTTAATCAAAAACAGGTCACATTTAACATTTCTTTGTGATTAATGGAATTATGTTACTTATTGCCTTTAACAGGATGACAATTTATGCCATATATTATTACCATGATGCTTTGTTACTGATTCCCAAGGCAGGGTAGGTGGGGAAAAAACATTTTCCATCCAAATAAGAGGCAGATATTTGTGGTATGAGTTGATGTGTACTCATGGGTACTTTATTGGAGGATTTTCTTTATCACTATTCCTTCAAAAAAAAAAAAGGAAATCAGAAATGCCAAAAAATCAATTAAAAGACTGCTAAGATATTAATAGACACAATGTACAGCTATGCTTGGTAATATTTAATTTTAAAAACTTCAAGATTTTACATTTAAACATCCATGCCAAACCTTAGATAGCCAAGGCAAGAAGAGAAAGGCATAACATGCATCTCCAGTCTTTTTTGCAAGAAGCATTTATTGACTATCTATTGTATTTCTGTGCTAGAAAGCTAGTATACAGCTAGAGTGCAGGTTATGCTGATGAAAGACATGAAATTGACATAGAAGATATGAGAAGGCAAAAGAGAAGTTACATGTCAGTAGTTTGAGGCCAGCTCTTGTAAAATATATCTTAGTCATTCTCCTCTAAAGGATGGGGGGGGGGGTTCCACAGTCTGAAGCAATCAATCCATGCCTTGCTTTTGCTCTCTCTTTAAGAGAGAGTTAAGAAGCCTGGCTATGGTGTGACTTAACAGCCTCTAATTTATGGTCCAACCAAGTGCCCAGTATCTACATGCTTTTAATCCTATAGACTATGTCAAACTAAAACCCATGGTGTGGTGCTTCTTACCACCACTTAAAAGATATAAAAGTCACTTATTCTCTTTGCTTCATGGAGTTTCACTAAAGGTTCTCTTTCTTCTCTGTGCCTACCACCATTAAGTTGCCCATGGCATCTCTCCTGATTACTTTTCCTGTAAGCCATCCTTCTTAGTGAAAATTTTCTCCAAGTTTTAAAGGAAAGCCATCCTTTCCCTGTAAAGTCTATTAATGATGTTTCCAACAGTTACAGCATCTTTTTCTAATGTCCTCCCAGTACAAAAACAGGTCTTGGCTTCAATAGTACCCATGCCCTCTCATCTAATATATTTCATTTCTGAATCTTAATTTTGTTTTACCTCTTTACCTAAACCAAGCCACCTGATGCTTTTTATTTCTGTTTTCTCCTTACAGGAAGGGGATATTCCCTCAAATTTTTTTTAAAGAATCAAAGAAATTGAGCCAGGCATAGTGGCACAGGCCTTTAATCACAGCACTTGGGAGGCAGAGGCAGGAAGGTTTCTGAGTTAGGCAAAGGATACTGTCAATAGAACAAAATGGCAACCAATACATTGGGAAAAGATCTTTACCAATGCTACATCCAATAGAGGGATAATATCTAATATACACAAAGAACTCAAGAAACTAGACTCCAGAAAACCAAATAACCCTACCAAAAGTGGGGTACAGAACTAAACAAAGAATTCTCAACTGAAGAAACTCAAATGGTTGAGAAGCATCTAAATAAAAGTTCAACATCCTTAGTCATCAGGGAAATGCAAATCAAAACAAACCTGAGATTCCACCTCACACCAGTAAGAATGGCTAAGATCAAAAACTCAGGGGACAGCAAATGCTGGTGAGGATGTGGAGAAAGAAGAACACATCTCCACTGTTGGTGGGATTGAAAGCTAGTACAATCACTCTGGAAATCAGTCTGGTGGTTCCTCTGAAAATTGGACTTTGTACTACCTGAGGACCCAGTTATACCACTCTGGGGCATATAACCAGAATATGCTCCAACATGTAATAAGGACACATGTTCTACTATGTTCATGTCAGCCTTATTTAAAATAGCCAGAATCTGGAAAGAACCCAGATGCCCCTCATCAGAGGAATGGATACAGAAAATGTGGTACACAATGGAGTACTAGTCAGCTATTTAAAATGATGAATTCATGAAATTCTTAGACAAATGGATGGAACTAGAAAATATCATCCTGAGTGAGGTAACCAATCACAAAAGAACACACATGATATGCACTCACTGATAAGTGAATACTAGCCCAAAAGCTCAGAATACCCAAGATACAATTCACAGATCATATGAAGCTCAAGATGAAGGAAGACCAAAGTGTGCATGTTTCATTTCTTCATAAAAGGGGTAACAAAATACTCATGGGAGTAAATACAGAGACAAAGTGTGGAGCAGAGACTGAAGGAAAGGCCATCCAGAGATTGCCCCTTCTAGGAATCCATATACAGTGACCAAACACAGACACTATCATGGACGCCAGCAAGTGCTTGCTGACATGAGCCTGATATAGCTGTCTCCTGAGAGGCTCTGCCAAAGCCTGACATATACAGAAACAGATATTCTCAGTCAACCATTGAACTCATCACAGGGCCCCCAAAGTAGGAGTTATAGAAAGGACTGAAGGAGCTGGAGGTGTTTGCAACCCCATAGGAAGAACAACTATATCAACCAACCAGAACTCCTAGGGTCTAAACCACCAACCAGGGAGTACACATGGAGGGACCCATGGCTCCATCTACATATGTAGCAGAGAATGGCCTTGTCGGGCATCAATAGGAAAAGAGGCCTTTGGTCCTGTGAAGGCTCAATGTCCCAGTATATGGAAATGTGAGGAACGGGAAGCAGGAGTGGGTGGGTTGGTAGGGGAGCACCCTCTTAGAAGCAGGAGGAAAGGGGATGGGATAGAGGGCTTTCTTGGGGGGGGAATCAGGATAGGGGATAACATTTGAAATGTAAATAAATAAATTATCCAATAAAAATAAAAAATTCTTAACTCAAGTAAATCCTTTCTCATACATTTCTCAGTACTTTTGCTCATTTTTGCTTAGACTTTCTGTGTTTAATAAAATAAACCAAGTAAATTGTGAGAAGTACTTGTTTTGTTTTACTCATAATTTGACTAGAAAATTCATCACCTTTCTCTTTTAAAATAAATAAAAAATGTTTTAAGGTGAAATACCATAAAATATTAAGCAATAAGAATATCCCTGGTATTCAAACATGATAAGTTCTTGCATAATGAAATATAGCCCAGCCATTTTAACACCAAATTCTCAAGAGTCATGATTCATTTCATCATCAACTTCGAGCTCAAAATTTCATCTGAGTAACATCTAAATCAGAAATGGATGGCACTCAAAGAATGAATCATCCCATGGTAACTCATCCTCCCAGCTGTGAGCTTTCAATAACAGTGAATGCACTTCTAAAATATAGTGGATGATGGGCCAAACAGACAAGACATCAGCAATCTGAAAGGAAGAAATATGAAAGAAAAAATAAGTCAACATGTAAGTAAATTTGATACCTTTCAACATAGACTTGTTAAGCTTAATTATAAATATTTTGACACCATATCCTGTCTATGAGAAAAACTAGTGCACAAACTGGGCCCCCAAGGCAACTGGTAACTCTACCCTGTGCCTTTGCTGTTGGTCTCAGCTCATTCAACATTTCCTATTTTAGACTCACATGTCTTTATTCATCTTGGACTTTAAGGGCAGGGAGGCTGCTCTCATGACTTTACAGAACATTAAACTTTTGAGTGGTCTTCGAGTTTCATGTAAATTGCAAATTGTATCTTGGGTATTTTGAGCTTCTGGGCTAATATCCACTTATCAGTGAATACATATCATGTGTGTTCTTTTGTGATTGGATCTTTGTAGTCATTTGACTACACAGGTCTATTGAGCATTGGTAAGTGTACTTTTATCCATCATATCCTGGATGCTGAGGATATATATAATAGACATAGTTACTATCTATAGTAAGTATATATAGCATATAATATATAATATATTATATATAGAAGAAGTCAATCTTCTAACAAGGCTTAATATTTGTTTCTTCTAAAGCAGTAACACAAGTTATGCTTGGGTTGCCCTTGAGACATAGTTGGAATGGTTAAGTCTAAGCTGATAATTTTATAAATATGTAAGTTCTACTTCTTTTCTATTTATAAATTGGATATTTTTCTCTTCTTATAGTAATAAGTAAATAGAGCCTTAATTACTTTGCTTACAGATATCTTCTACCAAATAGTTCATGCCCTCCACATTCTGTCTTCCACCAATATTTAAATTCTTTGACAGACACTTCCTTTGTTCCTTGCCTTGTCTTTATATCTTTTCTGATTCATACCTCATCGGAAATAAATAATACCATGTATAACCTTTTTACATAACTTCTTCACAAAGCATAATGCTTTAAAAGTTTATAGCATTACTAAGTACATTCTTCCTTTCAATAGCTAAATGATAGTTTATTTGCTGTGGTATATTTTATTTTCTTTCATATCCTTTGTGAGTCTTTTTTTTTTTTTAAATACGTATTTTCCTCAATTTCATTTCCAATGCTATCCCAAAAGTCCCCCATACCCCCCCCACTTCCCTACCCACCCATTCCCATTCTTTTGGCCCTGGCATTCCCCTGTATTGGGGCATATAAAGTTTGCAAGTCCAATGGGCCCCTCTTTCCAGTGATGGCCGACTAGGCCATCTTTCGATACATATGCAGCTAGAGGCAAGAGCTCCGGGGTACTGGTTAGTTCATCATGTTGTTCCAACTATAGGGTTGCAGATCCCTTTAGTTCCTTGGGTACTTTCTCTAGCTTCTCCATTGGGAGCCCTGTGATCCACCCAATAGCTGACAGTGAGCATCCACTTCTGTGTTTGTTTGGCCCCAGCATAGTCTCAGAAGAGACAGCTATATCTGGGTCCTTTCAGCAAAATCTTGCTAGTGTATGCAATGGTATCAGCGTTTGGAAGCTGATTATGGGATGGATCCCTGGATATGGCAGTCTCTAGATGGTCCATCCTTTCATCACAGCTCCAAACTTTGTCTCTGTAACTCCTTCCATGGGTGTTTTGTTCCCACTTGTAAGAAGGGGCACAGTGTCCACACTTTGGTCTTCATTCTTCTTGAGTTTCATGCGTTTAGCAAATTGTATCTTGTATCTTGGGTATCCTAAGTTTTGGGCTAATATCCACTTATAAGTGAATACATATTGTGTGAGTTCCTTTGTGATTGTGTTACCTCACTCAAGATGATGCCCTCCAGGTCCATCCATTTGGCTAGGAATTTTATAAATTCATTCTTTTTAATAGCTGAGTAGTACTCCATTGTGTAAATATACCATATTTTCTGTATCCATTCCTCTGTTGAGGGGCATCTGGGTTCTTTCCAGCTTCTGGCTATTATAAATAAGGCTGCTATGAACATAGTGGAGCATGTGTCCTTCTTACCGGTTGGGACAGCTTCTGGATATATGCCCAGGAGAGGTATTGCTGGATCCTCCGGTAGTACTATGTCCAATTTTCTGAGGAACCGCCAGACTGATTTCCAGAGTGGTTGTACAAGCTTGCAATCCCACCAACAATGAAGGAGTGTTCCTCTTTCTCCACATCCTCGCCAGCATCTGCTGACACCTGAATTTTTGATCTTAGCCATTCTGACTGGTGTGAGGTGGAATCTCAGGGTATAGTGATTTAACAGACATTCTCTTGTTTCTAATATTTGATTAGGTTGTACCTAAGCGAGAGCCTTACTCTGGCACTTAGAGCATTCTTTAGGTCCACTTCTATCAATTATCTGACTTTTCCAAAAACACAAGAGGAAAAAATAAAGTATATATTTATGTATAATATACATACACACAAAAATTAGTAGGAAAAATGTGGTAAGTCTAAGTTTAGCACAAACAGCCAACATAAGCTTTGAAATATTACCAAAATGGTTTACAACTACCCAAAATAAAATTAAGTAAATCATATGGTTTGGTTTTGTGAGAGACTATAAACAGATGCAATCAAAGATGAAGTTAACAAACCCAAGTTCCTTAAGAACAGAAACAAAAATATAGAGAGCTCTGTTAAATATTAAGATTTCCCTGAAGTAATGAAAGTTTATGGTATACCAGCTCACAAATAGGCATATATGCTACCAAGCTAAACAAATCTTCCAAGGCACAAATGTGCCCTTTTTGGTCTCTAAAAGCTCAACTCACCATCTGCCTATTCCATGCATGAACAATTTCTGGGAAGGGCCAAGAGGGAGCAAATCCCTGAATTAAAGGAAACACAGTGAAAAATAAAATGACAACATGAGGACAAGTTTTATAAAAATTCTGTTTCTATTAGGGCTCCCTGATTTTTATTCTTGAACTGACATGAGTCAGCTCTCTCCAAGAGAGGAACATACTGTAGAGCTAATGGTCTATGTAAACTAATCACATCAAGGTTGAATTATTTAGATAAATATCAGTAACAGGAATGGTAGATATCATCTACGTGCTTTATATACAGGCCTGAAAATGTCATAATGAAACCTACTCTTTTATATAAATAAAATATTCATCAAAATTAGTAAGAAAAAATTAGAAAGGATGGCTATTTCACTGGGTGTATGTATAAAAACATAGTGTTTAAGTAAGATAGGTATATGCTATTCCCCTTCCCCTTATGAATTTGCATATCTAGAATTACTCTCGAGTAATCAGTTTTTAATACCTGTAAGAGCAGTATCTAATCCTATATATCTAAGAGAAATTGGAGAAGTTGGGAGTACACACTAAACCAAACAATTTTGCTTAACCTGAAGGTAAACAATTCCTGACAAAAGAAGGAATTAACTCATAAAGTAAACAAAATCCGTATTTGGAATACTAAAGGGAACAAACACTGTTGGTGAAGTTAAATATTGGCCATATGGAACTATAATTTAAAAACTGATAGGTCTAAAAGACTAAGATGTGAAATTAATCACAATGCTAAAACCTATTTTATACTTTAAGAAAGACATTTATAAATATAAATTTTACAAATACTACAGATATTTCATAGATCATTGCTTTTTCTCTCTCCCACTTGTATTTTGAATGAAAATTTTAAGCAGCAACATTCAGCTTAATCATTTTCCAACAATGCAAAAAGAAATTATTTTAAAACAACATCTAAACAAAAGACATAAAGCTATGCTGCATGTTTGATACAATTTCCCAAATGGCAGAAGTAGGAAGAAAAACTCCATCTGAAGTATTTCTACAAGTTGCAAAGCTGTTAGATTCAAGATGTAGACCTGTTGACCTATGATGTCAACATGGCAAGCAAAGACTGAAATGAACATCCTCTAAAGATTTTAAATTAAAGAAGATGCTTCCTGTTCAGAACCCGAAAATCTACGTAAATAGCAAAAGTTTTTAACCCTGAGTTTCAAGTCAGTAGTGCTGAGAAGCCTAAATGCAGGGTTTGGTTTTTTAATAAAAGGGACTTCTGACTCCTTCCTTATCTACAGAAATAGCTATTAAAACATGTCTAGAGTATCAACAGGGCTGCTGTCCTTTCAAAGGTGAAGGGAAGACATCACAAACATCCAGGGGTCTCTGCCTTTGTGAACCATTTAATACATAGAAGATGCACCACTCAAATATATACACATATCAGCACATCCACACATGGTAAATGTAGAAATATTGTCATGTATACGATAACAGTCAGTTTGAACACACAAAACTTTCCCATTGCTCCAGCAGATTGCCTTTTCCAGAGATCAGCCAGTCCATCATTACCACATTGCTCTTATTCATACTTATTAAAGGACATATATAACTAAATCAAGAAACATTTAATCTTATTCAAGCAACAGTAAGACAGTTATGAAGTGGAAAATATTAAAACAGATACAATTGGGAAAGTGTGAGGAGTGTAAATACAGGAAATGAAGGAAGGATAAAGGACAAATAACACCACAGTGGTTTGATAAAATCTCAAAGAATCCTATTACTTTATTTAAATAGAATATATATATACACACATTATATATACATCATAAAATATATATGTATATATGTGTGTGTGTATATATGTGTATGTACACATATATATATATATATATATATATATATATATATATATATGATGTTAAATTTCTAAGCCTGGAAATTCTACTTATAAGAACTATGGACTAACAGAATCCCAGTACCAGGTATGATAAGTCTTTTAAATGGTTGGACAGGATAATTCTGGTGACTCCCAATACAGTATAGACTATGGCTATTGACCTTTGTTTTTCCTCAGTAGGTGAAGATATAAGCCTCTATTTCTGAAGATACTGCACACTTAGAACATAGGTCTCATATTATTTGAACTGGATATAACCTGAAAAACGCTTCTTTAGTCTAGTTTCCATGTTACTAGAAAATACTATGTAAGCTGCCAAGGAGGAAAGCAATTAACAGTTCTACCTGTTTGTGACACCAAGAAACACAATAACCAGCATAGCAAAACATACATAAATGTGCAATAGTGACATATACATGATGGTAGTAACCAACAGCTGTCCATGTTGACCTAAAACTCACTGAATAGAACAGAAATCATGCCTCGTACTGGAAAAATAGCCAACTTCCTCAGATGAGTAAAGCCATGGATCTTAATAGAAAAATTTCAAGCATTAAAAGAAATCATGAAATTTGCAGGTAAATGGATGAAACTAGGAAAAGAAATCATTATTATTGAGGTATCCCAGATCCAGAAACAGAGATATGTATTTGCTTATGTATTTGCTAATATATTACCTATTGAGTCAATGCTAACCAAGTTTCAAATTTGTATAACCATACAGGATAGGTAGAAAGTAGTAGCTAGGGGAATATATCTTCCTAGGCAAGAGAAATAGAATAGATAGCTATGGATAGTTGGGAGTGGAATAGAACATGAGAATCAATAGGGGCTCAGCATTGGCAGTGCATGCCTTTAATTCCAGCACTTGGGAGGCAGAGGCAGGCAGATTTCTGAGTTCGAGTTGAGCCTGGTCTACAGAGTTAGTTCCAGGACAGCAACGGCTATACAGAGAAACCCTGTCTCAAAAAAAACCCTTCCAAAAAAAGAGAGAATCAAGAACAGATGGAGAAGAAAGGAGATGAGGCAGAAAATATTGGAAAAGACACTTAAATTAAGGAGAATTTAATGGATAGTATGGGAACTTTATATAGTAGAAGGTTCCTCAAATATATACATATAGGAAGGCAATTTTTTAAAAATTGCCAAATAATGAGATGATTAGTTGAGCATATCTTGTCACCAAAGGAAGCTTCCAGTACCAGTATTGGATTACATCTAATTGAGTTGTTGCCTAAATGGGCTCCATAAGAAGCCCCAAATGACCCAGATAGTTGACAAGACTGTAAGTTGCTCTCTACAAACTGACAAGACCCATTGCTAAAGACAATATGCACACATTCATTGAACATGGAAAAGTCAAGTTCGTACCTACATAGGGCCTTAGGGCCTTCATCCTACATTCTAGCATCTTGGGAACAGGAATATACTCTGCAGGTCACCAAAAGACAAATATAAAGACCAACTCAACCATAAACCTTCTGATTGACAATGGTGTCCTGCCTGCAAGATATGTTAGGGCAATGGTGGCACTAATATTGTGGGAATAAACAACCAATATTTGATTTGACATAAAGCCCACTTCGTGAGATGGAATCTATACCTAACATTGTTTGAATGAACAATAACCTGGACTAGATAGCCAGAGATGTAGGGTCCAAATACTACTGTTCTAAAAAACAAACAAACAAACAAACAAAAAAAAAAAAAACAAAAAAAAACTCTTCTAACAACATTATGCTCTATTCAAAGATCAGTGTTGTGCCTAGACATTATCAGAGAATTTTCCTCCTAACGTAGATAGCAACTTATACAGAGACTCATAGCCAGATAACAAAATATGACAGACCTTACAGAACTTAGCTATAAAAAGGATATCTCCATCAAATACACCCATCCCAAAAATTAAAAAAAAAAAAAAAAAAAAAAACATGGCTCGGGAACATGGAACCCTGAAAAAGAGGAAACAGAAAAAATTGTAAGAGCCAGAGGCCATGAAGGACACCAAAAAACCAAGGTTCTTGAAATCAACATGAGCAAAAAACAGCAACTGAGACAGTATACCCAGGGCCTGCACAGGGCTACACAAGGTCCTCTACCTATATATTATAGTTATAGTTATTTCCAGTTTAGTAATTTTATGGAACTCCTGGAATTGTGAATGGGTGGATCTCTATTTCTTTTGTCTTTTCTTGGGTTCTTTTTCCCTTCTGTTTGCTTGTTTATTTAATTCCAACATGTTAGTTTTGTTTTATCTTATTATATTATATTTTATTATCATCCTTTAGAAGTCTCTTTTCAAATAAGAGATAGAAAGGGAAAGATTCCTGATGGACCAGAAAGTAGGGAGGAACTAGGAGGATTAGAGGAAGGGAAGGGGGGACTGTAATCTGAATATATTATGTGTGAAAAATCTATTTTCAATAAAAGGGGAAAATGAGAGAGAGAGAGAGAGAGAGAGAGAGAGAGAGAGAGAGAGAGAGAGAGAGAGAGAACAAATCTACTGTCACTGCCACCACTTTGCTGGACCAGAATAATTACTACTTTCCAAATCATATTCTTATACACACAGGTAAGTGTATTTTTATCAAAGAAGCTTTTATATAAAGCAAATTGAAAACATCAAAGAAAACCACAATGAGACAAAATGCAGAGGTCAATGGATTGTGAAGAGCAAAGCCACAACTGATATATTCAAAAACAGCTCCTGCATCTATGGCTCAGAGAACACTGCAGAACAGGAAGTCAGAAAGATAGTAAGAGCCAGAATACCAAGGAGTCTCTGGTTGAGCAGTCTAAAGAAATAGCTACATAAATAACACATGACCAATTACAATATCAATAAACATACTAATATAAATGGTAAAATCTTCTGGGATCAAACCTCTAAGCAAGGAATTACAGGCAACTCATGGCTGCTGAGAGAGGAAGATGTTTTGAGATGATGTTGTTAAAGATGCCCCTACTACTCAAAGAAACCTATTGATTCAGTGAAATCCTTATAAAATATAATTTAAATTCTTCATAGAATTAGAAGCAATTCCAAATTTTTGTTGGAGATGAAAAAACATGTAAATATCCAAAGCAATCTGGAACAAAGAGAATGAAATAGGATATAATGCAATATTTGACTTGAAAAGGACAAAGATTTAGTAATAAAGCAATTCAATACAGATTCAAAACTAAAGCCATCCTGCTGGGTGCTGCAGCTCATGGCTGTTATCTCAGCACTCAGGATGCTAAGAAAGGACGGCAATGACCTTTTGGTCAGTCTTGGCTGATATGTGAGTTTCAAGCCAGTCTTGGATGTAGAGTGAGATTACATAATTTCAAAACCTAAACAACAAACTCAAATCAATGAGGCAAAAGTACACCTTATAAAAAACAGAAAAGGAAACCTAAAGAAAATCCACATGCCTACAATTTCTTTGAACAAATGTTTTTGAAATATTGAATGAGCAATTTCAATAAATGTGCTGGGAACATTGATATGCACATTTAAATAGATGGAATTAAACTCCTGTGTCAACAGTTAAAAAATCAATTGAATATGCATTAAATACTTAAGAATAAGACATAACTTTTGCTTGTATATTATTGGATGCAATTTTGTGTTTTTATGGGTGTGAGTTTCTGTTGTTTGTGTTTCTATGTGTGTGTTTCTTGTACTTCTTTGAATTCAGATTAGTTGGTTGATTGGTTTCACTTTACTGTTTATTTTTGTTCTAAAACTAGAGATGAAGGCCTATAATTGGGTCGGTCAAGAGGATCTGGGTAGGATCTGGGAGGAGTCAAAAACGTTCCATCTAGGCTAGGTTAGAGGGTTGGTTACCTCCTAGGAGCTGAGTTGACCCATCTATCCAATGCTGTGGTTACAGACATCTTTCAGTCATTCCTCATGTTTTACAGCACAAATTTTTTTTTCCTTTTTTGTTTTATGAGACAGGGTTTCTCTGTGTAGCCCTGGCTGTCCTGGAACTCACTCTGTAGACCAGGCTGGCCTTGAACTCAGAAATCCACCTGCCTCTGCCTCCCAAGTGCTGGGATTAAAGGTGTGTGCCACTACGCCCAGCATCTGTTATTTCTTTTTTATTTTGTTCATATTTATACTTCATATTGAATTAAAGACTATATTTACTCTAGTTTCTATCAACTCCTTTGAGTTCTTATAACTTAAAGCTACTTAATAGAATTATTTGTTGAATGGGATTCATCATGAACTCTCTTAGCAACTATTTTTCTAATACATAACCTGAAGGCCACATGACTCTAAAATCTAAAAAAAAATTAAATAAATAAATAAAATAGATCTCTTAATTTATTTTATTATTCTTTATCTCTTCCATTTTCTGACTTTTAAAGTATGTCATGGAGAAATATGAATTTGTTTGGGTACCTAATCAAGAAACCTCAATTTTCTGCCAAAGCAGGGAATATCTACAGTTTTATAGTAAAACTGACAAGGACAACAAAAAGACTCATGTTACCCTCATCCCTATCTTTGGTCTAGTGAATGTCACTAAAATCCCTTATTTCTAAAAGAATCGACATGTTTTCAAAAAAAAAAAATCTGACCAATGTCAACTGCAGTGGTAATTTTCCTTTAGAATGGGTTATCTTATTTCAACAATTAAACATTTAGGGGCTGGTGAGATGGCTCAGTGGGTAAGAGCACCCGACTGCTCTTCCAAAGGTCCAGAGTTCAAATCCCAGCAACCACATGGTGGCTCACAACCATCCGCATCCAGATCTGGCGCCCTCTTCTGGAGTGTCTGAAGACAGCTACAGTATACTTACATATAATAAATAAAAAAATCTTTTAAAAAAAAAACAATTAAATATTTGCAACACTTAGCATAGAGATAGCTACGGCACAATGATAAACAAGGTTAAGTAGAATTGCTTTACCACTAAGATAAAGTTATGTGGCCCTATGGATGTGAAAAACAGGTTCGTGGATGATTAAAAGTCATAAGCATGGGAGGTTATACTGATTAATGACCTTGGTCCTCTCTGCTATTCATATATATCAGTTATCATTTTCTTCTGGAATGCATGCAATGACATATGTATGTAATAGATACCATTTATGTAGTTCTATATGCCGTGCAGCTTACTTGTAGAATAGTGTGATTAAAATTAATTCCTCATTGTTCTCTTCTGAGGCAATTTATCATTTTCTCATTTTAATAATTGAAACTAATGTTCAGAAAGATTAAGTAACTTTCTCAAGGTAGGACAACAACCCAGTAAAGTTAAAGAGTTAAGATTAATCTGTTGTCAAATATCAGAATTATATTGCACTCACTCTATCACATATAAGATTCTATAGGTATTCCTGTGTGAAATATACGAATGAAAACTGAAAGTAAATATATATTCTTTAGGAAAATGGCATAATAATAATTATAGAACAATCTCTCTGACTCTGCTCCTTAGAATAAGAACAGACATTTTCCAGGACAAAGTGGGATGGAATTTATATCTCAGTAGAGCAGCTGGATTGAAGGGAAAGCAATGACAAATGGACAAGACACCAAACTCTAATTATAGCAGAATATCATTAGGAATTATTTCTATTGCGAGCTTTTGTGTCCCCCTGGTAAGAACACGCTCAGGGCAACCGGAATCTTCTGCAGCACAAGCTTTATTGCTTACCCCATCAGGAGCCAGTGGCGAAGAGAGCCAGAGAGAGAGAGATAGAGAGAGAGAGATGGCCAGAGAGAGAGAGAGATTGATAGAGAGATCCCCTGAATGGCGAAAACCCGTCCCTTTTATGGAGGACTGTCCTCCGCCTCGGACGTGTCGCTCCCTGATTGGCTGCAGCCCATCGGCCGGAGTTGTCGTCACGGGGAAGGCAGAGCACATGGGGTGGGAAACTACCCCAGCGCATGGGCAGATGGTTTGTTTACACAGGTGCCAGTGCCATCAGCGCCATCTTGTAATGGCCAATGTGAGGGCGGCTCCTTACATCTCCCCCTTTTCTTTTATTTAAGAGCAATAGGCCACCCATTCTAATGAGAGTGGAGATAGAGGTCAAATCCCCAGTGTGCAAAATAGGGGCTTTACACAAAACCTCCTCCCAGGCTCATCACCTGAAGGGGTCTTGGTCCTCTCCCGTGTCGTTTTTCCTGGGAGAAGGACACTTGGACACTCAACCTTCTTGAAAGATGACATGTCTCCCTAGAATAGGCTCATATATGCCACAGAGCCCTTCTACTGCAGTGCTTAGCCATGCAACTCTCTCGGGCTGCTGAAGCACACTCACTCTATCCCGTGCAATGAGACTAGCCTCGTGGGGTGCAAGAGCTGAGTGGCCAGCGACCTATTGCTTAAGCATAGATAACCATATATCAGGGGAAACACTATGTTCTAGTGCTGCAAGCGCCTGGGAAATAACCACCATGTCTCTCCTAGTTTGGGCCTTAAGCTTACAGACCAATCAGAGAAGCAACACTAATCCACAGCAAAGAACAGCTCCAAATAATTCCACCCCCACCCATTCTTTAAAGAAGGAAAATGTTGAAAAGATAGTCCTTAGGTCAGGGACAGGTCCAAGTGCGTGGGGCAAGTCTCAATTTTCAAAGGGTCTATTTAAATTTAGCCGTCCAATTCTGTATCTCCCAACGCTGCTCTCCCTTTGTTGTTATCGCACTGGACATCACCAAGACGAGGGACATCAGTATTCCCTTGGTCAGTCTGGATTTTTCGGGTGAGTCTTTCTGGTATCCAAAATGGGTTGTCTTCATTCTGTGGAAAAACACAAACAGCTCCCCTGGATCCTCTCAAAATAGGATCCGGTCCTTTCCATTTGTTACTTAAAACATCTTTCCATTTAACCATTTCTTTGGGCCTATCTGGCTCTGAACAATGACGTTCAGCCGCTGTATCTTTGTTAATTGTCCAGTGGCTTCACCTGTTCGGGAGAGCACCTTCCAGGCCTTAATAGCCATGGAGGAAATTTGGGCATAAGCTCCCCAGTGATAATTTGTTTGATCAGCGGTATAAGCTCCCTGACCCGTTAACAGGTCAAAGGTCCAAACTCTCTGCTCTGGAGTCAAAGCGGCAGCATTTGCTCGGGCCTGTGTTTGTGCAGCCTCTTGCCATAGAGCTCTCCATTCCATATATTTGCCCATATTGGGGAGAGTGGCTTTTGCAATCATTTGCCAGTCGGCAGGAGTTAGTGCCATGCCGGCAAGCCTGTACTCTACCGGAGCATGAACGCGCCCACCCTCAGCTCCTTCAAAGACCAGAAATGCCTGTTGCATCTTCCTTTGTTCCTCTCTTGGAATGAACGAGTCTGCGCACTGTTGCTCTGCGCACTGCCGACGCACTATGCAGGGCGGGGGCTCCACATAGGGCGGAGGTGCACTATGACTTTGAAGCCGACTGCCCAGAGGCCGAGCAGCAAGCTGGACTTTGCCAGCCGCTTTTGGCTTTTTTCTTGACCTATAAGCTCGCATTTCTCTCTCATAACGAGCTGCTCCCTCCTCTAAGTCTGTTTTCTCAGAAGGGCTAATTTTTTCATCTGATTTACAGCTACTAAGAACTGGCTCTTTAAACTCATCTCTTTTCTCCTCTTTCCTTCTAATCTCTCCCCAGGTATTTTTCCCTGACATTAACTTTTCTTTTTTCCTTTGTTTTTTCTCCTCTTTCCTTCTAATCTCTCCCCAGGTATTCTTCCCTGACATTAACTTTTCCTTGGGTTCAAGACCCTTGGAAAGGCCTGTGTACTTATTTGGTGCACCATGTTTCCTCTTTGCTCCTGCTCTCTCTCCCCGCTTTACTTCTGATAGACTGTCTTGAATTTTGTCCAGAATTCTCCATCCTGCCTTAACCACTTGTTGACATGTGAAAAGAAATAAAAGAGCTTTTAACACTAGAGAAAGTTCAAGACCAGACATACCTTGTAAAGCTGTAACGTGCGTCCCATCCCCACAGTTCTGGTTCCGCTCCGTTCCCCAGCTGAAGAGTTCTGAACCCATGCCGGATCCTTCTCAACAGTCTGTTTTGCGGGAACACTTCATTACCACAGTTCCCCAGCTGAAGAGTTCTGAATCCACACCGGATCCTTCTCAACAGTCTGTTTTGCGGGAACACTTCATTACCACAGTTCCCCAGCTGAAGAGTTCTGAACCCACACCAGATCCTTCTCAACAGTCTGTTTTGCGGGACCACTTCATTACCACAGTTCCCCGTGATGCAGTAGCTCGAGGGTTTCGGCACCATTTATTGCGCGCCACTTTACTTACCCCTGGTAAGAACACGCTCAGGGCAACCGGAATCTTCTGCAGCACAAGCTTTATTGCTTACCCCATCAGGAGCCAGTGGCGAAGAGAGCCAGAGAGAGAGAGAGATAGAGAGAGAGAGATGGCCAGAGAGAGAGAGAGAGATTGATAGAGAGATCCCCTGAATGGCGAAAACCCGTCCCTTTTATGGAGGACTGTCCTCCGCCTCGGACGTGTCACTCCCTGATTGGCTGCAGCCCATCGGCCGGAGTTGTCGTCACGGGGAAGGCAGAGCACATGGGGTGGGAAACTACCCCAGCGCATGTGCAGATGGTTTGTTTACACAGGTGCCAGTGCCATCAGCGCCATCTTGTAATGGCCAATGTGAGGGCGGCTCCTTACATATTTCATTGATTATTTTTAGAGCAGTCATGTATGGTGCTATGCTAGATCTCTGGGCTACAGTTCTTGTCCTCCAGTCTACAGTTCCTGTCCATCCAGGCAGCATCTATCAAGCATAGGCTCCCTTTCATGAAGTGAGCCTCAAGTTAAATCAGATATTAGTTGACCCCACCCACAAGTTCTATACTAACATTTTGCCCTAGTTCATCTTGCAGACAGAACTGATTGAAGTCAAAGGTTTTGTTGCTGGGTTGGTGTCAAACAGAGAGGTCTGTTTTCTGTAAACTGACAATGGGGCCCCATTGCCAAGGACAACATTCACACAGATCATTAAGAATGAAGAGGTTGACCTGGTACTTGCATGGTGCATTTACCCCTATGCTCTAATCTCTTTGGTATCAGGAAACATTTTTAAGAACACCAAGAGTACTAGACACAGCCTAAAAAAGCAATATCTAACATTGGTCCTCTTCACAAGTAATCACTCAAAACTTTTTCTTTGATAAGATTTTTTTCTTTCTCCATTGTAATGATGGATTTTGTTATCAAGAGATAAATTTAAATATATACAAATCACTTCACTTACTAGAAAATAATTACTTAAGAAAGATAAAGCCAGGTCTATGGGTGTCAAGTTTCTTCCTGTTATCCTTGTGAGTATAATGATTTGTCATAACTCAACACAAGATATTATCTGATGCCCAAAAATTATATAGAAAAGAATAGTTCTTGAAATGAATTATATTCTGTTTAGTAAGTAGGGACTTTGATTTATTGCCTTATAGTCTCACTAATTTATAAGAGCTAATGAATTGCAATAAATTTATTTATCATTTGTTTAATTCATTTCACAACAAGGATTAGAGCAGATATTAAATAAGATAGTAGCAATTATATTTCAAAAATTATAAAATCTCAATTAATCCTAGCCTAACTAATATTATTTTCAGTTTTCCTCTGTGCTCATACTCTTTGTAGAAAGATTATTATGATTGCATCATAGATTTGTTTAAAATAGCAAGATTAACAAACCAAATTTCAGGGCAAATTCTGAAGTCAACATAGATTCAATCATATATACTGGACCATGACCTCTCGTTTCTATCATAATTTGTATTATGACCTGATGGTATAAATTGGAGTTTATATTATAATTCAGCAGAATACTTCAAAAGAACTAGTTAGCACGATTTATAGACTATAAAACCAAGAATATAAACTGAGTATAATAAATTTTACTACCTGAAAGGGACAAGTAGAGATGATAAATAAGACTTAGTTATTTCCATAAGGAAGAATAAACAAGGAAAAGTGAAGTAATTATAAGAATCTTAATGTTCATTTAAGTTATAAAAATAGATATATACTAATTTTGAACAAGAACTATCCTAAAACAAATGGTTAGTGTCATAGTAGCTAAATTTCTGGTAACGAAGGCATTATTTTATTTTAAAGAGAAAAAAATATATATGTATATACATTAGCCTTAGAAGATAAAGACATGATATAGACAACACAACCCATTTAGGGCTTAGCATCTAGTCTTTCATTCTTTGTACCTTGATTAGTTTTAGGTCTTTTGTTAACTGCCTTCTACTGCAAATATCTTATCTGATAATGGCTACAAAATACATCAATCTATGAGTATAATGATTTTTCATTAGGAGTGTGGTGTGTTCAGCAAAGGGCTCTTACAAGTGAAGATTTAGAAGTTAACCAAGAACATTGGCGATTGCTTGTAATGCTTATGAGGGGGAGTGTTTGTGTGTGTGTGTGTGTGTATACATGTATATGTATATATATATATATATATATATATATATATATATATATATATATGTGTGTGTGTGTGTGTGTGTGTGTATGTGTATATATATGTGTATATATGTATATATATGTATATATGTGTATATATATATATATATATATATATATGCTGAAAACAGACAATATCTTAACATGGAGAGCAAAAGTGAGTATGAAGTCACACACTTAACTGAGAAGATATTGGCAATTGCTTAATTCTGGGAAAGTGAAATCCACTTTCTGTAAGATTGTGTGTCAGGAGCCAACATAGTACAAGCTAATAATTATGAGGTGATCTTCCTGATAATTCCTGATCGTGCTCTGATAGGTAAGACCCAAGGGAAAAAATAATTTTAGGAAATATTTATGCTATTAGTAGGCTTTTCCTATTAGTATTAAATACATATAGCAATTGCTAGGTATTAGCTCACCTTTTTGAGCAGAGCTCTATAGAACAACGAATATGTGGTGTCTTGTAGTGATGCTATATAGAAAAATGAATGATTTCTTAGTCCTTAATGATGGCCCTATAAGAATTCCTAAAATTATTTCAGCATTTTTAAGCTCTTTTATAGTGGGACTGATACTAGGTCTTTTCTAAAAGTCAAAACTGCAATGAGAAATCTTGCCAGTCTTTAGTGTCACTTCTGAGATAGTGAGAAAGCATTCTACTACTCAGAGCACATTCCAAAAGCTTATAGAACAATTAACCAAAGGTCATAAAAAGGAAACTAATGATTTATTATAGGTGATAGGACAGAACATAAAATACTGACTAGGTTTATCTATATAAAACTTCACTAATAATTTAGTTACAGTTTTTAACTCTACATGAACCTGTGGAGCTGTGACAGGTGATGAGTGTTTAACCAGATAATTACTCCTAATGGATATGCATGTAAACATTCTCTGTTACAAACTTCTTTATATGATTTCAATTTATGTGTAAACTTGTGATGGACTTTTTAGCATGTGATCATGTATTCTGAAATATGTAAAGTGCTGAGAACAAATAGAAGATTCTCTCTCTCTCTTCTCTCTCTCTCTCTCTGTTTCATTCTCTCTCTCTTTCTCTCTCATTCTCCTTGTTCTGCTTTTCTTACCACTACTCCTTATCCCCTTTGCTTAACAATTCTTGCCCTGCTTTCCTTAGCATTATTCTCCTTATCTCCCACTTCTTAGCACTTCTTATCCCACCTTTCTTACATTCCACTTATCAACATTTTTAAGAGCACTTTCATAGGAAACTTTTTACAACTTAGACATAAATGCTAAAATCACTTTTCAAACTGTCCCTTTTGGACTTCTACTAGAAAAAAAAAAAAGGAGCTGGGCATTTTTTTTTTTTTTTTTTTTTGGTTTTTCGAGAGAGACAGGGTTTCTCTGTATAGCCCTTGCTGTCCTGGAACTCACTCTGTAGACCAGGCTGGCCTCGAACTCAGAAATTCGCCTGCCTCTGCCTCCCAAGTGCTGGGATTAAAGGCGTGTGCCACCATGCCCGGCGGCATTTTCTGTGGAGTTAGAACAAAGGCTACTTTTTTTAAATATCTTGCTGTTTTAGGATAAGGTGCTAAACAGTTTTTCACCTCAGAGGAATTCTGAAGGCAGGTCATCTATAGTAGCAAAGTAACTTAGATAAGTAAATTTTTTATTATTATACAGCAACACTAAATATCTCATAAGTCTAAGTCTTATACCTGGCTGATGCTCTTTCCCCCTCTGCTACCTCAAGGAGAACCAGAAGATTCACAAGAACTGGCTCCCAACAATTGTGACCACCCCCATCCCCAGGAAGGTCAGCCATGCTCAAGTTGATGCCCACACAAAAATGGAGTATATGGACAGAACAAATTGGAAGAGGTTGTATGTGTGTGTATGTGTGAGTGTGTGTGTGTAAAATGTTGGGTGGTAGGAAAGGAAAAAAAAAAGATCTAAAAGGAGTTGGTAGGGGTAAGATTGAAGATAATCAAACCACATTGTATGGGGTGAAAATGCCCAACATAGGGGAGAGGAAAGTTATAATAGAGTAGAAAGACAGGGAATCAAGTGGAGGGATGGAATTGCCACTCTCATAGTCAAAAATTCTCACCCAGAATTGTTCCTGTTGAAAAGAACTGCATGGACAAAAAATGGAGAAGAGACTGAGGGAAAAGCAGTCCAGTAACCAGACCAACTTAGGATCCATCTCAACAGAAGGCTCTGATGCTATGGTGTGCTTGCAGACAGAAGCCTAGCACAGAAGTCCTCCGAGAGGACCAGCAAGAGGCTGACTGAGACAGACACAGATACTTACACCTAACCATTGAACTGAATTCAGAGACCCCTTAGGTTGAATAGGGAAAGACTTGAAGAAGTTGAGGAGGAAGCTGACCCCATAGGAAGACCAGCAGTCTCAACTTATCCAGACCTATGAGATCTCTCAGATACTGAAACACCAACCAGGCAGCATATATGAGCTGGTCTGAGGCCCCCGACACATATATAGCAGGGGACTGCCTGGTCTAGCCTTAGTGGGAGAAGATGCTAACCCTATAGAGACTTGAAGTCCCATAGAGTAAGGAGGCCTGCGGGCATCCTCTTAAATACATGAAGGAAGAGGAATGGAATGAGGAAATGTGGGAGGTGGGATCAGGATGGGGTTGATGGCTGGACTGTAAAAAAAAAAAAGCAATTTTTAAAAATCTAAAAATATATTTATGTCTAAAGCAAAAGTGTTCCTTATCTAGGAAAGTGAAAGAGGTACCATATGATGAAGAGTGAATGTTTTATAGCAAATCTTAAAATGGTTCCCATTCTTTATTTATATTGAGATGTCTCTTAGGACCCATATAGTTGTGATAAACACATAAGCAAAAGCAACCTGGGTAGGAAAAGACTTGTTTTGTTTCACATGCCCTGATCATAAACATCATAAAAGAAAGACATGGAAGTTATACTCAAGTCAGTAACCTAGATACTGAAACTGAGACAGAGGCCATAATGGAATAGTACATACTTGGTTTCTCTCCTTGGCTTGTTCTGCTTGCTTCTTTCCAGCACCTAGGAGCACCAGCCCAAGGATCCAGAGTGGACTGAGCACATCAAACATCAATCAATAAAATTCACCACAGGCTTGCCTACTGGTCAGTGTGTGTGGTCGTTTTCTCATTTGAGGTTTTTGCTTTTAAAGTAACTCTACATTATGTCACATTAACATAAAACTAGCCAACACAATTGACACCTTTTCAACTTAACACACAAACACTCAACTATTCAACAAGAAACTTTCTTTTCTCAATTCTTCCCAAGATGGCAAGTTACTATGGGTATTACAATATAAAACTTTAAAACATTTATAAGTCCCACAGTATTTACAAATGCATATACTTTAAAATTTTACCAATCTCTTTATACCACTCAACTCTTTCAAAGTTCAAGTCTCTATAAATTATCCCATCTTTAAAGTATTCTTAATTTTTCTAACATATCCAAAATTCCACCAAAATCCAAAATCTCTGAACTGAGTGTTCCTGTAGAATAAAATAATCTAGCTGGATGGGACCTCACCCTGAAATTACCATTCCTACAATGCCTGGGCCTGAACCTAATATTTTGCATAGATGAGAAATGATTTATTTTTGAGCTCACATTTTCAGAGTTCTTTCCTATAGCCTTAAGTGAGGAATGTCTAAGCATTTACCATTTTTGCTGAGACATAAACACACTCTTGCCTCCCAGACTCATTCTGCTTCTAATTATTATGAAGTCATTAACTCTGGCAGAGAAAACATTCATCAATAACTTTGGCAGGGAAAATATTTTCTGAGGGAATAACATGAAATAATGTATATGGATATAGATGTGGATGTGGATATGATATGGATATGGATATGGATATATATATACAAGCTTTGTTCCCATAGTAACTATTGATATTTGTGGAGGCCCACACACTGCTGGCTGTGTTCCAGGGGTGCGAATCACATCACATGGTCCCTGCCATATCCAATCAGGACTTAACATGTCTTAGTTGGGGTTTCTAGTGTAATCAAAAAACAACATGACCACTTGGAGAGGAAAGAGTTTACTTTATCACCCATGTCCTGAGCATACTCCACCATGAATGGAAGACATAGTAGAAACTCAAGGCAGAGACTGAAGCAGAGTCCATGAAGGAAAGCTGCATACTGCTTTACTCTCTACGGTTTTCTCTTACAGCACTGATGACAGACAAGTGGTAGCAATATCTGCAGTGATCTGGGCCTGCAGTCATTAATGAAAACTATACCACAGTCAATCTAGTAGGTTAATTTTCACAAGTACCCACTCCCTTCAAAAATGACTCTCCATTTGTATCAAGTTGACATAAAACACACTAGCACTAATGGGTACTTTTGTGTCAGTTTGGCTAAACAGTGGTACTCATCTAATATGTGAATTTATGTGCTTTCGTGTAGACACTAAATGGATTTATTAACTCCCCTATTGGATGTGTTCTGCTGGAAAACCCTAACTGAAACAATGTTTACTAGCCTCAGTCAAGTTCTTTGTCATTCTATATCCAGTTCACTGATATAGAAAACAAAGTAATGCAGTTTACCTCATAAAGATATGGGTAATAATAAAATAATCAAAAATTAAAAAAATAATATGTAATAGTTCTTTTTCATTTGGATATATCTCTGATACATCAGCCTTGGCCTTTTTCTTGTTCAAACATTAGAAAATTTTCTAGTCCTTGTCAGTCTTTGAGAGTACGAACTATTTGTTCTATATAATTAGAATCCCCCAAACTAATATTTATGAAACTGACAAATATTGAATATCAATTTATTTCATTTAAATATGTAATCATGTATAATGGTATCACCATGCCTATAATATTAGCCCTTGGCAGGTAGAATATTATGATCCCAAGTGCTTGAAACCAATATGACATGCAAAATAAATTCAAAGAATGTCCAAGTTACACAGTGAAATCAGTTCTCAAAATGAAACAAATATAGTCTGTGTGAAGTATGTATCATAAAGCAAGCACACATATAGAAATAGAAAATCCATATATAAGGTAAAGATATTGAGAAAAGACAAAAGGAAAATTTTGAAAACAAAAATATTAAAAATATGAATTTTGATAATTAAATGAATAAAAATACTCATGGAAGTATACACTTATGTATTCCAAACATATTAAACTTTAAAATAAAAAATAATAAAATAACTATGAAAACTAAACTAAGTATGTTAAAAGGTCATAATAGAGGTTTAAGGTATCATTTTAAAGCATACACAAAATCCATAAGAAATAAACTCATATAATAATAGTAACATTTAAAATTTATTTGCAAAAAAGTATCAATATCTAAGCAAATTTGGGTAACATACAAGAGATATCTGAGCCAGGCCATGGTGGCGCACGCCTTTAATCCCAGCACTTGGGAGGCAGAGGCAGGCGGGTTTCTGAGTTCAAGGCCAGCCTGGTCTACAAAGTGAGTTCCAGGACAGCCAGGGCTATTCAGAGAAACCCTGTCTCGAAAAACAAAACAAAAAACAAAAAACAGAGCAAAACAAAAAGAGATATCTGAAAGATACTTAGCTAATGAATAATCAAAGAACTGCAGTTTTTTAATGCAGATGACAACCAAGTTAATATAGGTATATCATTTGATCAGATGGCTTATAAAAGCTAAAATATAAATCATCAATAAATAAAGAAATTATTCGTTTTGAAAAGATAGCCCAAATGTTAAGAGTACTTGCTGCTCTTATATAAGATTGTGGTTCACTTCCAAGCCCCCACATTGACTGGTCCTAAACCACCTGAAACTCTATCTTCAGGGGATCAGAAACACTCTGTTGGAATCAGCTGGTACACACACACACACACACATATATACAGTTGTATACTGGCAAAGACACATGCACATATAGACAAATGAAAATAAATTAAAGAAGTAATAAAGGGACAACAAATTACAATTCAGGGAATTAATAAAAAATAGCTATTAGCCCTTAATATTTTCAAAAGTGAAAAGCATCTGTTTGTCAAGTTTTGGATAGAGTACAAAGAAAATAGTTTGAAAGGATTTATGCAACTATGACAATCAATATTTATTAGGAATGTTTATAGCCATTACATATCACAAAATTTCAGTTCTTTCTTGATAGAAAATCCAATTTTGTATCAGCCAGAGGTGAAACATTTGCATCTTTGTATACATAACCATCTATTTTAATGTTAATGACAGACTTGCTTCATATAGAGAATACTTATAAAATGTGTATTCATTATTTTTCAATTGTTATGATAAAATATCATGACCAAAACCAACTAAGAGAAAAAAGGATTTATTTGGCTTATGGTTCAAAAAGTATAGAAACCAAAATAGCACAGAGGGAATTGCAGAACACAGGCATGGTGACAGTAGCAAGATGCTGGCTGGTCAAATTTTCACCCACACACAGGTAGCAAAGAAGTGGAGAACAGGAAGTGGGGATATACTATAGAACCTCAAAGCCTACACTCAGTAACTTACTTCCTCTAGCAAGACTCCACCTCCTAAAGATTCCATAAGCTCCTCCAGATAGAGCAACAAATCTGCAACAAAGTGGTCAAAAACATGGAGGACATTTCTAATTCAATCTATAAACTAATCATAAATGAAAGAGAACAAATCATATGGTTCTTATATTATAGGATAAAGTAAATCTATTAGGTAGAATAAATGAGATATACATGTAGTGGCAAGAAAAAATTTCCTAAGATATTCTGACAGTGAAGGAAAACCAATTTTTAAGTTGATTTGAGAAAAATCATGTTACTGTATAGAGTACATGTAATCATATTTATAGACATGTATCATGTTTTGTTTTTTGTTTGTTTGTTTGTTTTTGTTTTTTGTTTTTTGTTTTTGTTTTTGTTTTTGTTTTTGAGACAGGGTTTCTCTGTGTAGCCCTGGCTGTCCTGGAACTCCCTCTGTAGACCAGGCTGGCTTCAAACTCTGAAATTTGCCTGCCTCTGCCTCCCAAGTGCTTGGATTAAAGGCATGTGCCATCACACCTGGCTCAAGTATTGAAAAACAGATATATAGGGATATGTATCAATGAGAACTGAGTATTGATGGAAAATGGGGTTCAGTGGTAGAGGAAAAAGGATGAGAGTGTAATAGCATTTAAAAACAACTGAAATTCATAACATAATTTTGTGCATATGGAAATTGTCAAATAAATATTTGAAAAGAATTGAGTTTGGTCTATTAGTCCATTTATTATGTTATTTTACAAAAAATAAATAAAAAAGAAATCAAATGTTGGGGGTCAATACAGTAGTTTGATTTGTAGGGGTACTTGCTGCCAGGACTAATGGCCTGAAATCAATTGCTGGAAGCCACGTGAAAGAAAGAGAGAACAAACAACCAACTATTACAAATTGTCTTCTGAACCTTGTATGTATGCCACTGCAACACACACACACACACACACACACACACACACACACACACACCAAATTTTAATACTATTTAAAACAAAAGAGAAAATGCTAAGAAATCCTCATTCACAAAAGTAATTCTCCTTGATTGTAGTCATCAATTGTTTACTCCTATAATCTTTCCTGGGTATACATCAAGTATTCTACTTTGCCTCTGCAAGATTTCTTCCAGTGCAACAACTTATTCCCTCAGCTCACAGACACTATTCATATCCAAAAAGAAAATTATTCTGAAACCAGCATAATTCAAAATAAAAGTTCATCCCAATTTACCAGAGTCCAAAATATCTACCATCTAATAGGTGGCAGGGCTAAGGGCCAAAAAAACCAATAAGTAAATGATCAAATTTTGCATTTTAAACATCTTATTTCTTTGAGTCATTCTGCACATTTTCTCATAATTCAACTATTTTAATAGGGATTTTTCCATTCAAACCTTGAGAGTTGCCAATATTCCAACATTCTTAGTGAGTCATCTAAATCTTCCTGACAGTTACCAAAGACTAGTTATGCAATAGTCACTGTTTTTTAAGAAAAAAGACAGCATGTTCAACAAATGGTGCTGGCACAATTGGTGGTTATCATGTAGAAGAATGCAAATTGATCCATTCCTAGTTCCTTGGACTAAGGTCAAATCTAAGTAGATCAAGAAACTCCACATAAAACCAGAGACAGTGAAACTTACAGAGGAGAAAGTGGGGAAAAGCCTCAAAGATATGGGCACAGGGGGAAAATTCCTGAATAGAACAGCAATGGCTTGTGCTGTAAGATCGAGAATTGACAAGTGGGACCTCATGAAACTGCAAAGCTTCTGTAAGGCAAAAGACACACTCAATAAGACAAAAAGGACACCCACAGATTGGGAAAGGTTCTTTACCTATCCTAAATCAGATAGGGGACTA